>NC_034607.1:14623017-14628347 GCF_900095145.1 Mus pahari | reverse complement strand
GGGGGGGGGGGGGGGCAGCCTGGCAAGATAGAGTCCAGGTACCACAGAGGAAGGAAGGGCTTGGGAACCAGAATCAGGTTTCAAGCAGATAATCTCCTTAGGGACTAAGGCTCAGGGTATAGGCTCTGGCGCTGGAGTTTCCAAGAGTGAACAATTAGGAAAGGGGAGATGCACTAAGAGGCTCTGTCCTAAAGCCTCAAAGAGGGCTACCAAGATGGTTCTGTGGATAAAGGTGCGTGCCACCAAGCGTGACAACCTGAGTTCGAGTCTTAGTACACACAGGGTGGAAATGAGAGAACCAGCTCCCTCAAGTTGTCCTATGCCCGGCACATTCACGGTTGCATAAATAAATAAATAAATAAGGCGTTCATAAGACAATGTGAAAATTACACAGCAGACATGGTTCTCCCTTCCTTAAGTTGCCTGCATGCCAGTGCTAAATTTAGTGTCAGGGCAGTCTATAGAGAAGCGGCTCCCACCGGTTCCTGCCAGTTCAGACTGCGCATTGTTCTTTCGTTTCCTGAAATATCTAACTTTGCATTTCTTTAAAAAAAAAAATACTACCCCCAAGATGCACTGGGATAAAATTAGATCATGAAGAAAAATGTAACGACGACGAAAGCAAAAGTTCCTGCAATTGCTCTCGATTTAACTGGCTGTTGACGTTTCTGTGTTCTGTCCCGCTCATAGGGACCCACCGACTTTGTCTCTGGAAGTTCAAACTGTATGTGATTTCTTTTGGGGAGGGTGAGGTATAAGGGTTTCACCGTACAGGCCAACCAGCCTGGCATGGCACCTGAGATCGTCCCAGCTCTGCCTTCCAAGCGCTGGCATTCTGGTGGGCATCACCACACCCAACTCCAAATGTCCTTTCTGGATGGTGTGTGGGGTGGGGTGGGGGTTTGTTTGTTTGTTTGATTGATTGATTGATTCATTTTGTCTTGAAACAGGATCTCAAAGTGATACAGTCTGGCCTCAAACTCACTATGCAACTAGTCGGCCTTAACTCTCTTCTGGTTTGTCTCTCAAGCTAGGGTTACAAACATGTGACATTATGCCTGGCTTGCTAAATGCCTTTTCTAACTGAGTTGGTTGGTTAGTTGGTTAGTTATGTACTTATTTAGTTAGTTAAAACACAGTCTCCTATAGGCCTGCCTGTCCTCAAACTTGCACAGTAGCTGACGTTAACCTTGAACTCCTCATCCTCCTGTCTCCACCTCCCTTCCAGGTTCTGGAAGCCTGCATCACCACGCCCCACCTTAATATATTGTTTTAACATAACACTTGCTGAAAACTTTTTCCACCTCAACAAATAGTATCTATATCAGCATCAGATGCCAGCTCACCAGGACCTAGTCTTACCAAGGGGGATGGAATTCTGGCCATGCCTGTCAAGGGCGGTCTTGATTGTGTTAATGTGAGAAGACTCCTCGTACCCATGGACGGGAGTGTTCCCTAGGCAGCGGATCCTGGACTACACAGAGTGGAAAACAGTGAGCTAAGTCGTGGCCAGCGTACACACACTCTGCTTCTCGGCTGTGCGTGGGATGCAGTCAGCTCCTCCAAGCTCCAGGAGCCTTGGCTTCCCCCGCCCCTCCCGCCCCATGGCGGTCTGTAACTTGAACTGTGAGCCTGAGTAAACCTTTCTCCCTTAAGTTGCTTTCCTCAGAGTATTTGACAACAGCGACAGGAAAAGAAGCTAAGATACACATTGTTTCCTTTAACTGACAGTCTATCAAAATATGGGTGCACAGTCTCTCTAGGGTTCGCTGGGTTCTGAATTATGAACTTGCCTTATCCCTTCCTTCAGTAAATATAACTGAAAGGACTGTGTCTACATTTTTTTTTAAGATTTATTAATTTGTTTATGTGTATGTGAGTGTGCATGTTCTTGTGTATATGCAGGTGCCCCCAGAGACCAAAGGAGGCCACTGTTTTCCACTCTGTAACGCCCCTGGAGCTGGCGTTACAGGCAGTTTGTGAGCTGCCACATGTGGGTGCTGGGAACCAAACTCTTGACGGTCCTCTGCATGAGCAGGAGGTGCCCTTAACTTAAGAGCCATGTCTCCTAAATTTATTTTTAGCTGACACATTTAGAGATGAAGAGGCAGATCCTGAAGCCGGGCGTGGTGGCACTCATCTTTAATACCAGCGCTGGGGAGGCAGAGACGGGCAGGTTTGGTGAGTTCGAGGCCAGTCAGGTCTACATAGTGAGTTCCAGGACAGCCAGAGCTAATAGTGAGACCCCGTTTCTAGATAGATAGATAGATAGATAGATAGATAGATAGATAGATAGATAGATAGATAGATAGATAGACAGATAGATAAATAGATAGATGGATAGATAGACAGATAGACAGATGATAGAATATATATGATAGACAGATGATAGATGATTGATAGATGATAGATAGGTAGATGATAGATAGATGATAGATAGATAGATAGATAGATAGATGATAGATAGATAGATAGATAGATAGATAGATAGATAGATAGATAGATGATAGACAGAAAGACATACAGATAGACAGACAAATAGCAGGTTCTGGAGTCTGAATGCCTGGGTTCAAATGCTTTCTTTTTCAGCTCCTTCCTTTCCTCTCTCCAGCTGTTCATTTTCATCTGAAAATAGGAGCCATAGTGAAGCCTACAGGGTAAGATTACCACAAGGAATCCTTTTGCGTGCCCAACAGGCTTAGCAGAGCTTCTGACTTACAGTGGCCATTCCCAGAATACCTTCTGTAATTATATTGCCTTCCCCCAAAAAGATTCAGCCAATGTTCATTCATTGAGGGTAAAAATCAAGTCCCCTGGTGTTCTCATAGGATTTAGCTAACTCTTACATAAAAGTTTTTAAATGGTAGTGCATGTTGGTCTTGCCAGTTGGCCTGCACTGTGAGCAATTTCTCATAGTGGGACTAAGGGTCATCATTCCCTCAGACAGGTTCTGTCTGCCTAGTGGTCAAGAGGCTAAATTGACAGCCTTTAACCCTGAGAGAACTGACCTCATTGACCTGGGATAGCAAGTCTGACAAAATTTGTCCTTTAACTAAAGGGATATTGAGTGCTCAAATACATGTGTGTGCATGTCCAAGTGCAAGAGAGGGGGGGGGGAGGGAGGGAGGGAGGGGAGAGCTTTGTTGGTGCTTTTTGAGACAGGGACTCATAAACAAAATATAACCAGGGGTGACCTTGAACCTCTGACCAACACGCTCCAGATTCTTAAATTACAGTCATGCACTACCACATCTGTTCAACTTCACTTTTTAAATGAAAATTTATAATGACTTAAATAGTAGCAACACCCTCAAGTCCCCCTCTTCCTCTTCCCCTCCTCCTCCTCCTCCTTCTGGTGGTGGTATTGTTTCAAGACAAGATTTGTCTGTACAACCCTGGGTGTCCTGGAACTCACTCTGTAGAGCAGGCTGGCCTTGAACTCAGATTCAGCCACCTCTGCCTTGTGAGTGCTGGGATTACAGAAGCTAGTAGGTGTCCCGTCCCCTCCCAGTGGACCTCTGCTTTCTAAAAGGCCCTAACTCGCTTTCCCAAACAACTCTGTTCCCAGAGATGGCTCATCTGGCTGGAGCAGCGGCCCTCAGTCACCACAGAACATTAGAGGATGCCACAATCAGAGCTTTTGGAAAGATCTAGGTTGAGCACACGGGTGCAGAACTAACCCTGGAGGTTTTTTCAAAGTCCTCAGGAGGCTGCGGTGGTCGGAAGCAGCCTTGGGGTTCGCTGGGCAGGGGCGCTCTCAAACCCAGCTTTGTGTTTTGTTTTGAGGCAAGCAGGGCCTTGCTCTGTAGCCCTGGGCGGCCTGGAGCTTAGCATCTGTCTCAGAATAGCCTCACCCTCAAATCAATCCTCCTCCCTTGGCATTTCTAGTGCTGGAATGAAAGGTGTGAGCCACACACACCTTGCTCTTTGACTCATCTTAAGTGCCTTTCTGAGTGACCCTCAGTGGGTAGATCAGTAAAAGTGTTTTCTCCTCTGCTCTCAGAAGACCCGAGTTTGGTTCCCGGAACCCATGGTGGGTGCTAAATTCATTTGTTTTGTATTATGCCTATACATACATATATATATTATATATACATATAATATACATATATGCATTATGCATATATGTCTGTCCGTTGTGAGCATGCCCATCATCTACAGAGGTCAAAAGAATGTATCGGATCTCCTAGAACTGGAATTATGAATGGTTGTGATCCACCGTGTGGACCCTGGACATCATCAAACCCAGGTCCTCCGTAACAGAAACAAGTGCTCTTAATGTCTGTGTCCAGCCCCTCAAACCCACATTTTTAAAAAAACTAGTCATAGGGGCTTTTTAAAAACATCTCTTTGCAACAGACAGAGGCCATTACACAAAACAAGTGCTTATGGGCGCAGGGAGGTGCCCAGCACCAACTGATCCATCTACAACACAGCTCCTACACCTAAGGCTCGGGTATCACTGTGAAAGAGGAGCAGAAAAGCTGTTAGAGGAACAGGAAGTTTGCTGTGAGATGGTGTGTCCTAGAAATGTCAGAGAGGCTACAGCCATGAAGGCTCGACAACATGGCAGCTACAGGAAGGTAGATCCCTGAATTCTAGGACACCAGGGCTGTACAGAGATAGCTTGTATAGAAAAAATTAAATTAAATTAAATAAAAATAATAAAACAAGCAATCAAACAAACTGTTTAAGGTGAGTTGAGCATCGGAAAGGATCCCAGAGGCTGACCTCTGGACATGGACACACACACACACACACACACCACACACTGGGAAATTCAGAAGAATAGAAGATGTAGCATTTACCTGTGATCCCAGCACTAGGGAGTAGAGGCAGAAGAATCAGATCTTCAAGGTCTTCAGATACCCAGCCAGTTGGAAGCCGTTCTAGGCTACGTGAGACCCTATACCAAAAATACCAAGTATAAAACACAAAGAAATGTATGTGAGAAAGACAGGGGGGGAAGTACAAGGAAATGGGACATAGGAATTCCTAGAGTTTATCCACAAAGCAGCTGCCCCACCACACACACACACACACACACACACACACACACGCCCTGTGGCTGTTTGCCACAATCTCCTGGGGGGTTGGCCATGCAGAACACCAGGTCCACCTCCTGGAGTCTGGAGTTTAATTGGCCCGGGTGCACCTGAGCTCTTGAGATTTTCTCTTACCCTCCAGACAATCCATGCCCAATCCAAGAACCATGTTCTTTTTTTTTTTTTTTTTAATTTATTTATTTATTTATTTATTTATTTATTTATTTATTTATTTATTATATGTAAGTACACTGTAGCTGTCTTCAGACACTCCAGAAGAGGGAG
>NC_034607.1:14615590-14622156 GCF_900095145.1 Mus pahari | reverse complement strand
CTTCCCTTCCCCCTTCCCCTCCTTTCCCCTTCCCCTCCCCCTTCCCTTTCCCTCCCCTTGCTCGCCCCTTGCTCTCCCTTTCCCTTCCCCTTCCCCTCCCCTCCCCTCTCTCCCTTTCTCTGCCTCTACTACCCTCTTAACTCCCCTCCCCAGGCCCTGAATAAACTCTATTCTATACTATACCGTCTGTGGCTGATCCCTCCTGGGGAAGGGATGCCCTGGCATGGGCCCGCTGAGACACCCCCTTTCCCCACACCTCACCACACCTCCATAGAACATATCCCCCTCCTCTTTATCTTTGTATAAACACATCAGGTGGTAACTCAGCCCTGGGTGGCAGCGTGGACTACAGACATCAACATGGCTCCCCTAGCTGCAGCAGAACCACAGAACCAGACACGGCCCTCATCAGGAGCAAGGACCACAAGCATCCACACGGCCTTCCGTGGTAGCACAGCTATGGACATCAGTGTGGTCCCCAGCTGTGGTTAGGACCACAGACACCCACATGAACCTCGGACTTCCACACGGCCTGGTACGGGGGAACATGGACACCAACGGGGCCTCTAGGGGCAGCAAGAACCATAGAGGTCTTTCAAGAAGGTCAAGTCCAGAAAATGAACTGTTCTTCATCCTGTCCATCCTACCGTTGCTCAGACCCAGGGCAGCCATGCAGCTGAGCAGTGTTCGGAGGCTGTGTCTGCGCATGCTCCAGGCTGCTGCATGCTACCCTGCCAGCCCTACTCAGCAAGGACGTGTTCTCCTGTTCACCAAAGCTTTCTCTCACAACTATTAACCCTCCCATCCCAATCGCTGTCCTGTCTCCAGTTTCACCTCCCGCCACTGTGCACTCACCATTCCGTTCCAACGCCTTCCCTACCTTGTTCTTGTTTCTGAAGGACCGTAAATACTGGACCATTCCATTTTGGAAAGTTTATCCACTGACTTGTTTCTAGAATCTTTCTTTCTCCATTCCGTGAGTGCGTGTGCGTGTGCGTGTGCGTGTGCATGTGCGTGTGCGCGTGCGCGTGCGCGTGCGCGTGCGCGTGCGCGTGCGCGTGTGTGTGTGTGTGTGTGTGTGTGTGTGTGTGTGTGTGTGTGTGTATGTTGGGGGGCTGGAGAGATGCCTCAGTGGTTAAGAACACTGGCTGCTCTTCCTGTCCTGAGTTCAATTCCTAGCAACCACGTGGCCATCCTGACATAAGCTAGAGCCATGTGCAGAGAAGAACAACATCTATAATGGAATCCTCTTCTGGTGTCCATGGAAATATATATATATATTCTCTAGAATTTATCCTTTACTCTAAAATATATAAGAAATGACCTTCGCTCTGCTAAGTGGGTTTGATCTCTCCTGAGGGCTTCTGCCATTCTCCTGTCTGCCTGACCATCAATGGTGTTAATGACTTAATAACTCTATTTTAAAATAACAATTCACCTCCATGTTCTTGACCCCCTGCAACTAAACCCTTTCAGGTATTGCAGGACGTGTCTACTGATATGCTGAGGTCATACATACAGTATTGACCGACACAGTTCACCAGGTAGCAATGAGATTTATGCTACTGTCTGTGAAGTCCAGAGTCTTGGTCAACTATATAAATTCTCTCAAAGTTCATGACAGTTTAAATGGGAGTGTAGAGTGACTAGGCTCAAAACGAGAGGTGACCAAACCCATTTAGAAATTGAATGTGGGTTCAGAACCTCCCTATTACACAGATCCATAACCTGGAGAGCAACTCTGAGGCTAGCCTCAGAGAGCATCGGCTTCCACAGGCACGGGTAGCCAGGAAGATGCCAGTTACACCCAACTCTTTCTAGAATCTTCAATGGTTCCTCAGGCAATAGATAAACTATGAGACACCCTTAAGTGCTGAGTTAGGCTCCTAGGTCAGGCAGCTACGATTCATTAAACATCATCTCCATAGAAAAAGGGTAAGTTATTAAACCAGCAAAGTCCTTTGCTCTTTCTCAGTGAGTGGCAACCGGAGACATTAGCCAGCGACACACAGCAGACCTCCCATCTCTCCTTGGGGAAAACAACACAATTAGAGAGACCCCAGCAACACAGTTCCAGGACTTCGGATAAAGGAGTGGCAGAAATTCCATCGATTCTGTCCTGTTTTCTCAGCCTTGTCTGGTGGTTGCCTGAAGGAAAATGCCTTCTGTTGAGCTAAATTCTTGTCCAAACAACACAATTCACTTCCTCCTCCTCCTTTTCCCTTTCCTCCTCCTCCTTTTCCGGGCCCCCAAGGCTTCTAGAAAGTAAATTTTACAGCTTTCTTTCAGTAATTCTTCCTTGGGTCCCCGCTGAGCAGTGGCTTGCAGTACTCGCCTTAGGGGGGTTGTTCCTCCCCGCAGGGAGACATCCCCTTCCTGCTGGGACTTGAGCTGGTGGAGAGTGCAGCCTATCAGTCTACATCCTGGGCACTGCAACTTTTTAGATCCTTTGCCAAATAATGGTAATGATGTCACACTCTTCAATAAACGTGAGAGGTTTCTGATTTTTGTTGTTGTTGTTTTACAAAAACCACTATTAATTACATTGATGGCCCAAACTAAAAACTACAACATCAAAAAGACAACCACAGAGTTAGAAATGGTGGCACACGCCTTTAATCCCAGCGCCTGAGAGGCAGAGGCAGGGGGATCTCTGAATTCAATGTCAGGCTGGTTTACATAGAGAGTTCCAGGGCAGCTAGTGCTACATAGTGAGACCCTGTCTTGACAAATGCAAACAACTACCTCTGAATTGTACTCATGATTTTGTTTTTTGTTTTTAAGCCATAAAGAAGGAGATGTGAGCCGGGCGTGGTGGCGCACGCCTTTAATCCCAGCACTGGGGAGGCAGAGGCAGGCNGATTTCTGAGTTTGAGGCCAGCCTGGTCTACAGAGTGAGTTCCAGGACAGCCAGNGCTATACAGAGAAACCCTGTCTCGAAAAAAAATAAAATAAAAAATAAATCTTTTAAAAAAGAAAGCATATTTTATTGTTATTTTTATTTATACTATGCAAGTACACTATAGCTGTCTTCAGACGCACCAGAAGAGGGTGTCAGATCTCATTACGGATGGCTGTGAGTCACCATGTGGTTGCTGGGATTTGAACTCAGGACCTTCTGAAGAGCAGTCAGTGCTCTTAACCACTGAGCTATCTCACCAGCCCAAGAAAGCATATTTTAAATGAATGCTAATGGCACGAGCCATTAGTATGAACCTGGTAGGACCAGGCTTCTAAGGGAACAGCAGGCTGAGGTGAGAGCTGGAAAGGTGGGGCCTCAGGCCTCCTCTACCCCTGAGAAGCTCCCAAGGAAGCTGACCTTGAAGATGGAGAAACCAGTAGAATCTGGTCGAAACATATTATTGTAGTAGTGTCAAGGAATTGTGATCCAGCAACATGGCTGCTCTTACAAGGGATCACATCTAAAGACTGTGTGATGTAGCTGGAATACAGACAGGCCCTGAACACGCACCTTTAATCCCTTTACCTGGAATACAGATACACCTTTAGAACCTTCAGTCGGAAACAGTGGTGTCTAATTGAGGGGTAGACAAAGTGACGAATCAGAGAAAGATTTGACAGAATAAGTCAGAGACCAGGACACACCCAGTTCTCACAAGAACAGACAGGAAGGAGGGGGGACTTAAGAGCAGTGCAGAGAGAGGGGCAGAGTTGAATGCAGCTGAGCTTGGCTAAGTTCATGCGGTTCCATTCAGTTCTGTTCAGCCGGGGCGGCTGGCACGGTTCAGTTCGTGGAGTTCAGAGGCAGTCCTTCCAGGCAGAGCAATTCAGTCAAAGCCAAGAGAAGCCAGTTCAAATCAGTCAGCTTGGAGAGCAGCTCGAGCCAGAACAGCTGAGTCAAACCAGCCACCCGGAGTTCAGAAAGAGCTAGAGAGAGTGAGTTTGTTCAGCAGTAAGTCTCAGAGGCTGAGACATTCTCCGCCTAGCTTAGCAGACAGAAGCTAGAAGCTGAAGCCTTCATTGTCCAGGCTTGCAGAGGATTAGACTTTTTGGAGGCTAGAAGATTCGAGGCCTAGGGATAGTTAGATGCTCTGGGCCAGCCCAAGATTTGTATCGCACAGTTTGGGGACGGCTTTCGTCTCATCCCGTCCTCTGAGAAAATAAAATCATCTGCTTATTAGATTTCCAAAGATTGAACAAACTTCTTTTTTTAAAAAAATGTAGACATCAATGAAACTATTCAGTCAGAAGACACTGCTAATCCTCCCCACGATGCCAAGCTTCTACCAATGCCTGCTGGACATCAGACGAAAACTTTTAACGTGGGATATGAACATCAGAATTGCCAACAGGGAGCAAATAAAAGCATGAAGGACGCGGATAACGCAGGATGGGTAGGAAAAAAAAAAAACCTAAAAGAAATGAAGCAAAAACACTCGTTGAGATTCCCCGGAGGAAAGTATAAAAGTATCTCTCATCCTCCTGTGGTAATTGTCACCTCGGAGGCTTACTGCCTCCATCTACTAACCTAGGCCTAGTCCTGGAAGCTTCCAGGCTTTGTACAATCTAATCTAGGCCTACAATGTTTTCAGCCTCTAAGACTTACTGTTGAACAAGCTCACCCTTTCTGGTTCTGATCTCTAGCTGATGAGTTCAACTCGGCTGTTCCAGCTCAAACTCCTCTCCCAGCTGCTCTCTCTCTCTCTCTCTCTCTCTCTCTCTCTCTCTCTCTCTCACACACACACACACACACACACAGCTGTTGCTCCACTTGGCCTCAAACCATCTCTAGCAATCTTTTCTAATCTTCTGACTCCTTCTCATTCTCTGGCTCATTCTGTCTTCACCTGTGTCTACCATGTTCTCTCAGTCTGCCTCTGTAAAACTCTCCCAATAAAACTGCCTCCTTCTCTCCTCTGAACCTCACTGCACTGCTCTCCAGGAACTCTACCGAGTTCTTCCGGTGCTGTCTGCCTCTCCCTTAAGCATCTTCCCTTCTCTCTCTCTCTCTCTCTCTCTCTCTCTCTCTCTCTCTCTCTCTCTCTCTCTCTCGTTGGGCACATCCTACTCTGTCATCTCTTTCTCTGATTCATCACTTTTGTCTGCCTCCCAATCCTCAATCACACAATACTTTCAAACATGAGTGTTTTCCTCTATAAACTTTACCTTCATTGTTTGGGTTTAAAGGTGTGTGCTAAGGACTGACAGAGCCACACCACAATGAGAAACAGATTCAAATATCCTGTAACACAAAAGGGAGAATATGATCTATTCCCCGCCCCAGCACCCCCCCCGTGTGTGTGTGTGTGTGTGTGTGTGTGTGCGCAGATTTTGGTCTCGGGGATTGAACCTGGGTTGTCAGGTTTTACCACAGGCACCCTTACCAGCTGAGCCATCTTGCTAACCCTGGGTGGGTGGGTAGGCTAGAGTGTAGAATTATCACAGGGGCCTTAACTTGTGCAGTTTTGGAAGCTGAAAGATCTTCAGATATGCATGCTAAAGACCTGAGAACCAGGCAAGCTGATGGCTAGCGGTCCCTTTCCAAGACCAGAAGCAGTGAAGGCCGCTGTCACAGCTCAAAGTTGCTCAGACATTTTGTCTGTCAGGCAAGAGATGGGATTCACGTGCCCTGCCCACAACAGTGAAGGGGAACTGTACGGTATTAACTCCCACCTTGTCTGCTGGAGACTGTGAGGGATGCCTGATGTCCTAGATAGTACCACGCGTTATTACACTTTTTCCTGTCTACTCTGACTGAGAGTAATGTGTAATTTACAAATTAGCCTTATCACGAGTTTGACAATTAGCATTAAAAATGGAGACAGGGGAGAGGGCTCAGCAGCAGTTATGAGGTCTCACAGAAGACCTGGGTTAGGGCCCAGCTCCTACACGACAGCTCACAACCGCCTCTAACCCCAGCTCCAGGGGACCTGCTGCCTTCTTCTGGACGCCAAGGACTTGTTAGGGCACGAGGCACACACAGAGCTCACATGCACACATGAAGCAAACGCTCCTACATACAAAATAAAAATAAATAAACCTTTAAAAACGCTGAAAGAGAGAAAACTTAAAATCCAGAGGAGCTAGGTAACTCTCCCAAAGTCACTCAGCTAGCAAATAGGGAGACCGGGTTTAGAACACACATACGCTTATGTACGTTCGTGGGTGGTGGATGGAAAAACATGCTCCAAACCCTTCACAGTGACTGCCAAATGATGCTGAAGCTCTTCGGCAGTGGCTCTCACCCTTCCTAAAGGCAGGGGTTCTCAACCTTCCTAATGCTGCAACCCTTTAGTACAGTTCTTCATGTTGCGGGGCTCTCCAACCATAACATTATTTTCGTTGCTACTTCATGACTGTAATTCTGCTACAGTTATGAGTTGTGATGTAAACATCTGACATGCAGGATATCTGACATGCAGGACAGCTGATCTGTGACCCTTGAATGGGTTGTTTGTTCCCCCCAAATGGGGGGAACCCACACATTGAGAAACACTAGTCTAAATTTTTCTCAGACAGGGTTTCTCTGTGTAGCCCTGGCTGTCCTGGAACTCACTCTGTAGACCAGGCTGGCCTCGAACTCAGAAATCCGCCTGCCTCTGCCT
>NC_034607.1:14613531-14615546 GCF_900095145.1 Mus pahari | reverse complement strand
TTTCTCTTCCAGTTAGTATTACCAGATGAAATATAGGACTCTTATTTATATCTTAACTTCTTTCTCTCCCCCACCCCCACCCCCTGGGCTAAGACAGAGTCTCACTGGCCATTCTGGCTGACTGGAACTCACTGAGCAAACTAGGCTGGCTTCAAACTCAGAGAGCTCTGCCTGCCTTCTGATTCCAGGCATCACACCCTGCACATTTGAATTTCAACAGAAGACCAGGTTCATTCTTAGTGTTTACTGAGCATTTAAAACTTAAGTAAGATTAGGTATAGCAGTGTACATTTTTCATCCCAGGGCTTGGAAGACAGGGGCAGGTTGATCTCCATACATTGCAGGCTAGCCTGGTCTACATAGGGAATTTCAGTCCAGTCAAAGCTACACAGTGAGACCCTGTCTCAAGCAAGTAAAAATGAAATGAAATGTTTGAGTTCGGTGTCTGAAATTCACATTTAACTGAGTGTACATATCTGTATTTGCTAAGTCAGACAGCCCAGGTTTAGTCCGTTTTCTGTTGGCAGGGCCAGCAATTCCTTGGTTCCTCCACAATGAAATACCAATTCTCCAGGAATTCTGCCACGATCTGATAAGACTGATTCAGACATTCAGGTTACTCTAAGCGGTGGTGACATATTAACTAGGGGTAATTCAACAGCTATGCCTGAACATCTGTCTTGGCTTTATTTTGTATTTCATTTTATTGACTGAAAAAGCAGCTCTTTTGTCAATTGGAAGAAAATTCTAACGAGATCAAATTTCAGTTTGTCTCAGACTGGTCCTCCGAAGAATTCACCCTGTACCACACAGAGCTTCTTGTTCTCAAGACTACTACTGAAAAGCAGGCATGGATCTTAACAGCATCCTGGCCGCTGGCGTGCACCATGGCTGGTTGCTAGAAGGGCATCCCGATATACAGAGCTCGGGAGGAGAAGGACTTGATTTCTGCTTGAAGATGTCATTTTGAATTTCACTTTCTAGCTGCTTATGAAACCTAAAATAACAAAGCGACACGGAGTACTTCTGGGCCCCCAGCTGTGCCACCAGTCACAATTTTAAACAAACGCAAGCTCCATTGTTAAAGAGAGACCGCAGGCAGAAGAAAGCCCAGCCCCACCGAAAGGCGAGCCTGTGAGGATGCCAGCCCTGGACAGGAGCGCCCCCTGCAGGCTCCCAGCAGTATCACGGAGGAGACGGATCTGAAGAAGGCTCCAAGGTCATTTCAAACACAGTCCCAGAGAGCAGTTGTCTCTGCCTGAAGGGCCACTTGAGAGGAAGGTGAAAGGTGTCCTTCCAATGAGCAGAATCAAAGGCAGAGGACCTAGTGACTTGAACTCGGACTCTACAGAGAATGCAGGACCTTCTGCTTGTGTTCAAGTCCCTGGGCAGGGTTGATGTTTGGTCCACGGACAGAATCGATATGAGTGGTGTAGAATCCTAAAGTCTGGGTTAGGAATGTCATGGTACAAAGGTGTACTTGTTCTGCAGGACGATACAGACAGGTGGACATGCACGGAGTAAGGGGAGGGAGAATCCGGCCTTGGCATGAGTCCAAAGTGTTTCTCCAACATCATCCCACATTTACGATGCCAGGGATGGATCCAGGACCCTATGTTTGCTAGGTAGGCTTGTTATCAACTGACTTGCTGGTTCCCACACACCGCTTTCTTTTTAAATATTTGTTTATTGCATGTTCAAGAATGTGTGAATGTGGGTACACACAGGCCACAGGGAACGTGTATGGGTCAAAGGGAAGCTCTCAGACCTCTCCAGCTGCCTTGAGGAATATAGGAATAAACAAGTCATCAGGCATATACAAACATTTTTGGCATATTTTTTCAACCTACTTTAGTAAGGGTCCAACCTCCCCACTAGCCCACCACCCACCAGAGGTAGTGGGAAAGAAAGGTTATTAGGATACGAGGGGAGTGTACCTGTTTAGAAATAGCTCTTAGCTGGGCGTGGTGGTGCACGCCTTTAATCCCCAGCACTCGGGAGGCAGAGGCAGGCGG
>NC_034607.1:14590385-14613425 GCF_900095145.1 Mus pahari | reverse complement strand
TGGTCTACAAAGTGAGTTCCAGGACAGCCAAGGCTACACAGAGAAACCCTGTCTCGAAAAACCTAAATAAATAAATAAATAAATAAACAATAGAAATAAAAGTAGAAATAGAAATAGTTTTTTAGGGCAATCCCAGTCTTTGTTGCTCTCAGTCCAGTCCACTAGCAAACACCAAACACGAATCAGCGGCTGCCGTCCAGTCTGCTCGGCAGACACCACACAGGAATCAGCAAGGACAATTCAATCCAGAAACCCTGCAGCTCGCCAAACAGTCTGAGTCTGCAGAAGTGGCAAAAATCCACAGGAAGCGCACAATAAGTTCTTTGGTGAGATTCTCTCTATGGAATCGCCACAAGCGAAGCTCAGCACCACAGTGTGAGGCAAACCAATCCATGCATGACGTCAGTGAAGAGCAAAGCGAACCAATGCATGAGCTCCCACTTTCTGGGGGTCATATTTATACTCCTTCTGAACATCATGCGTCTTTTCATGTGTTTGCTATAGCAAAACATCCTTTCACTTGTACCTGCTTCAGCAAAACATTCTTTCACTCGGGTGCCCCAGAAAAACATCATTTGACATAACTGACTTTCCAGAGGAACCAGAAGTGTCTAGTCACAAACACACTTGCTCAGCCAGCCCTGCTAGCCCTCCACATTCCACTCAGTGGCACTGCTCTGACAGAATCCCTTATTCCTGTCTCTATGAGTTTCACTGGTTACTAATAGGTAGATTGTATTTTAGTGCTGTCCAGTTTGTAGCTACAATAACTTAAGAAGAGATTTATGGGGGATGGAGATATGTCTCAATGGTTAAGAGCACTGGCTGTCCTTGCAGAGGACCTGGATTTAATTCCCAGCCCCCCATGTGGCATCTCACACCTGCTTGTAATTCAAAATCCAGGGCTCCTGTCACTCTCATGCAGACATGCATGTAGCAAAACATCCATGAACGTAGAATAAAATTAGACATATACATATAATATATTTGTGACCTAACATTTTAGGGCCCTTTCAGGGCTGGGATGATGGCCCACTGGTAAAACACTCACCAATCAGGTATAAAGATCTGAGTTTGAATCCCAAGAACTCACGGAGAAGCTGGGGGCAGAGGCACACTGTGTTATCTCAGCTCCCCTACAGAAGGGTGAGACTGGGAGACAAGAGAACTCTTAGGGACTCAAGGGCCAGGTAGCTCAGCACACCCGTTGTCTAACTTGTCTGATCCAGCCTCAAGCGAGGTGGGCAGGGGAGGGAAGATGAACTTCCAGGCTTTTCCTCTGACCTCCACGTACAAGTCACACCCCAACCTCATCCACAGACACGAAGAATTGAAATTAAAAACTGCCCTTCAAATTGGCCTACTTTCTCACCAAGTAAAAGATGGAAGAATTTATCCCTCAGCTTGCAGGAAGCCTAAAATTCTCCAGCAAACCATTCATTCGCTTCATAAAACAGGGTCCCACAGAGCACAAGCTAGCCCCTCTCTCTCTCTCCTCAAGTACCAGAGTATGGCCTTGAACACCTGGTCTTGCTGATTCAGACCTCCAAATGCTAGAATTACAGGTATGCACCACCATGCCAAGCAGAAGTCATGGAGATAGGATACTGATAGTTCCCATGGTTGGTGGGATGGCTCAGTGGGTAAGGGTGCTTGCCACTGAATCCAAAAAGTGAGATTGGCCCGTGGGACCTGCCTGCTAGAAGGAGAGAACTGACGCCCACGGGTTACCTTCTGACCTCTGTGAGCATACACTGACACAAGACTCTCTCACCCACTGACAGACAGACAGACAGATGGACAGACAGGTAAGAATGGGATGCGAAAATATTTACCTGCCCCTGTCACATAGTTGTCCCCTGTCCACAGCAGCAGGAGCAAAAGATGGGCACGGATAATGGAGACCAGGTAAACATGTCACAAATGAGTGATTCAAACCCCAGTTATGTCTGGGCTACCTCCTACAAGAGGACTTGATAGACACTGGTAAGGGATTTTTCAACTCTGCTCTGATAAATGGAGGCTGGGGCGCGAAATGAGAATAGTTATAAACCCGAGAAAAGGCAAGGAAGCACGCGAGTCTGATGGCACTACCTCAACCTCTGAGCTTTAATTAATCTATTAGCTCATTTATTTATTTGTACATGTATGTAGTGTGTGTGTGTGAGTGTGTGTGTGTGTGTGTGTGTGTGTGTAATGCCATGTGTGTGCAGGCACCTGTGGTGGCCAGAAGAGGGCGTCAGATCCCCTAACACTGGAGTTCCAGGCAGTTGTGGGTGCTCAGAACCCAACTCCAGACCTAGGCAAGAACAGCAAGCAGTAACCCCTAACTCCCTTGTGAGGTTTATGAAATGTTGCAAACGATCTAAGCACAACTCACTGAGTAATCTGGAACAAAATGCATGGGTTCACAATGCACAAGAGATCAAAGTAAAAATGTAAACACCTGTAAAACTGGCAGATAGACACAAACTACTCACCTGCGAATCAAATTATGAAAGAGGGAAGGAAGACAAAGAGGGATTTGGTTAAGGTCTCTCTCTCTTCTCTCTCTCTCTCTTCTCTCTCTCTCCTCTCTCTCTTCTCTCTCTCTTTTTAAAGATTTATTTGTTTATCATATGTAAGTACACTGTAGCTGTCTTCAGATGTGCCAGAAGAGGGCATCAGATCTCATTATAGGTGGTTGTGAGCCACCATGTGGTTGCTGGGATTTGAACTCAGGACCTTTGGAAGAGCAGTCAGTGCTCTTAACCTCTGAGCCATCTCTCCAGCCCCTTGTTAAGGTTTCTCTTACCTGAATGACTGCTCAGATTCTGTTCTTCCCCCTCTTCCTTCTCCTCCCCTTCCACTTCCCTCCATTCTCTCCTCCCCCTCCCTTCTCTTCCCCTCCCCTTTCTCCTCTTATTTTTCTTCCCTCCCTTCTCCTTACCTCCCCCCTCTCTCTTTGGCAGGGTCTCACATAGCCCAGGCTGACCTCAAACTCACTGTGTAGCCAAGGATAACCCTGAACTCTTGTTCCTCCTGCCTCCACCTCCTGATTTCTGAGATTACAGGCACACAGTGCCACATCTGGCTTCATCAGGAGGCTTTTCATGATGGCTTCAGCAAACCAGAGCCCAGCCCTCAAGAGTGTGGGATTATCCCTCCAGTGAGAAGCAGCATAAAGCATTGTGTCAGCTGTGGGCAGACTAAACACATAAGACTTACAGAGAATATATATGCATGTACATGTACCTATACATACACACACACACACACACACACACATATAGGGGGGGCACACTCAGTTCAGACCTATACTATAGAAGGGTTTGACTGCTGTTGCCACTGATAAAAATAATTAACAGATTAAATTAACTGTTAATCATAATTGATAAAGAAGAATGTTGGTTTTGTTCGTTTTGTTTTGTTTTGTTTTAATTTACCAAACCTTGAAGATACATTGAAGTAGAAACTTAAGGGTTCTTTGGAGAGTCAGTCATGTTGGATGGTATTTTGCTGCTGCAAACATATGAAGGAGTGTTTTCCTGAAGTGAACACAGATGAAAAATTAAAGCAGACGCGTGGAGAAATGTTTCATTGAATCAGACACAGAAAAGAGGATGTTCTGCTAAAGCAAACATGTGAAAGGACACGTGAAGAAGGATTCTTTACTAACAACATGCATGTCTGGGTCTGCCTTACACTGCGCAGTTGAGCTCCATTTATCCGGACTCCTCTGACTCAGACTGATGAGATTCGCGTGCAAGGCACCTGGAGGACAGGTGATGTTTGGAGGGTATAAATAGGACTCCACTGAGTGATGGAGACAGAGGTTGGCTGGCTGGTACAACTAGCTGTGCGATACTTGTGGGTCTCCAGTCTTTGCTGATCTTCATCTCCCTGAGAGAGGCACAGCTGAGAACTTCTCCTGGAGTCCGTCCAGGTCCTTCCTGATGACTCCAGCTGAGGCCGAGGCCTGGCTGGCTCTGTTAGGTCGTGTCACCACTGTTGCTAAACTGACTCTATGGAACTGGACTGGTCATATATCTGTGAAGTGTTTGTGAGTGGTTTGAGCTGCCACTGTCTGCTAATCTGTGGACTGAACTGCCAATTTCCAGACAATGCAGATGGGAGTTGCTCCAAAGAACCTTTCTAAACAGGTCCACTCTGCCTCCCACCCCACCTCTGCCCTGTATCCTTCCTACCCTTTCTTTTTCACTACCCCTGGTAGGTTAAAGCATTTAAGAACCATCATTAAAAATAGGATTTGAAAAAATTAAAGTTACAATACATTGTCATGCAGAAACAATCTATTTAGGCTGGGGTGATGACTCTGTGAGAAAATACTTGCTCTGCAAATATGTAACTACTGACTGTACAAACATGAGGACCAGAGTTTGGATCCCCAGCACCACACTGGGACCTGCCTGTAATCTCAGCATGGGGCAGGATGGCGAGCTAAGTTAGTGGAATCTGAGAGCTCTGAGTCCTGCCAGTGACTCTGCTTCAGGACACAGAACAGAGAAGGAGCAAGGATGACACAGGACATCAATCTCTGGCCTCTACACACATACACACACACCCCTGAAACACACGTGCACACATATACACTCACCCCCAACATACACATGCACACTCACCCCAGATACACAATGCACATACACACATTCACACTCACCCCAACACACACATGCACATATACATATGCACACTCACCCCACACACATGTGCACCTACACACATGCACACTCACCCCAACACACACATGCACATACACACATGCACACTCACCCCCACACACATATGCACATATACACGTGCACACTCACCCACACACACACATGCATATATACACATGCACACTCACCCACATACACACATGCACACTCTCCACCCACACACATGCACACTCACCCCACACATACATGCACATACACACTCACCCCCACACCCACATGCACATATACACATGCACACTCACCCCACACACATGCACATACACACATGCACACTCACCCCACACACATGCACATACACACATAAACATACATACATGCACATAGACCGTGCACATATACATGGAAACAGAAAGAGTAGGAGAAAGGGAAGGAGAGAGGGTGGTTCTACTTGGTCCCAGAACCAATGTATAGAAATTAACCCTCACTAAATCACAACATTGTGAAAACCCAGAATTTTAAGGGTAAGAGCCTGTACAATTCCTGAGACAGAAAACCAGGTCAGGGGCTGGTGAGATGGCTCAGCGGGTAAGAGCACCGACTGCTCTTCCAAAGGTCCCGAGTTCAAGTCCCAGCAACCATATGGTGGCTCACAACCATCCGTAACAAGATCTGATGCCCTCTTCTGGAGTGTCTGAAGTCAGCTACAGTGTACCTACATATAATAAATAAATAAATCTTAAAAAAAAAAAAAGAAAGAAAGAAAAGAAAACCGGGTCAGCACAAAACATAAGATTTAAATGGCTGTGGAGTTCTTGACAATAGTATGGGAAGCTGGGAGAATCCTGTTTCTGCACCCAGCATTTTTGGGAAACTACTGGTATACATTACCAAAATTAGCATAGATACAAGAATAAGCACAATATTGGAGATAAATAACTAGTAAATAGCTCCAACAAATGGGGGAATTTTGTTTTGTTTTGTTTTGTTTCAAGACAAGATTTCTCTGTGTAGCCTTGGCTGTCCTGGAACTCACTCTATAGACCAATTTAGTCTCAAAATCAGGGCTTTATATGCCTCTGCCTCCCAAGTGCTAAGATTAAAGGTGTGCACCACCCCAACTTGGCTGGAAATTTCTTTATTTTATTGTAAATTAAAATAAAAATCATGAGTGTTTAGACTGCATATGTGTTTCTGCATCATATGCGTGCAGACCAGAAGAGGGCGCCCATCTCCTGGGACTGGAATTGCAGGTGGCCAAGTCACCATGTGGATGCAGGAAATCAAACCCAGAACCTCTGGAAGAACTCTTAATGGCTGGACCATGTCCCCAGTCCCTACAGAGGAAAGGGATTTAAGGATGTGGAGGCAGAGCATTTCGGAATAATCCCTTCCTTAAAAAAGAGTTTGGTAATTATCTGAAAAGGGAATCATATTCAATATTAGGTTCATCCCATAAAACACCAGAAAGAGCTGATTAATTTCACAATCAAGATAAATTTATAGAGCTGGGAATAGTGGTACACACTTTTGACCTCAGCAAGGGAGGCAGAGGTAGGTGGACCTCTGTGAGTTCAAGGTTAGCTTGGCCTACAAAACAAGTTCCAGGATAACCAGGCCTACATAGAGAAACCCTGTCTTGAAAAAAAAAAAAAAAAAAAGGAAGAAAGGAAGAAAGGAAGAAAGAAAGAAAGAAAGAAAGAAAGAAAGAAAGAAAGAAAGAAAGAAAGAAAGAACAGAGGGAAATCACATCACTGAAAGGTAATATTGGAAAAAATTGCTCACTGACAGCAAAAAAGACAGGAGAGGTTTTTCCTTGACTCTGAACACAAAGATTCCTTTACACATTTCTTTCTGGAACCTGGAGAGATGGTTCTGTGGTTGGGAGTTCTCCCTGCTCTTGTAGAGGACCTAGGTTCATTCTCAGCACATACACTGAGTGGCTCATAACTTTCCTGTAACACCATTCCAGGGGACCCAGCACCCCCTTCTGGTACCTACACACATGCCATACTTACACAGAGGCCTATACAATATTCTCATAACAAATGAACTTAGAAAATATTAAAATAATTTGAGGGAA
The DNA here is from genome assembly GCF_900095145.1 of Mus pahari. Lineage (NCBI taxonomy): Eukaryota > Metazoa > Chordata > Mammalia > Rodentia > Muridae > Mus > Mus pahari. Next base: position 14,606,684 of record NC_034607.1, on the reverse strand, counting down.
GCAATATCATCCGATTGAATTAATACTGTGAGGAAAACACAAGCCAATAAGTGACATCAAAACTGGCCTAGAGTATATATGATAGTCTAAGGATGACAAAATAGGTCCTTGATCTGTAATTTGTCCAGAATTTCTGTCGTTGAAGAACAAAGAGAAAACTGATTTGAAGGTACACATTAGGGAAGCAGGTCTCCAGACCTTGCCAACTTCCTAGAAAGGAACATGGAGTCAAGAAAAAGAAACTCAGAACACAGCTCAGCTTCAGGACCAACAGTGGGGGTCAGTGGGTAACACACTTGCAGAGCAGACCTAGTAACCTGACTTTGATACCCCAAACCCACATAAAGATGAAAGGAAAGAGACTGGATAGATGGTTCAGAGGTCGAGACTGCCTGCTTCTCTTGCAAGACACCCAACTTTACTTCCCAAACACCTACACTGAGTAGCGCTCAACCAGTGATATTCAGCTCTGGGGGATCTGGTGCTCTTTCCTGCTCTCCAAGGACATCTACACACATGTGACATGCACACACACACACACACACACACACACACACACAGGGTGGAAGAAGAGAACCAACTTTGCAGACTTATTTTGTGGGCTCCTCACCCATGGGCTTGCATACACCCACACCTCCACTTCATCATGGGCACACACATCATGCGTGGGCACACACATCATGTGTGGGCACACACATCAAGATGATGATGGCTGTTGCTGAACCCATCAGCTCAAAATAATGAAATGGAGAGATTTTATTATATATGAGAATTTAGCCACTATAACTGAGGCTATTTCCCAACTAGTTCATATAACCTAACTAAGCACACCTTCATAATTCCTGCTTTACGAAAGGTGTGTCAGAGGTACTGTGACCAGAAGGCTGAAGATGGAGGCTCTAATGGTATAGACTGTTTAGGGAACTGTTCAGGCAGCCAACGACGTCTGTCCATTCTATAATTTCTGGAAGCTCTTGTCTGCACTTTCAGCATATTCAGGTAATATTTATTCCTTCTCTGGTCTCTGTGAGATTGAAGACTAGATAGTTCTAGTCTCATAGTTAAGCTTAAGCTGTTTAGAATTTACGATTGTTTTTTAGGTCTAAAAGTTGTTTTTAGGTCTAGGAAAATGTTTTTAGGTTTGTAGTACAAGTTACAATTTAAAAAGATTTAGATACAGAACTCTAAACTCATCAAGATAGGATAGATTAAAAAAATATACTGTCTCCTAAGTTGCCAAATACATTTGGACTTGAATTTATGAATGTAAACCTTACCTAATACATTTCATGGGGGCTGGTGAGATGGCTCAGCAGGTAAGAGCACCCGTCTGCTCTTCCAAAGGTCTTGAGTTCAAATCCCAACAACCACATGGTGGCTCACAACCATCCGTAAGGAGATCTGGCACCCTCTTCAGGAGAGTCTGAAGACAGCTACAGTGTACTTACATATAATAAATAAATAAAAATCTTTAAAAAAATTTCATAATTGTTTCATATTGTTGTTATTGTATATAGTTTATTACTGTAAGAAGAACAGTCTTTTATTGGACAAAAAGGGGGAAATGTTGAGGGTTGGCCTGGTACTGCTGTGTATTCAAATGCTAAATTCTGTACCCCAAGGTCTGGCTACCCCAGAAGAGAACATCTTCATGGACACTGTCCTTTGTTGTGAAAACCCTGATCCCCCAATTAAAGTTTATTATTTTATAAAAGGCTAGAACCTGTAATTGGGCAGGAGAAAGAGAAAGGCAGGACTTGATGATAAAGTGAGGGTCTAAGGAGAGACCAGAATAAAAGAAAAGAAGACAAAGGAAGGAGGGGGCCAGGAGAGGAGATAGACCATGAGCACACGGTCAGGACACTCAGCAAGTCACATACGGCTGGGATGTAAGTTAGAATAGCTCAAAACCTGCCAGATCAAGGCTTCTGTCTTGTAAATAAAATACAAGGACTGTGTGTCTTTTATACAGGCTAACTAGAGTATTATAATTCATTCTACACAATTGTGTACATCTGCCTTCCTCCATGTCTGGCTGGCAAAATCCGCCATGCCCTGTTTTTTTCCCAGAGTTCCCATCTCTGCCCAGATGTGCCACCTCTCCTCTCCTGCCCCTGCGACGGGCTGTCAGATCTTGATTAAAGCAACCAGAAGGTGTGATAGAGATGAATGTTCACAAAATAGCTGCTGAACAATTAGAATACGAATGGACTAGACATTGTGGATGTAATTCGTACCTGATAGCTCTCATGGATGTTCTTGTATATACTTGATTGATATGAGAGGAGAAGCCATTAATTGGACCAAAAGGGGGGGAATTTAGAGGAAATCTTCTGTGCAATATGTGGAAGCATCCACCCATCAATAAAAATACCTATGGCCAATGAGCTGGGTGAGGCAGGATGAGAAGATGAGAAAGCGCTAGGCAGCCTGTGGAAAAACCATAACCTGTAGACTTAGATTTTTTTAAAAAACAACTTTAATAAGAGTTCTTAAACACTTTAACCTCTCTTCAGGCTCACCACCCACCAGAGGTAGTGGAAAGGAAACGTTAATAGGGCAAAGGGGGATGTTTAGAAACAGTTCTTAGGAGTGAATTCAAATCTGCATTGTCAGGATATCAGCAGTGACAGCTCAGCCTAGACACCCCGAGGCTCTGCCATGGCCTCAGCATTTGGAAGCAGCGAGAAGCTGCTGGAATATCACAAGAAGTTCTTCTGTGTGTTTCTATCTACAACGTCATGACAAATGATGATCAGCAAAGAAGTCATGGAGAACCCATGCCCAAGCGTCATCCGAAGACCAGCGTCAGGAAAGCCCAACAAAGCACAAGCGTGGCAAGGTGAACCAATGCCAGAACGTAGTCCACTGTCTGCTACACCCTTTCTGAACATCCTGTGTCCTCTTGAGCATCGGCCCCAGCAAATCATCACACACCATTGTCCCAGGCAGCTTCCAGAAACATACCATGTGTCAGTTCTCAGCAAAACATCCTCTCATAGGACAGTTTTAAGAAAAACATCACAGGATACAGCTGAGTCTACAAATTGAGAAATGTCTGCTTCAGTAGCCCAGTGTGGGTGTACAAGGGAGAAGCTGGTGCAGCAGCCTGGGCCAGCCAACATCAATGGGCAAACAGCAGTTTCAGCCCAAAATGGCAAGGGCAGCCCGTGGGACTGGGCTGACAGGCCTCTTTCTGGCCGGATACTTGCTAGAGACACACAGAACCTGCCACCTTGCACAGGGACCCAACAACTTGCCAGTGGGAGTGGAATTGGAATTTGGTGAGATGCAGCTTCTGGTTATGTGGGAAAGGCAGAAGTGCCTCTTCCTGTGAACAAAAAAGACAGGTGCTGAGCTAGTAACATCACAGGAAGCAGAAGCCAGGTACAGAGAGACATAGAAGAAATTCAAATATAGCCAAACTTTGGATCAGGTAAAAAAAAAAAAAAAAGTTTGACATTATGTATAAGTGCTAAAAAGAGAAAGAGCCTGGGTGTGAAAAATCATAAATTTTTAAATTATTAAAATTAAAGAGAATACAATAAATAACATGAGAATTTTAACAACATAGAGTCTTTGGACTCTGTGTAATGACATTTTTAATAGTTTAATAATAGCCCAATTTAAAAATGGGGTACAGAGCTAAACAGAGAATTCTCAACAGAGAATCTTGAATGACCAAGAAACACCTAAAGAAATGTTCAACTTCATTAGTCATCAGGAAAATGCAAGTTAGAACACTCAGAGATTCCACCTTACACCCATCAGAATGGCTAAGATTACAAACTCAGAGAACGGCACATGCTGGCAAGGTTGTGGAGCAAGGGGAACACTCCTCCATTGCTGGTGGGAGTGCAAACTTGTACAACCACTCTGGAAACCAACTTGATGGTTTCTTTTTTTTTTTTAATATTTATTTATATATTATATGTAAGTACACTGTAGCTGTCTTCAGACACTCCAGAAGAGGACGTCAGATTTTGTTACAGATGGTTATGAGCCACCATGTGGTTGCTGGGATTTGAACTCCGGACCTTCGGAAGAGCAGTCGGGTGCTCTTACCCACTGAGCCATCTCACCAGCCCAACTTGATGGTTTCTTAGAAGACTTGGAATAGTTCTACCTCAAGACCCAGCTATACCACACCTTGGGCATATACCCAAAAGATGCCCCACTATACCACAGGGACACTTGCTCAGCTATGTTTATAGCAGCTTTAGTTGTAATAGTCAGAAACTAGAAACAACTTTCAGCTGAAAAACGAATACAGAAAATGTGGCATATCTACACAATGGAGTACTACTCATCCATTTAAAACAAAGACATCATGAATTTTACGGGCATATAGACAGAACTAGAAATATCATCTTGAGTGAGGTAACCCAGACCCAAAACATACATACATGGTATGTACTCACTTATAAATGGATATTAGCCTTAAAGTGCAGGATAACCATGCTATAATCAACAAAGCCAAAGAAGCCAAATAACAAAGAAGGAACAAGGGAGGATGTTTAAATCTTTCTTAAAAGGGGAAACAACAATAGATATTGGCAATCAGTGGAAGGAGGGAACTGGATGGAAGAGAGAATAGGAAGGGAGTGGGTAGGGAGTGGAAAGATAAAATGTAGGGAGAGCAGAGGGGAGAGAAGGGAGATTGGCTGGGAATGGGGGCAATCTCCACGACTTGCCAGAGACCTGGGATGGGTAAAGTTCCCAGACTGTGTAAGGAGTATCTCTAGATGAGAATCCTAGCAGTAGGGGATATGGATCCTGAGGTGGCCATTTCCTGTAGCCAGGCAGGACTCCCAGTGTAAGGATAAGAACAGCAGCCCACCCACAAAGCCTTTGTCCCAAATGTGCCCTGCCCACAAGATGGGCTGGGACAAAAATAGAGCAGAGACTGAGGGAATGGCCAGCCAATGACTGCCCCAAATTGAGACCCGTCCCATGGGCCAGAACCAATCCCCAACACTATTAATGATATTCTTTTGTTTGTTTGTTTGTTTTCAAGACAGGGTTTCTCTGTATAGCCCTGGCTGTCCTGGAACTCACTTTGTAGACCAGGCTGGCCTCAAACTCAGAAATCCACCTGTCTCTGCCTCCCAAGTTCAGGCAGGCCTTAAAAGGAAAATTAGAATATTAATAAAATTGAAGATGATACTGAGATAGAGACGAAGGAAAGAAGGGAGGACCCTGCAGCCCCACCTTGTAACAATCCTCCAAAAAGCAGTCTATATCATCTGTTAAGGAAACTAAAATGACTTTTCCAGCCTTGGTAAAGAAATTATAAGGTGACGAGGGAAATCCACAGGGCTATCAAGAATTCTGGTGTCAGCCTACAGAGACACAGATTTTAAAAGATTTAAGGAAGCAATAACCCCCTATGGCTTACATTAACCTTACATTGAACAGATACTTAATAACTGGGCCATACAACATCATATCATTCCAAATGATTGGAGAGATTTGATGACAGCCATCTTAGAGCCTGGCCCTCCATTAAAATGGCTAACATGGCGGAAAGACGAGGCTTCAGTCATGGAGCAATGAAATAGGACTAGAGGCATTGATATTGTCAAGGATCAATTACCAGGTAAAGGTCCACATTCTGAATTGAGAATGCAGATTACCCTTGATGATGCTGTCCTAGAACAGTGTCATACAATAGCCTTACAAACTGGGGACAAGGTTGAACAACAGGGACGAGCTGAATTATTTACAAAGATAACCCAGGGTTCCGATGAAGCTTTCACTGGCTTTGTACAAAGACTAGCTATAGCTCTGTGACAGTTTGTATATGCTTGGCCAAGGGACTGTCACTACTTGGAAGTGTGGCCTTGTTGGAGTAGGTGTGTCACTGTGAGTGTGAGCTTTAAGACCCTTGTCCAAGCTGTTTGGAATCTAATCTTCTCCTAGCAGCCTTCCATGAAAATGTAGAACTCTTTCTGCACCGTGCATGCCTGCCTGGACACTGCCTTGCTTCTACGTGATTATTTATGATAATGGACTGAACCTCTGAACCTGTAGGCCAACCCCAATTAAATGCTGTCCTAATAAGAGTTGCCTTGGTCATGGTGTCTGTTCACAGTACTAAAACCTTAACTAGGACAAGCTCTGAATAGAGGAGTATCAGATCCAATGATAGAGAAATTGTAATTGAATATTTAGCCTGTGAAAACACTAAAGCTGAATGCAAAAGGGCTATTAGACCTTTAAGGTCCAGATTCACACCTCTTTATGAGTGGATTAAAACTACTATGGATATATAATCTAATGCTCGCAATTCAGTTATGGGTGTACAAACAATTATACGACATATGAAAACTAACAATGCTCATTGCTGTAAGGGTGAAAGATCAATGACTGCATACAAACAGTTCCTAAGGCAAACTCTTCTACAATAAAAATAATTCAGGGAGAAAGTTTCCTGTGAAATGTAGAAGATTTGGAAGGAATGGACTTAAGGCACAAGAATGTAGGTAATCCAAAGACATTTGAGGCAACCCCTCCTTTTTTTAAGATTTTATTTATTTATTATATGTAAGTACACTATAGCTGTCTTCAGACACTCCAGAAGAGGGAGTCAGATCTCGTTAAGGATGGTTTGAGCCACCATGTGGTTGCTAGGATTTGAACTCTGCACCCCTGGAAGAGCAGTCGGGTGCTCTTACCTGCTGAGCCATCTCACCAGCCCATGAGGCAAACCCTTAATGTCACAAAATTAACTAAGCAATTTCACTTAAGGCCAGAAAAAAAACATGAGCCATTCATTTCCTCTGCACCAAGGAGAAACTATTTTGAAAAAAAAATCTAGAAAATTTTTAGCCTAATAGAACAAACAACTGCTCAAAACCTAAACATTTAGGGGCTAGTGAGATGGCTCAGTGGGTAAGAGCACTGACTGCTCTTCCAAAGGTCCTGAGTTCAAATCCCAGCAACCACATGGTGGCTCACAACCACCCATAATGAGATCCGACACCTTATTCTGGTGTGTCTGAAGGCTATGGTGTCCTTATGTATAATAATACATGAATCTTTAAAAAAAATAAACATTTAACAGGGATAGAGCCACTGCCATAGATAAATCAAAAGATTCTAAAGATAACCCCCCAAAAATACAGATATTTTGGCAAACTACTATAAATGATAAGATACCAAAGGTAAAAATACAGTTAGATGGAATTGAGATTTAAGGATAGTGAATACAGGGGCAGATGTAATTTTAATGTGATGAAATTCCTGGAACCCAGCTTGGAATCATAGCTCCTAGGAACTGGGACATCGTCTCAGGCAAAACAGTCTAAAATCGATTAAGGGCAAAGTATCAGAAGGTCAAATAGAAAAATTAAAGTCATATGTGGCTAATATAGCCACAAACCTTTAAGAAAGCTGTCTATTGCAACAGTGGGAGGAACAGATTAGCATTCCTCAAACTTTAGAAACAGGCTGTAAAAGAGAATATGTTCCTAATAAAAGAAAATTCAAAATGTTATCAAAGACTGTTACAGACTATCTAAACTGTCCATAAGCTGGATTTAACAGAAGCTGACCCTTCAACTTTATTTGGCAGAGCTGCTGATGGTAGATTACCAGCTGCCTTACCACTAAAGTGGCAGACTGACAAACATGTTTGGATAGAGCAATGGCCTATGAAAAAAGAAAAGTTACAGGCACTTGAAAAGCTACTCCAAGAGCAGCTGATGGCTCAACCCAGAGAAGAGTCCACCAGCCCTTGGAATTCTCCTATATTTGTCATTAAAAAGAAATCTAGCAAATGGAGGGTGTTGATAGATCTAAGAGCAATTGATAAGATCAGTCCGCCAGTGAGCTTTTACAACCTGGAATAGTATTACCTTCCTTGTTATATAAGGCATGGACTATTATAGGGATTGATTTAAAAGATGGCTTTTTGACAATCTCTTTACATAAGCATGACAGGGAATGGTTTGTTTTCTCAGTACTTATTTTTAATAGAAGTTGTCCAATAAAGAGGCACTAACGGGAAGTCTTACCACAATGAATGTTGAATAGCCCTACCGTATGACAATATTTTGTACAACAGTCATTAGAAATAATTTGTACACAGTTCCTTTAATCCATTATTTGCCATTACATGGATGATATCTTACTGACTTGTTCAGCTACAAATACCTTAGGAAAAAATGTCTGATGAAGTAAAAAAGAATTTTGTTGTTCTGGAGATTACAGATTGCTCCTGAAGAGGTGAAAAGAGGACATTCTGTTGATTAGATTATATAAAATAGGTTTACAAAAGATTCAACCACAGAAGGTGCAAATCAGGAGAGACCAATTGAGAACTCTTAATGATTTTTCAAAAATTGTTGGGAAACATTAATTGGCTAAGGACTACAACTGGATTAACTATTCAAGAGCTAGGTAATATATTTCAAACCTTACAAGGTGATAGAGATTTAAATAGCCCAAGAAAATTATCAGCTGAAACTATAAAGGAATTGGCTCCGGTGGAAAAGAAAGAACAAGGTGCACATTTAGTTTGTTTGGATTCAAAGCTGGATTATTTTTAGTTATTTTTCCATCTACTCATTCTACCACAGTAATTCTTACACAGAGAAAATATAGTATCTTAGAATGAATATTGTTAGCCCACAGAGTAAAAAAACGAAGACGTACATAGAAAAGGTTTCTGAATTGATTCTGAAAGGAAAATTGAGAATTCATCAGTTAGCAAAAATAGATCCATGAGAAACTATGGTACCTTATACTAATGCTGAAATTGCCTTGTTATAGGCAGAAAATGAACACTGGCAAACGGTTTGCAGTAATTGTTTGGGAGAAAAAAACAAACAACAAATACCCCAAAGCAAGTGACTCTAGTTTATAGAAATAACTAATTGGATTCCCCCTCATGTATTAAAAGGTACACCAATCACTAGAGCCCCTACATTGCAAATAAGTCAGGAAAGGCAGGTTATAAGTCAAAACAAACAAACAAACAAATAAAGTATCTCAGATCCCTTAAGATTCAGTTAAAAATTCAGAACTGTATTACATTCTTACTGGTATTATGGGATTTTCCTGAATTTCTTAATATAGTTCTTGACTCTCAATATACCTAAGTTGTTTTCTATATAAAAACTGAAGAACTTACACAGGATGGTTCAAAAGTAGTTCACTGTTTATTCAACTACAGCAAGTGATCAGAAATAAAAACAATCCATTGTACATAACACATATCAGATTCCATGTGGGTCTACCAAACCCTCTAGCACAAGGTAATGACGAAATTAATCAACTATTAGTAGGAAATGTGCTAGAACCTTCAGAATTTCATAAAAAGACACACAAACCAAGGAGATCATAAGGAAATGTCCTACCTGTTTCTTGCATAACAAAACTCCATTATCTGCAGAGAGTAACCCAAAAGGTATCCAAAGAAATAGAATTTAGCAAATGGATATGAAGTACAAATTTCTGGTTTCTTTAGAGACTCAGTTGTGTCATGAAATGTTTTTCTGGAAACTGTCTTCTAAGAGGATGCTTTGCTGAGGCAGACACTTGGGAGGATTTTTTTTTTTTTGAGAACATACATGTGATGTTTCTCTGGAAGCTGCCTGGAAACAGGGGCATGTGATGTTTTGCTAGAGCAAACACTGAGAGAATATGTGATGTTTGGAAAGTGTGTGAATATAGCCCAGTAGACACTGGACAATGCTGTGTGGCCTTGGTTTTCCTTACCTTCTTTGCTGATCATTGTTTGTCATGACTTTATAGAGAGAAATGCACCGAAGAACTGAAGTGGAAACTTCTGGTTTGTTTGGAAAGTTAGTTATGTCGAATAATGTTTTGCTGGGGCACACAGGTGAAAGGATGTCTTGCTATAACAAACACGTGAAAGGACACATGATAAAGGAGTATAAATATGACCCCACAGACAGTGGGAGATTGAGCATTGATTTGGTTTACTCCACCTTGCCATTCGTCACTGACGGCATGCATGTATGGGTTCACCTTACATTGCGTTGTTGAGCTCCACTTGTGGCAACAACACCATTGAGAGAAACTTGTCAAAGAACTCCTCATTATGTTCCTGAGGCAACTTGCCATGTCAGCAGTCAGTGGGAGAGCCTTGCAGTTTCTTCAGGATTGAACTACAGCTGCTGGTTTGTGTGCGGTGTCTCCCTGATGAGAGGACTGGTCTGCAGCTGCTGAACTGTATTTTATGTTTGCTATGGGACTGAACTGCTGCCAAAGAAGATAGAGCTCATCCCTGAAGAACTATTACTAAACAGGTCCACTTGCCTCTTATCCTAATAACTTTTCTCTTCCACTGCCTCTGGTGGGGGTGGGCAAGAGGAGAGGTTGAACCCTTATTAAAATAGGATGCAAAAAAAAATGTATGCCTACAAAGAACTTCTTGTAATATTTGGGTGATTTCTTGCCACTTCCACAGACTTGGGCTGATTAACAGAGCCTTGAGGTTTCTTCTAGATTGAATAGCTATTGCTGATTCGTGAATAGTGTTTGCAAGTGGATTGAGCTACCACTGCTAATTCATGTGGACTATACAGCTGATATACTGACAGCAAAGACTGGAATCACCCAAAAGAACTATTTTTAAACAGATCCACATTCCCCTTTGCCCTATTAATCTTTCTTTCTTTTACCTCTGTTGATGTCTCCAGCCAGACTTCAGCTAAGTATAGCCAATAAGTACTGTTGGCTACAGAATTCTCAAGATTTGTCATGCTATCCTTTCAAATGGCATAGATAGAAAATTAAATTACAGTTGGTTATACAATCCAAATTAACTTCTAAAGAAAGACAGATGCAGGCTAGAAAGATGGCTCAGTGGTTAAGAGCACTGACTGCTCTTCCAGAGGTCTCGAGTTCAATTCCCAGCAACTACATGGTGGCTCACAACCATCTGTAATGGGGATTTGCTCCCTTCTTCTGCTGTGTCTGAAGACAGAGACAGTGCACTCACATATATAAAGTAAATAAATCTTTAAGAAATGAAAGCAAGCAAGGAAGGAAGGAAGGAAGGAAGAAAGGCAGAAAGAAAGAAAAAAAGATGCCTTACAGTCGGGTGGTGGTGGCGCACACCTTTAATCCCAGCACTTGGGAGGCAGAGGCAAATCAGATTTCTGAGTTCGAGGCCAGCCTGGTCTACAGAGTGAGTTCCAGGACAGCCAGGGCTACACGGAGAAACCCTGTCTCGGAAAAACCAAAAAAAAAAAAAAACAAAAAACAAAACAAGATGCCTTACCTGCCCAGTCAGAGAGAAGAAAATCATCTTTAACTGAGTTGTCCACATTACACATTCCATACATTATGTTAATGCAGAAATGTGTATTACTTGTAAACATTTACATGTTCAATAAACAAACAAAAACAAAAAAACAAAAAAAAAGCATCCTTCACAAGATTTACCCTCTGGAATGCTGAGACCCTGAGATTTACTTATTCCGGTATCTGGTTTGGTACTACCTCAGTATCTGTTTCCTCAAAAATCTATATCCAAGATAGTTTCAACGCAGTTAGCTGGATTATCCAGTATCACACACTGTACCAATCAGGACTTCAGTTGTGCTCTGAAGAATCTAAACAACAAATGTTACAGCTTTCTTAAGACTGGCAAATAAGCCGGGCATGGTGGCGCATGCATTTAATCCCAGCATTCGGGAGGCAGAGGCAGGCGGATTTCTGAGTTCGAGGCCAGCCTGGTCTACAAAGTGAGTTCCGGGACAGCCAGGGCTATACAGAGAAACCCTGTCTCNAAAAAAATTCCTTCTCATCACCTCATGTAACATTCTCCAAAACAGCCCATATATTTAGTCACAAAGCAAAAGACAATAGATAACAAAGCCAGCCTGGTCTACAAAGTGAGTTCCAGCACAGCTAGGGCTATACAGAGAAACCCTGTCTAAAAAAAAAAAAAAAAAAAAAAAAAAGACTTGCAAATAACTCAATTCTCCGTTGAGCCCCCACAAGAAAACAGTACCCCTAAACAACAGGAATCAGTTTTAGGAGAACAATACCCCATGCCCAAAAGCAGGGAGTGGGAGTTTTGATCATTCAATGAGTAATGGATGTTTATTGTCAATTTAGGGAGGTTGGTTACAACTTTTTAATGGTTTTGGTCAGGAAGGAAACAAAATAAGGAAAGTTAGTATTGAAGATTTCTCTCTTTCTTTATTCTTTGATCTGTCATATTTTCTCTTTTATCTAATATTAAAAGGAATGGAAGGAAATGGTGGTTATAGGGAGAATACAAAATAACAGGAATAACGCACAGATTATTAAATCTACTCTTAATCTATAGAGCTACAACTAGCCAAAAATCATACAATAGTATAGACATTTGTATACTGATACAAAACTAAGGTTATATTTGGTTACAATATACTATGTACCAACTCTTTTTAAGGTATTGTACCTTTATGATTTTTTTAACGCAATGTTTAGTTCTAGTCCTTTTGGATGCTGCTATTGCGAACTTTTTTTTTCCAAGACAGGGTTTGGTTATTATAACCACCACGCCCGGTTTATTACTAACTTTTAAGGTAACTAAGAAATACAAGTTAGGAGCAGTATGAAGAAGCAGCGAAGCCGGGTGTGATGGGGCGCACTACTTTAACCCCAGCACTCGGGAGGCAGAGAGAGGCGGATTTCTGAGTTTGAGGCCAGCCTGGTCTACAAAGTGAGTTCCAGGACAGCCAGGGCTATCCAGAGAAACCCTGTCTCGAAAAACCAAAACCAAACAAACAAAAAAAGAAACAGCGAGGATGACCCCCCCCCCCGACGGACCAAGCCCGCACACCAGTGTATACCCGTGTTCAGCGCCGACGTCCCCTGCCGCCACCATGCTCAAAAGAAAGGCTAAAGGGGATGCTAAAGGAGACAAAACCAAGGTGAAGGACGAGCCACGGAGAAGACCTGCTCCTCCAAAGCCAGAGCCCAAACCTAAAGAGACCCCTGTGAAGAAGGGAGAGAATGTACCCAAGGGGAAGAAGGGAAAAGCCGATGCCGGTAAGGATGCGAATAATCCTGCAGAAAACGGAGATGCCAAAACAGACCAGGCACAGAAAGCTGAAGGTGCTGGAGATGCCAAGTGACGTGTGCATGTTTGATAACTGTGCACTTCTGGTGACTGTACAGTTTGAAGTACTATTTTTTATCAAGTTTTATAAAAATGCAGAATTTCGTTTTACTTCTTTTTTTTTTTTTTAAGCTATATTGTTAGCACTCAGAACACTTCATTACTGGGTGGGGGAAGGATCATGTGTCAGTAACAAAATCTCTCCCAAGCTGGATTGAGGACAGAAAACCTCTTTCCCTGATAATTTTGAAAGGCTCCTGTCGGCTCCCAGGAGAGATAGCCTGGTCTTGACCTAGGTGGCCACCAAGGCGCAACAATGCCTTGTGGTCTGGGAAAACTATAAATTCATTTTTATGTCCTCTTCCCCCTGTACTATCAATATAAATTTAATTCCCTTGAAAACCAGAGACCTGTTGGAACCTGGCCCCCAAAATTGGTTTTCCAGTCTCTTGGGCGATGTAGACTCTGCAGTGACATCATCGCGTGTTCTCAGAAGAGCGCTGGCTCCTTTTATAAAAGATTGTGGATCTTCAGATTGGTAATTCTGCCATGTTCATTTCCTGAAAGTCAGGGTCGGCTTGTGAAAAGTTGTTAAACAACATCCTTAATGTGAAATGTCAACCCTCAGTCTAAGCTACTTCCCCTTTTCAAAGCAGTGAATGAAGACCTCATTGGGTTTTATAGTGGCTTTCTGATTTTGGTAGTCTATACAAGAAGGGAATTTGGAAGTTCTTACAAATTGTTGATTGTCTGCCCATGTCCTGCCTGAAATACCATGATTGTTTATGAAAAGTATCTTTAATAAAGCTGGTTACAGTTAGGCTTGGGGAAAAAAAGAAATACAAGTTAATAGTTAATCAAGCTTCTCATGTTAGATACCAGTTTAGTTTATTACAGAAATTTGTTTTCTAGGTTGAACAGATAGTAAATAGAACAAGCAATTCTTGCCTATTCAGATATATTGTAGATGGGTAGATGGTCTTCAAAAACCTCAGAGATCTACAGAATACAGAATTTAAAGATATTTTATTATAAAAGACCTTTTTTGACAATGAGATTGTCAGCTCCTGGCAGCACTCTATTTCAAGGAAGATGACGAGCATCGATGAACCGCCATATGGAGTTTGCTTCATATGTGGCAAGCTAGCCACTAAGCAAGAAACTGCCCTTGCTTCAACTGCTGACAGTATGCTGTTCAAACTGGACAAAGACACAGGAAAGTCAACTGCTGAGATTTGCCAAGACAGAGTAAGCAGTCCTTCACAATTCCTGCTTCATAAAATATCTGCCATATACTGGGCCAGAGGGCCAAAGATGGATGCTTCAATGTTACAGAATTTGGGGGGGACCATCTAAGCAGCTGGCTTTCTCTGTTATTTTTAACAGTTTCGGAAGCTGCTTGCCTGTACTTCCTATATACTCAGGTAATGTTTATTCCTTCTCAAGTTCTGGATGGGTTATAGTCTCACGATTAAGCTTAAGTTGTTTAGGATTTAAGAAAATATTCTTGAGCCTAAGAAGATATTTGAAGTTTGGTAATGCAAGTCACGACTGAGATTGATTTAGGTACAGAACTCTTAACTCACCAAGACAGGAGAGATAGTAGAATACTTTCTCCAAGGTTGCCCAATACACATGGACTGGACATTATTCGTACCTGATGGTCTTCATCATTGTTCGTATGTTATATAATTTTTAAAGTGAGCCTTTTATTGGACTAAAAGTGGGAAATATATAGGGAATCCTTTGTGCAATGTGTGGAAACATTCACCTGTCAATAAAAAAGCTTATGGCCAGTAAGCTAAAGCAGGTTGAGAAAATGGGGCATCCTGAAAAGAGAGAGAAAATTCTGGGAGTCAGTGATGAGAGATTCACCTGGGAAATCTGAGGTGATGGTTTCAAGAAACTGAGAAGAAGGTAACTGTCTATGTGGCACACAAAAAGTAGAATAAATAGGATAATTAAGCTACAAGCTAGTTAGAAAACAGAGCCAAGGCTACTGGCCTAAGTATTTATTCATATATAAGAAGTCTCAGGGGGCTGAAGATGGCTCAGTGGTTAAGAGCACCAACTGCTCTTCCAAAGGTCCTGAGTTCAAATCCCAGCAACCATATGGTGGCTCACAACCATCCGTAACGAAAACTGATGCCCTCTTCTGGAGTGTCTGAAGATAGCTACAGTGTACTTACATATAATAAGTAAATAAATCTTAAAAAAAAAAAAGAAGAAGAAGAAGAAGAAGTCTCAGAGTTGTTATTTAATGGACCTGGGCATGGGTAGAAAAACCCAAGGTTACATTGGGGTACATTGTGTAAATATTCAATTATTAATTCTGTATTGGCAGAGAGCTAAATGCAGGCCAGATCTTGGTATTGTTAATTTCTATGGCCCATTACTGGTCTTATGTTTTGTAAATATTTGTTCTTCTCCTCACCTGACTAATGTAATTTAGAATTGTATCTGATTGACTATGATAAAGATCTGACAGCCAATAGCTGGGCAATAAGTGGAGGGTGCATCCTCCAGGCAGAGAAAAGGATGCAGGGAGAAAAAAAAAAATCAGAGGCAGGAGATTCAGCTAGTGGACATGGAAGTGAACTGATGGACCAGAGTGGAGCAGAGAGGTAGACCTGAGCATGTGGAAGGATGTACTGCTAGGATTAGTAGTCAGTAGACTGACCAGCAAAAGGTCTAAGCTTTAAAATATTTATAAGCCTCTGTGTCATTATTTATATTGCTGGTGGGCCTGAGATAGTCCCGCTATGAAGATGATGGTTCTGCAGGATTGAAACAGAAGTCAAACATAGAAGCTGAAATAGAGAAAATAGAATCAAAGATGAGATTTAACAAGCAACGGCTTTGAAGAATTCCTTGGCCATACATCTAGTAGTCCAGACAACAAATATCATCAGACACTAAAGAAATATCATATGAGTCAGTACAATACAATGAGGTATCCACAGAAGTACACACATCTGGAGGCTTAAGCATATATCGAAGGACAGAGAATAAGGTTGGGAAATGCTCATCAACAGATGACAGGAAAACCCGATCAGCCAAATATGTGGAATGCTGTTGTCTTCGTTAGGGTTTCTATTCCTGCACAAACATCATAACCAAGAAGCAAGTTGGGGAGGAAAGGGTTTATTCGGCTTACATTTCCATACTGCTGTTGATCACCAAAGGCTGCAGGACTGGAACTCAAGCACGTC
>NC_034607.1:14581827-14590358 GCF_900095145.1 Mus pahari | reverse complement strand
AATCCAAGACTACCAGCCCAGAGATGGCACCACCCACAAGGGGCCTTTCCCCCTTGATTACTAATTGAGGAAATGCCCCACAGCTGGATCTCATGGAGGCATTTCCCCAACTAAAGCTCCTTTCTCTGTGATAACTCCAGCTGTGTCAAGTTGACACAAAACCTAGCCAGTACAGCAGTTAAGACATTCTATGGGGGATTATGGGCAGGTCGTTGTGATACCCTCCTGGAATCACAGCCCTGAGGAGGCATAGGGAGAGGGTGGCTGCAAGGTCAAAGCCAGCCTGGTCTTCAGAGTGAATTCTAAGGCTGCATAGAGATCCTGCCGCAAACAAACTAAATTATATATATGAAATTATATATTAACATGTATTGCGTTCATAACCCTGTAGGTCTCTGTTTTGTTTCCAAGTCAGGAAATACCCAGAGCCATAGACATTCAAACCAGAGGTTTAACTCAAAAGCCACCAGATCAAAAGCTCTGATATCTCATTTCCAGGCTTTAGAGATCCATATTGTATAAGACATGTCTCATGGACAAGCTTCCGAGCCATTGTCCTAATATATTCATAATGAAAAAACGAAAGGCTGGTAACCCACCCAACTCATGCACTTCTAAAAAGAACATCATCGATCTTAAAGTAACTAGAAACATCGACATGGTAGTCAGGGATAAATTTTTGGAGGGTTGTGGAGAGTGCTCAGTCATTAAAGCACTTTTTGTGCAGACATGAGAGTCAGAGTTAAATCTCCAGAACCCACATAAATGCCAAGTGGGTATAATCCTCCATAAAGAGTCAAGGGATCCCTAGACAAGCTAGTAGCAGGCCTAGCCATACCTGTAGCTTTGAGTTTGATTGACACGCTCTACCTCATGGAATAAGGATGACTCCTCCCATCACTAATCTCCCTGTGCATGTATACACACACATACAAAAATTGGGACAATAAGCTGAGTGTGGGGGTACACATCTTCCATTCCAGTACTCTGGGCGGCAGAGGAAGGTGGATCTCTGTGAGTCTGAGGCCAGCCTGGTCTACAGAGTAAGTTCCAGGATATACAGGTCTACATAGTGAGATCTTGTTTCAAGAAAATGGGGAAAAAAAAGAATAAAAATGTTCCTGGGTATGATGGTGAATGCTGTTCCGTCCTTCAGGAGACGAAGACAAGAAGATACCAAGTCCATGCCAGCTTGGGCTACATAAGGAGATCCCGTTTTAAAACGGGCCTAGGAATACGTGGGAATTGAAAATGGAGACATTAGGTCATTTTTTAGAAAGGCGTGAAGTAAGGAGTGTGGGGAGGTGGGGGTGGATCTCAGAAGAAAGGGTTTATTGCAGCTTACAGATTCAGAGAGTGAGTCTACATCATGGTGGGGAGCCTGGAAGCAGGCAGGCAGGCCTGTCGCTGAAGCAGTAGCTGAAGGTTTACAGCTGATCCACAAGAAGTAGGCAGAGGTAGGAGCTACCTGGAAAGGGCTAGAGCTTTGGAAACCTGAAAGCCCCCCTCCCCCCCCCCAGTGACACACCTCCTCCACACAGTTCCAGCGGGGAACCAAGCGTTTAAATATATGAGCCCCTTGAAGGGCCACTCTCATTTGGACTGCCACACATGCTCTTCCAGGGTCCCACTCCTGACTTTAGCTAATGCCTTTGTGTTCCCTAACAACAAAGGTATTCACCATTTTGTGCTCTTCTCTTTGGCTACCAGGCTTTTAAGACAATGGCCCCCAAGTAAGAGGAGTTGGGAAAGACTGGGGAGTCTGGCATCAACCAGAGCTTGAGCTTGTCTCCCAGAAAGAGATTTCTTACAGTTTCTACAACTTGTCAGAGCATCTTGCAAGAGAGACTAGAGTCAAGATAATGATGGACCAGCGATGGACTAAGACCACACCTTGACCAGGACTGCCCTTTCTTTAAAACTAAACCTCAGGTCAGGACTCTGAAGGTAGTGAACTCGGGAGTGGACAGGGGGTCACTGGACCTTTTTGTCCCTCTTCCCTATGTGCCTATATCGAATAAGTCTCCTTGCTCTGCCTCTTCATTATTGCTTATCTCTTTGTCATATTGAGGATATATACTTGAGCCTAGCTTGTTAGAGCCGCTGGTTCCAAGATCTAACCCTAACAACTCAGGACAAGATACAAACCCCTTCCTACAGAGCAACTAGTGTTTGTCTGGTCATCTGTGAGAGCCTAAACTTCTCCACGAAGATAATTTAAAAATATTCAAATACATGTCACAAATTACAGTCAGTATATATAAGCCTCCGATCGATCTGCTTTTAGATCTGCTTCTGTCAGTATAGTCTTAAAGCAATGCAGCTGGAAAATATCCAGTATTACTTCTGCTGCTTTGTGGCCTGCCATTGAACCTTAAAGTCTTTTCTTTTCTTTTCCCTTGACCTTTTGAGAAACTGCAAAAACAATGGCAGTTGCAGCTCTAGCCCTGGCTCTCCCTCCGCGCAGCCGCAGAAACAGGCAGGCTGGACGCGGAAGTAAGCTCGTGCATCCAGGGTTGTTGGACTCTGAGAGTTGGTCTTTAAGTTGATTCGCTGGACGCCTTTTCAGTTGCAGCAAGACTTAAGAAAAGAAAAGGATAAATACCAATCAATGGTCGTAAATTAAATTTCTTGCAAATGTACCTTAAAACTTTTCAAAATCTCGGTACTAAATACACCTCGGCGACTAGTGCCAGGATGACAAGGCATTAGAACCTCCGGGATAGAACGCGCGACTCATTCATTCTTTAGACAATTATCAGATACCAGACTTTTGACAGACAGCTGAGTGTCTACCGCGCCAGGAATGTTTGTTCTTGGTGCTGGGGAGATTTAAAAAAAAAATGACAAGAATAAATAGGACTAAGAGACTAAGACGAGATCTCAAACGTTATTTCGTTCTCCTGGCGTCAAGCCCCTCTCACGGATTCTAAATTGTCTTTTTTCCAGGCTTCCGCCAGGGGCTGGACTACAACTCCCATGATACTCGTGCGCCGCTCCTTATTAGAGGCTTTGCTTCTCTCCCTAGCCGCGCAGGGGACGACTACAGTACCCAGAATGCCCTGCTCCCCCGCTTGGGTGTTTTTGCCCCTCTCTTGGCGTTGAACGCGGTAGTGGCTATCCGGAGTGCCAGGCCTGGGGTTCTCGGTGTCCTTCCCCGGGTCACGGGCGAGGAGGCGACTTGACTTCTGGGCGCCGAGCCCGGGCGCGCGCGCACGCAAGCGGCTGCCGTCCCCGCTGCAGGTTCGCGTCCCGCTTTGCTCCTCGCGCTGCTCGGCTCGCGGCTGCCGGGACGGCCCGGGACTGACGGCCCCGGGACAGGGGGTGACCGTCGCGGCTGCGGGAGCAGAGGCGAAGCCGAGGCCCGGCGAGAGGCGACAGCGGCGAGAGCACCGGGGGAGAGGAGGAGGAGGAGGAGAGAAGATGGCGTCGGAGATGGAGCCCGAGGTGCAGGCCATCGACCGCAGTTTGCTGGAATGTTCCGCCGAGGAGATCGCAGGGGTGAGTGCGGGAGCCCGGGAGGGGTACGTCCGGCCCTCGCAGGCCGCGCCCCGGGGGAGGAACAGAGTCCTGGAAATGCCGGAGCCCGCCACCGACTTCGGCTAACAGCGGCCCTGGCCATGTCCTATGGGGAAAGGACCCGGGAGGCCATCGAGCCTGCTCCGCGCCTTCGATGCTCAGATCCTCCTTATACCCGGCGACTCTTAACTCCAGCGCTTTCATTATCCCTAATTAGCTTCACCCTCCATTAAGTCTACAACACTTGGGCCTTTGCCCTATCTGCTGGCTGTTGGAAGATGGGAGCGAGCCGCTTCCTAACGTTGTCGTAGAAGCCGCCCTCCTTTACCTTCTGATTCCATTTCTTAGGATAAGCGGGGCAGTGTCTGCGCCGAAGGATTCTATCCTCTCCCAGCTCCAACTTTGTTGCTGGGACTGCCGGGGGTGTGGGGTGCGGGGATTACCCAGGCTGCAGGCAGCACAGTCCAACATTACCCCCCTCGGTGCTTTTTTTTTAAAAAAGTTGTTTTGCACTTGTTTATTTCGTTCGATGGTAACGTTGGTGCCTGTGTGTAACGTAAAGTGGTGCCTCGACACGTTTGCTAAGCCTGGAGGCTGGCGGATTTTTTAAAAAATAAAAATACATAATTTTTTTCTAGGAGTTGGGAAAAAGTTGGACGGAGAACAGACGTTATATAACGTTGAAAAAGCAGCTTTGGTGAACAGATGCAAGCTCATTAATGATAGCGTTGATCACAGCCTATCAGGAACCCTTAGGCCCTAAACTTAAGCCATTCAGACACAGTAAAGACTTAAAATGTAGTATCAACAGCGCCTATGCAAGTAGCGAAGTTACAAAGACAACAACTTCAACAAACTCAGCGTCATCTTTTGCCAGTGAGGGCAGGGGACACCTATCAGAACAGATTGTCCACGGTGACTGTAAATAGCTCGGACAATTGGAGCCTAGTCTCAGAAAAAGCTCCCAGGAAATGGGTGACTCTTTAACACATCATCACACAGGATGTTAGGGTCAGTAATTGGGATGTGCAGTCGGTGATGAATATTTGGAGTGAATTGATGAGAGGACGGTAGTTTAGGTGAGGAAATGAGAGGGAATTGGGGGTAATTTAAAAAAAAAAAAAAAAAAACCACCGTTGCCTGGTGAGTTTTAAGTTTTGTATTTTTTGTAAGGCTAAGTCATGTGTGTGGTCTGTTTTCCTGTACTCTGTGTAATATACACAACACAAGGATTTTTTTACCTGATGCCTCCCCCCATCTGCCTTTGATATATCAAAGACATCTGGAAAAAGAAATGAAGGCCCTGTTATAAGAAAACAGAAAAACAAATAGTTAGTGACTTGGTATCTTATTCTAACTGTCAGATGTGCTCCTGTTGGAGGCAGAGGGGATTTTTTTTTCCCCCTACCACTGAGTTTGCTGCATCTGTTGCTGATGGTGACACCAGCTGTGTTACCCCCCGCTCTGACAGTGGTGAGGTGTCCTCGGTGTGCTGAGGATCATGAGGAAGCCATTTATGAAGCCAGTGCCGGAGGCAGTTGCTCCCAGCTCGCTCTTACGCGGTGGCAATTTCAAGCAGATGGATGGGGAAAAAATAAGGGAAATGCAACAAAACCTTTATTTTCTTATTTTTATTTTTTGTATTTATAATTATGTGTATGTGTTGTGTGTATGTCTGCATCGCGGTATGTACATATGAGTGCAAGGTCCCCTGGAACTGGAGTGACAGATGCTAGAGTGAATGCTGCTTCAAGAGTGGTCTCTCCAGCCCACAGACTTAACTCCCAGTTTGAGGAGCTCTCCATCCGAGCTCAGTTTACTTTTAAGTGCTGTTCTGATATAGATTTATGAAATTAAACTTGAGGAAAGAGAAGTCCTTCAGATACAGCAGGTGCCCATTAGGATGGATGCTCTTATGCCTGGAGGGTCTACTGGGCGCGTTTAGTTAGGATGCCAGACACTTAACATGGTTCTTTGAGCCCTAGGCTCCAGCATGGCCCTTGACCACAACTGAAAACTTTAGTCAGGTGTGGTGGTTCATGCTTTTAATTCCAGTGCTGCTGAGGCAGAGGTAGGCACATGTCAGTTTGAGGCTAGCCTGTTCTACATGGAGTTCCAGGCCAGCCAGGGCTATTTAAAAAAAACATACGTATTTTTTTTTAAAGTAAATTTTAGAAAAGATTTAATAGAGAATGGAATTATTTTTTATTAGATATTTTCTTTATTTACATTTCAAATATTATCCCCATTCCTAGTTTCCCCTCCTGAGAAGGGAATTATTGCTGAATTTAGACCTCTATTAATTGGTAATTTTCTAAGACCAAGTAATTCCATTTTAACTTAATAAGTACTGATGCCTTTTGTGTCATTAGGCTTTCTGTGTGTCCCAGGCTAGTCTTGAACTCAGAATCTTCCTGCCTTGGCCTCCTGCATACTGGACTTCCAGGCATGTGACAGCCACACCTGGCCTATGAGTAAGTACCAAGTCTTCAGCACTTTATCGACACTGTATTAGACAAAAGGAGGACTTGGTGATCGCATTCTTTTTGACCAAGCTGACTCTGCTGTTGTAATTTTAGAGGGGACAAGTGAAGCCAGCTGCTGTCAGTCTTCTCCTTGGTAGAATGATTCAAGTATAACTTGATTATTCCCGCATGTTCTCACGGGTGATTATCATTTAAGAAGTACATGTATTGTTTTCCCCCAAGCATAAAAAGAAATCCAAGCTGTGTTTGGATGGTGAGCCCTCTAGGGCCTGAGGCAACAGGGTCACTTGGAAATTTCAGTCCAGCTTGTGCTATATAGGGGATCCTTGTCACAGAGAGAGAGGGTTGAAAAGAAGAGGAAAGAAATTTGGAGCTGGGTAGATGGCTCTTTCAGGCACAGCAGTGTATGGCTGTGATCCAAGGAGAGCAGGAGACTAGAGGATTCCTGGGACTTGCTAGCAAGCTAGTCTGGCCGAATCAAGCAACTCTAGATTCTGTGAGTGATTTGTTTAAAATAAGGCATCAAGCAATTGGGGAAGAATCTGATATTCCCTCCTCCTTGGGCATGCACACGCACATAGCCAGTGAGAGATTTCCAGATGTTCTGTCTGTCTGTGGGTGTGTGAGGGATGAAGGATGTGGAGCCACCCGAATGCCAGGCTCACTTGCGGAGGAATCCATTCTTTCCTTCCATCTTTTCTGTGGACTCTGGGGATTAAACACAGGTTACCAGGCTTGCCAGGCAAGCTCCTTTAACCAGTGGGCTCTTGCCAGCACTCATCATAGACGTTTTGTGTAGCATTGTGTGTGTGTTGCGTCTTTCTAGCTTCCCACTGTGAACGGTCTTAGTGAGGAACAGCGCACAGTGTGTGGTTCAGGGGTTGGGAGCGTTCCTAGAGTTGGATGCTCATTTTCATCTCTCCTCAGATCTCCAGGCTGTGAACAACTGCTAATCTATTTCCCATCTCCATAGATTCACTTATTCTGAACGTCATATAAGTGGGATCATGCAGTGCGTTTTGTGATTACCTCCTTTCTGTTCACAGAGTTCATCAGTGTTGTAGGGTGCATCAATACTTCACTCCTTTCTATTGCCAAACAATAGCCCCTTGTACAAACAGATATAGCACATCTTATCTGTTCACAAGTGGAGAGATATTCGGGCTTGCTTTTTGGATATCTGGAATGTGCTACTGTGAATATTTGTGTAGAGATGTGTGTGCATACGCTTTGATTTCTCTTGGCCGTGTCCCTAGGAGGGGAGCTGCTGGGTCATATGTTAATAACTCTTTTGAGGAACTGCCAGCCCATCTTCCAAAGTGGCTGCCACATTTTATATTCTGTCGGCAGGGCAGGAGGGTTTGTGGTTTTCTGCATCCTGGCCAGCTCTTGTCTGCTGTTGATTGTTGCCATTACGGTCGGTGAGAAGTACTGTCTCACGATTGGCTTTACCTTTCTTACTTGTCATGAGCTTAGGGCCTATTTCCGTGTCTTTCTACCTATTAATGTAGCTTTCCTCCAGCTGTACACTCCCTTTTACCAGTAGGGTTTGCTGCTCTGTAACTAGCTAACTTGCATGTTGCACATAGCCTTGTTTGAAGGCAAGCCAGATGTGCTTGAAGGATGTGAGTTAATTGGCTATAGAACACTTAGGAACAGTAATGAAGGAGGCCAGCCTCTGGGGACTCCTTTGTTTTTGTGTTTATATTTTTATAACTGCTCTCAATCCCAAGACTTTAACCTTCAATAAAAGGAAGGCTGGGAATGTCGTCCTAGCATATTTGCTCTGGTGGAATGAGGCGGCCATTTCTTGATGGGGACTTGCAGGGTGGTAAATGTCTCTTACCCTAGTCCCTGTTTCCGAAATAAGGACAAATGAAAGTGCAGCCAAGTTACATCCAGTGACATCTCACAGATCGCTCAGATGCAGGGAGCAGGGGAGAACTGATACCAAAAACTGATGGTTTATTATTTTGAGAAATATGTGAGCAATCACTACCAGAGACATCCTAAAATCTTCTTGCTTTATATTGTGATGCTAAGTTTAATCAGATTATGGTGTCTGTAATAGAGTTCAAATATATTATGTGGCTTTTTAATTTTCCCACAGCTGTAGTAAACTTATTTGGGCAGTTCTGGGTGCTGTACCACAGCGTTATATTCTGTAGTACTGAACTAGTCAGCCCCAGTTGTTTACTTTCTACAGATGGGGAACATATGTCAGCCTTTTTAGCTGAGTTTTGAAATAATAGTATATAATAAAATGATATTTAAAATTAGATACTTGTTTTACTAATGACACGTTTTGTATAACTTTTGTCTTTCCTCTAAGATTTATTTTTAATTTTTAGTTATGTATATGTATATGTGTTTGTGTCTGTGTGTATGTCCATGTGTGCTGGTGCCCTTAAGATGCAAAAAGAAAAGCCGGGCATGGTGGCACATGCCTTTAATCCCAGCACTCGGGAGGCAGAGGCAGGTGGATTTCTGAGTTCGAGGCCAGCCTGGTCTACAAAGTGAGTTCCA
>NC_034607.1:14570111-14581716 GCF_900095145.1 Mus pahari | reverse complement strand
CCCCTGGATCTAGAGTCACAGGTGGTTGTGACCTGCCCCGTGAGACTGTCTCTGTGCCACAGTCCCTTCACCAGTCCAAGCTGCTTTTGTGACCTTTGGGAGCAGACTTGATACATGTGCTGTTGACGCCACAATTAGTAATACAACATAATTTCTTCTAGGAGCCACTTGTTCTTGATGACAGTGCTGTAGGAGTAAAGTTTCAGGAGAGAGCCAGCATAAAATAAGGAAAACTAACTTTGTTCTTCGCTCTTATTTAAAGGATCTTAAGTGGCACAGAATGACCTCCACTTCCTAAGGAGCTGAGGCTGAGTTTGAACTGATAATTCCTGCCTCCACATCCAGAGTGCAGGGATTACAGGCTGTGCCCCTGTCCCCCTACCCATTTCGCCATTTTAAATTTAACCTTTTTTAGAAACTCATGTTCTCATTCTCTTGTGCTTTCTGTCTTACCATACTGGGGCTTGGATTCAGGACCTTTTGCTCACTCCCAGCAAGGGCTCTAACCCTGAGCTATAGTCCCAGTCCTTTCTTTTTTGAAAATCTATTTTTTCAACTTATTTCTGACAAGGCTTGCTACCACATGCCTTTAATCACAGCACTCAGGTGGTGGAGGCAGGAGGATCTCTGTGAGTTCCTAATCTACATAAGGAGTTCCAGGCTAACCAGGGCTATATAGTAGACCCTGTTACCCCCCTCTATATTTTATTTTAAAAGGTGTCTGTCTGTCTGACTGGGTGTCTGTCTGTGTGAACGGGTGTTCTCCCACAAGGGCAGGTACCCACAGCATCTAGAAGAGTGTTGGATTACTTAGAGCTGGGGTTACACAGCTGGGTGCTAGGAACCAAATTATGTTCCTATGCCAAAACAGCACATGCACTTAACCTCTGACCTTTCTCTCCAGCCACTACATTTGTTTCTTAAGTGAGTATGTATGTTTGTTTGTTTGTATGTATGTGTGTATGTATGTATGTCATTATGCTTTGTTCGTCCACTGGAAAAATGCCTTTAAGTAAAACTTTTCTTAGTGTTGTCATTTAAATTGTATTCAGACATTTTACTTTTTCATTCATAAAAAAAGTGCATAGGTTAATTTGATAATCCTTATTCTTATCTTTGCTTACCTGACAATGGGTAAACAATTAGACATTTCTCCTCAGATGTGACGATAACGGTGCCATTTAGAACTCAGTGAGTCAGATGTGGTGGCGTATGCCTTTAATCCCAGCACTTGGGAGGCAGAGTGAGAGAACATCTGAGAGTTCAAGGCCAGTCTGGTCTTACACAGTTGTTCCAGGACAGCCAGGGCTGCTCAGACAGACCCAGGGTCAAGAAACAAAACAAAACAAACCCAACCCCCTCAGTGAGTAAGACTGCTCTGTCCTTTAAGTGTGGAGCTTACAGTGAGTGTGCGTGTGCGTGTGCATGCCTGCTCACGTGTGTGTGCTCCTGCAAATACAAAATTTTGATTTAGAGTTACTCTTTAAAAAGGGAGAATCCTTAAGCTCTTGGGATTGTCTCCTAAGAAATACTACCATTTTACAAATAGTTTGTAGTCTCTTCCTTCTTACATAACATAAACATGAAAGCAGCGTTTGGAAAATTCACTTTTACCTAAGCAGTAGAAACTCACATTTGCCGTTACAGCCTTTCTCTCAGTACCGTTCCTTATGAATGTTTAGATTTTTAGCAAAAGTTCTCTGGAACATGAGATTGACTAAAAAGTTAATATATGCCACTCATGAAATTTTTGTTTGTTTGTTTTTGTTTTTTCAAGATAGGGTTTCTCTGTGTAATAGGCCTGGTTTTCCTGGAACTCCCTTTGTAGACCAGGCTGACCTCAAACTCTCAGAGACCCACCTGGGTACTGGGATTAAAGCCATGCACCCCAGTCCCTGGCTGACCTCATGGATATTTAAAATGTTATGGTTAGAAGGGTTGAAGTTTCTGTAGATAATAGTTACATGAAGGCCTTACTTACATTTACTTCTTAATCTCTTTTCCTTTATGCATATGGGCACTTTATCTAGATGCCTGTGTGCCGTGGGCATGTCTGGTGCCCTTGTTGCTTAGAAGGGGGAAGGCATCACATCTCTTGGAACTGAAGTTACTGATGGCGTATGAGCTTTCACATGGGTACTGGGAACTGAGCCTGGATTCTCTGCAAGAGCAGCAGGTGCTTTAACCTCTGAGCCAACTCTCCAGCTCTGTACAGACTTCCCCAGGTGCTAGCTCTCACCATAGCCCCTTGAATTCTTGGTCTTCCTGCTTCTACATCTGGTGTTCTGGGGTTACAGGTACACGTCGACCATGCCTGACTTGACTAGGAGTCTTTTTATTTTCTTTTTGACCTTTCTTTTTTTTTTTTCTTTTTTTCAAGATTTATTTATTTTATATATGTGAGTACGCTGTCACTGTCTTCAGACACTCCAGAAGAGGGCATAGGATCCCATTACAGATGAGCCACCACGTGGTTGCTGGGAAATCAACTAAGGACCTCTGGAAGAGCACTCAGTGCTCTTAACTGCTGAGCCATCTCTCCAGCCCTCTTTTTTGGCTTTTCGAGACAAGGTTTCTCTGTGTGGCCCTGGCTGTCCTGCAACTCACTCTGTAGACCAGGCTGGCCTCAAACTCAGATCCACCTGCCTCTGCTTCTCAACTTCTTGGACTAAAGTTGTGCGGCACCACAGCCCAGCAAATAGTATTTTAGCAAGACTGATTGCAACCTAAGTAAATGCTGGGTCTGAGAGTTGTGTTAGCAGTTCAGGTAATTGTGTTTTAGTAGAATGGGTCATTTTATCTCATGTTTTGAGGTTTATAATCTTTTTCTTGGCTTAGAGGCAACATGACAGACAAAAAGACATTTAAGAGAACAATGAACACGTGGCAGAGGGCAGGCATGCAGGGCAGGAGGCAAGGAAAGGAGCCCATTTAGTGTTAGAGACTTACCTGACCCGCTGCAGGCCTGAGCTTCCCCTCCCCCACCCCACTTTCTTTCTGTGTGTGAGTACAATGGGAGTGTGGACCTATCTGCAGTCATTCAGTGGCGCTCAGTGTTTTTAAACCTGACAAGAGGGGAAGGGAGTTGGGAAATGGACCTAGAATACTCCTTGCTGGAGGCCAAGCAAGTGCACTTGGAGGGGCTGGGGAAGGGATTCTGAAGTAGAGATGAGAGGATGCGCCTGCCTGATGGCGGAACAAAGCCTTGGATGCTAAGCGAAGCAGAAGAGGGATCATCACAGATTTGGATGGCGGTGGGAAGATCACAAACTCGGTTTTGGGCATTTTGACTTGGTACCTGTGAGATACCCAGTTATATAAGAGTTGGAAGCAAAAGTTGAGGTACAGAAAAGGGAGGTATTTGTTTTGTTGTTTTCAATTTGTATTTAGTGGGGAGAGCCAAGGGGAAAGGATTTATAAGAAGTTGGTTAAAGAAGCCATAGTCCATAGGCCAGGCTCTTATGAGACCATATACACGTGCATGCGAGCGCACCACACACACACACACACACACACATTCATCTATCCCTGACAACAAATCCCTGTCACAATTGGAATACCATTTGAGTAGAGCATTAGACTTCAAATGAGCATAGTAGCTGGGGTCTGAATAAGGTGTGTGTGGGTGTGTGGGGTGGTGCGATGTAGGGAGCACATAAGTCAAGGCAGAGGGACAACCTAGTGGAGTCTGTTTTCTACCTTTATGAGGGTCCTGGGATTGAAATAAGTCATCCGGCAAGCACCCATTGAGCCATCTTGCTGGCCCAGATTAAATTTTAATGTACAACAGTATAAGCAAAATATGATTTTTATTATCAGTAGTAGTAGTAGGTTTTTTTGTTTATTTATTTATTTACTTATTTATTACCAAAAATGGAGTTTCATATAATTACTGAAGCTAACAGTTAGTTGACTTTATTTAAAACCTTGTTTTCTTTTTCTAAAGAGATGGCTGCAGGCAACGGACCTCAGCAGAGAAGTATACCAGCATTTAGCCCACTGTGTGCCCAAAATCTACTGCCGGGGCCCCAACCCCTTCCCTCAGAAGGAAGACACACTGGCACAGCACATCCTGCTGGGACCAATGGAGTGGTACATCTGCGCTGAAGACCCTGCGCTTGGATTCCCAAAGCTCGAGCAGGCAAACAAGCCTTCTCACCTCTGTGGCCGAGTGTTTAAAGTGGGGGAACCTACGTACTCCTGCAGGTAAAAGACTACAGGTCTCCTGTACAAACGCAAACTTTTACTTCTAGATTATAAAAACCTATGCATTTCAAAGTCCACAGTTTCATAAACTAATTTGGAAACAAATATTCACGAAATGATTTCCCAGTTCAGGAAGCAGCCTGTCACCCACATAGGAGAAACTGACCGTCTGTGTGCGGGTGAGTTCCTCTGTCACCCTTCCTGATGCATGGTGTTCACAACGATTCTTTCTGAGGTGGCCTTTGTTCCAGATCTGGCTGTGGAGCCTCGTCACCGCTGCCTTTGTTGTCTTCCTACCTTGATTAGCTCTGGGTGGCACGGTGAGGTGCCCACAGCTTCTGCATTTGCTGTGACCTATATGGAGAACCAGCTATGTCTCCAAGGAGTTTCTTCATAATTGGGAGTGGTAGAAAGTAGGATATGTTGGCTGCACGGGCTTACTGATACAAGATGGCCTTAAAAGATTGGTGAAATTGAATCTGAGAGAGCAGACGGAGAGTAACGTGCCCTGACCCGTCTGACTTTCCGTTGTGATTATCACCGTTAACACTTCTGTCTGTCCAGAAATTCTCTATGCATGGTAGGTATCATGTGTGCATATGTACATACAGACTATCTTAACCATAAGTATGCAAGCATGCACACAAAAGGGAATATATGGACTGGTGAGGTAGCTTAGTGGGTGGAGTCTCAGGAACAGAATTTGACGATTTGATGCCAGAGACAACTGGTAGAAGGAGAGACCTCCACACACACTACATGGCACTCAGAAGCCTATACACGTGTGTCCATGCACACAAATGGATGACTGTAATGGAAATAAACACATAAGCCAGATGTGGTGGTACATGCCTCTGATATCAGCATTCTGAGTCAGAGGCAGGTGCATCTCTGAAATTGAAGCCAGCCTGGTCTACATAGTGAGTTCCAGGACAGCCAGCGCTACATAGATCTTGTCTCAAAAGAAAGAAAAGATATATGTATGCAGATGTAAAGTTTCTGTTTGACAGAAACTTAGCATCTTTCCATTAAGTTTATATATATGGCTAGATAATACTCCACTGTGCAGACATACTGTTGATAAAGGCCCTGTTTAACTTTTAAAAAGCATTTTCTTATAAAAATTCAAATTATGCTAATTAAGGTGTCTGGGTTTCCGTGTTAGTTTTCCCTTATTAGCGTGGTCAGAATATCAATTCTGATTGTACCAAACAGTGAAGCACTATTAGATTGAATTCTTTAGTATTATAAAGATCTCTTTGTGTGTACTACTGATGTGTAGAGAATAGGTCTAGTTCAACCTTGTGATTTATGAATATGGAAACTGTGTTTCAGTGGGTCTCTCAGTGTCCATTATACCCAAAAGATACAAGGCCAGTCACACATTTGTATGTTGTATAAGTCTAAAGTCTGAATATGATCCTCAGCTTTATTTGATTTATTTTTCCATAATCTTGACACTTTTGAAGATTACAAACTAGTTTTTTTGAGAATGTCCTTCCAGTTGGGTTCATCGGGTACATGATCCTTGGACCTTTGGCCAGATTACCCCAGAGATGGGGAATCTGACCCTGCTGTGGCCTGTGGTCCCATTGATCATTATGCTGCTGTCTCTACTGTGAGGTCACTTCCCCCGTGTGGTCCAGAGTCCTGTGGGAAAGCAATTTGGTTCTAGAGCTGTCTTTTTCTCTATAGAGTTTGAGTTTCCTTGTTTTTTAATATTTGTGCAGTTCTAGAACTTGAACATGAGATTTTCTGACGTATGGCTGTCGGTGTAGTACTGATTGTTGTTTTTATTTATGCTCTTGTCCTTGCCTCACACAGTAGGACCCTTCCACACCATCAGCTCTTTTTTTATACAGCTAGTGTTGACACCGTGCTTCCTTAGTTTCTGGCACAAGATGCCATGGTGGCATCTCAGATTTCTCCCCGCCTGCCTTGAAATCAACCATTTTCCCAAGAAACTGGTTTTCTTAGTAGAGATAATATTTGGAAATAGCACAGATAATATTTGGAAATGGCCAGGTGGCAGGTTTGCCCATTACTTTGGGGTGTCCAGTACTTCTGTACCCTCTCCTAGGGCTTCATTTTATCTCTGTCCAGGCACTGGAAGTAGATATCCGGGGTGAGGCTCCAGTGAGTTCCTACTTCTACCCACCCACCTGGGTTCTTGTGAGTTTGTGTAGTCCCCTGCTCTGACAGGAAGAACTTGAGTCCATCAGGTTTCTGTGTGCAGCCATTGCTTGGCTCTTGCCACCCAGCTGTGTGTGATCACCCTTCTTACCATGTGCAGGGACACAGCCTCGCCTTCCTGTGTCTCTGCTGGTCATCTGCCCTGACCAGAACTCTAAAGCCCCCCGGTTCTCTGCCTGCTGGGGCAAGGGTCTTTGTGTGGTACTCTGTATTGCAGGGCAGTGTAGGAAGCCTGCAAGCCCCGCCCGACCCTTAATGGGGGGCTGATGTCACATCATGTGCTGTCAGGACGCCTTACAACAGAGCGTTTGCTAGGATGTCTGACGTGACGGTGTCTGGGAGCCCTAAACTCCCAAGCTTCATAGCTCAGTCCCTCATCGCTACCAGCCTGGGGCTGAGGACTGCGTGGAGGATGGGGGCTGCAACAAGGATAGAGATACTCATTCAGCACGGAGCGTGGGGCGTGGTCACACTGCACCCAGCCGGGGGCAGATGGATGCCGCTCTGCCTGCTTCCCCCTTTGTTCAGTCAGGACCCCGGCCCTCGGGCTCGTGCTGCCCACACTCAGGATGGGTCTTCCCACTTCTTGAAACCTCTCTGGAAACATACTCATAGACGTATCCAAAGATGCATGTCTACTGTGACTCTTAATCCAGTCACCTTGAGGATGAGGATGGCCAGGAAGTTTCCACCCCACACTCATCCTTGAACACAGAGGGAGCTGTTTTATCTCCACTGTGCTCAAGTGTTGTCTGTAGCACTGGGCTGTCCTGGGCTGACCTTGGGATCCCTTCCCTTAGTTACTGCACCTTGGGCCTGTTGTTCAGCCTCTCTGTATTGCATCTCATCTCACTTGGTGTCTCTCAGTGGCCACCATGGTAGGAGAGCTACATTACTCTATACACCGATACAAGCCAGTCAGGTGGAATCACATTTAGTCTTTCCATAGCCTCTGAAATAATGCCCTTCAGGAACCCAAGGGTCAGTGAGTGAGTTACTTCCCTTCATATAAAGCTTAAAACTGAGCTGGAGAGTTGGCTCTGCAGTTAAGACCAGTGACTGCTCTTCCAGAGGTCCTGAGTTGAATTCCCAGCAACCACATTGTGGCTCACAACCATCTGTAATGGAATCTGATGCCCTCTTCTGCTGTATCTAAAGAGCGCAACAGTGTACTCACATACAATGAAATAAATAAATCTTTAAAATAATAAATAAATAAAACTTAAAACTACATCCAATGTAGAGGAAAACTCTGATTCAGTTTCTGTTTCTCCTGTTATATTCTCATAATACAGATGTCAAAATGTGTGGAGATCACCCATCCCCATCACACACACACACACACACACATACACACACGCACCCCTCCACAACCCTCTACCCTCCAGCCCCCCACCGTGAGTATAGGCATACAGTTTTAAAGATTGAGTTGAGGCTTCAGTTCTACAAGGCTCCCCCCTCCCACTCCATCTCAGATGGTTATAACAGAACCCCTAGTGTTCAGGAGGATTGCTTAAGAGTCCTGGACTCTCTCCTTGGGCTGCATGGAATTGTATTTCTTGAGCTACTATAAATCATGTTGCAAAGAATACAGATAGAATGATGTGCAGGGCAGGATATGGGAGACAGGGCGTGCCTCCCTTGGGAGCTCAGCATTCTATAGTAAGCTCTCTGTGCTGCAGCCTTTTGGGGTTTTATGGAATGCCCGTGAAGCTCAAACAATCATGCAGGAGCATGATTGGACAGAGAGGGTAAGACCCAGTGCTAACAATAGACTGAGGGGTAAACCCAGCCAAGTCTGTCTATGGACTGTTCTCAGCCTCTGCGGCATTTCCTCTAGGTGCTGTGGGCAGGAACTCTGCTGGACTCTCCATTAGGATTCACTTAGTTACTCTCAAGTTTCTTTATGGCCATCTTCAGGACAAAATGGCTGGGATAAGTGTCCTTCCAGTTCTGGTGACCTGACAGAGAAGGGAAAACAGGTTTGGCAGGAGAAGGTCAGAAGGGGTTTGTTTTCTGAGGCCTGAGGCACCTCCGTGTTATTCCAGCCACTAGGAAGACACAGGCAGGGAACATGTGTGTCATGTCACACCAGGCCTCTGACTACAAAGCCCTTGTTCATTCTTGCCTGCCTTTTATTCTCCCATGCCAGTGTGTTAGGAGTTGTTTTACTCATATTTAATAAAATGTGGGGAAATGGACTGGTGTCTTGTTTTTGTTTTTTTCAGCTAAATTCAGACGTGTAGACATGTACTTTTTTTGTTTAAAAATATGTCACGGAGGCTGGAGAGTGGCTCAGCAGCTATGAGCACTGTCTGCTTTTGCAAAGGACTCAAATTCCCTTCCCAGCATCCATGTTGCTCTGCTTGAAACCACTTGTAACCCCAGTTCCAGGAAGGCTACATCACCTCTGTCCTATGCAGGCTAGTGCACTTGAGGTGCAAATACCTACATTTAGATACACAGAAATACATATAATTTAAGATGCTAAAAATAAATATTGGAAAACATGTGATATGCTGGTAGGATGGCTCAACAGGAGTGGGTCTTTGTCATCAAGCCTTAAACCCTAAGGCAGATCCTCAAAACCCACGTGATGGAAAGAGGGCTGACAGCTGCAGGTTATCTCTGACCTCTGCATGTGCACTGTGGTGCATAGGCTTGCTCACACTCTCACACACACACCTATAAATAATGAGTGTTTTTGAGTATTCTTCTCTTATTTTAATGGATTATTTCTTGTGACCACTGAAACTCAGAAGTATGGCCTGCTATTGGGGACTGTCATCCATAGTAAAGGCTGGGGAGTTTCTGAGATGGAGAAAGCAAAACAAGACCTCTCTATGGTTTCCTAGGTTGTCACCCTAGAAAATTTTATTGCAGAGACAAGGGGGGCATACCGGCCTCCAGAGAGAGCTGTGCTGCTGGAGTTCGAGCCCCCTGTCTTATGGGCACACTAGGTGGAGGAGAGGAAGGAGTTAAGGTGACCTGTTCTAAGACAGGTGCCATTTGCCCCTATAGGTTCACTCTTTCTGTCCTTACATGGGGTCTTCAGGTGTGTCAGGTGCATGATGGGTATAGCTCATTTGCAAGGCTGGCCATCAGCACAGCTGGCCACGCTGTGTCCAGCCCCTGTGGGCGTTGCTGTGGGCTATTGCTGCAGCAGCCACAGGATGGCCTGCTGTAACATAGCTCTGAGGTTGCATCAGCAGCCAGCCTCCATGCAGTTTGACCCTTAGTGGAAAGCAAGTTGTCTAGTGGTCCTGCCCTCTTTTACCACAAAGTACACGCAAAGGTGACTACATAGCACACTGGGGCTGTGGAAAGAGATGTTGGTAACTCAGCAGGATGGACTTGTCCTGAGCTCACATCTCCTGTTATCCCAAACTGGGCTGCCCTGTGAGTCCCGTTTCCCAGCTGCAGACGTGAAACATGTATCTAGTGCCTCAGGCAGAGCAACAAACATTGTCAGCTCCCAGGGCTGCTGCTCAGAGTGCAGGGGACAGTACAGAGGTGACATTTTGCTGCTCACCCTGTTCCTTTTTTATTTTATCTATATGAGTACACACTGTAGCTGTGCAGATAGTTGTGAGCCTTCATCTGGTTGTTGGGAATTGAATTTAGGACCTCTGTTTTCTCCAGTCGGCCCCACTTGCTCCAGCCCAAAGATTTATTTATTATATGTAAGTACACTGTAGCTGTCTTCAGACACAACAGAAGAGGGAATCAGATCTCATTACTGATGGTTGTGAGCCACCATGTGGTTGCTGGGATTTGAACTCAGGACCTCTGGAAGAGCAGTCAGTGCTCTCATCCGCTGAGCCATCTCACCAGCCCCTACTCTGTTTCTTTAGTAGTGCTGTTAGTAGTATGTTTCCGGTTCTTGTTCAGTAGCGTTTATTTGTCAACCAGCTACTCTTGAAAGTGTTCTTCAGATTAGGAATAGAAAATCCTGCGATTCTGGGTTTGCAGCCTCAAATATTCCCTCTGCCTTAGTGCGCGAGGATCTATGTCTCATAGGAACGTTTGCAGCCCCATTCTTTGGGAATTTTCTATTTATTTTACTATAGACAAACAAATCAGCAAACTGTCAGAACTGTCCTGATTATTATGGGTACTAAACACAATTGTCTTTATGCACTAGAGGTGAGACAGAGAAACCCATCCAGACCGGGAAATCCAGAAGAGATAGATATGAATCTAAGTACACCAAGGAGCCAAATAATGAAAACCTTTAATCCCAACACTTGGGAGGCAGAAGTGGTCAGAGCTCTGTGAGTTCAAGGCCAGCCTGGTCTACATAGTGAGTGCAGGGGCTGCACAGAGAGATCTTGTCTCAAAATAAAGGAAACAGAGTAACATCAGCGTTCTGTAGCCTTCACTTTAGATGCGACTCCCAACAAAAGCTTGCAAACTCTGGCTTAGGGGTTTGCATAGCTTCCTGGGTCAGTATTCCAGGACCTGTGGAGCGATGGACCATTCCAGTCAAGTGTGTGCTCACGGGCTTCCTCCCATGCTCCAGTGTGAAGCGAAACCTTTGTGCTGATTCCATTGAGTGAAGATCCATCAGATTTTTGGGGAGTGGCATCTGCTATTTTGGCACTAGTAGAATCCTTATTGTTGTTACAGGTATTTAATAGCTCTTCTTAGTTCTTACTATGACCTGGCCAGCCCCCCAGAGTCGTATTGATTTAATTAGCTTTAGCACAATTACTGGACAGTTATTCCTAAACTGGTTCTCTATGCTAGGCTGGCCATTTCTCAGCTGCGCTGCCTAAGATGCTTGAGTCTCGCCCGGGTTATTTCTGCTCCATCAGTCTATCCTCAGGCATTTCTCTTGGCCACATGCTCCTGGTATCCCATCCAATGGAGACCTCCTGCTCCCCTGTCTTCTTTCTCCTCCTCCTCCCTGTCTTCCTGGTCCCTACCTGCGACCCTTAGCCTGGTAACCAAAGCCCCACCTACCTCTATTCTCCCCAATAATTGGCTGTAGCCCCTTTTATTTAACCAGTCAGAGAAGATTGGCAAGCAAACTTTACACATCATTTGGTGTACATGAGATGCTCGTCTGGACTGCAACCAGATCTTGGGGGCCAGTGTATTAGCATTCAAATACATAGCAGCACCAGACCAAGCCCCAACAGATTCTGATGTTGCAGGAGAATGTATTAATTTTTTTTTTTCAAGACAGGGTTTCTCTGTGTAG
>NC_034607.1:14564633-14570016 GCF_900095145.1 Mus pahari | reverse complement strand
GAACTCAGAAATCTGCCTGCCTCTGCCTCCCGAGTGCTGGGATTAAAGGCGTGCGCCACCACGCCCAGCGAGAATGTATTAATTTTTGACTCTCTGATTTATTCATTCTCTCTCTTTTCTTTAACTTCACAGAGACTGTGCAGTTGACCCCACCTGTGTTTTATGCATGGAGTGCTTCTTGGGAAGTATCCATAGAGACCATCGCTATAGGGTCAGTACCATTCAAATGGCAGCCACGTGCAGTATTATTGACTTTTATACTAATTCTGTCTCAGTTTAAGCTTTAATGGATGTGAGGGCAAGCTGGCTGCAGTGTCTGTCGCCCCGTTGAGCCCAGCTTGGTTTAGCTGATCTGTGGCTAGGTGGCTTTCCCCTTCTCCCTCACGGTTCTGCTTGTGTTCCCTTCTCAAGCTACACGCTAAGTTGAGAACAGAGATGTCCTCATATGCACAGCCAGTCTTGAGGGTATGCCAGGAGCTGACTCCCTTGCTAGAACCTCCAAACCAGACCTCATTTTAAAGGCTAAACACATAACAGTAAAGGGGAGAAGATAGTTTTCCCTTTGTGGGATTTTAGTTTTGTTTTTAGGAAATGTAGCTGGGTAGTATATGGGCATGAACTGGGCAAAGCCCTGGGTTCTCTCCCTAAGGGGAACAGAGGTCAGCATAGAAAGGGGGGACCAGCCCGTGCCATGCTGCTTGGAACTCAGAGTTAAGAAAGATAACCCAGAAATCCGGCTTCCACGTCAGCGTCAACCAGATTGATCTGATGTTTTAAATGATTAATAAAGAGGCCTGTGGTAATGGATCATTCAGGGCCACCTCCAGCACCTAACTCTGGATAGTTTTATTATGGGCAGATTATCCCCAGACCTGGCCTTCTTCCTCTACTAGGAATGGGAGATGGTGCATCAGGATTCAGACAGCAAAGGAGGGGCCGTTGTTAAAGGGAAGATGGGAGAAGCCTAGTCCTGTTCTTAATTAGGGTCAGGGCCTTTCTACCAGTTTATTTTTGTTCACTCTAGCCCAGTGTCAATGATAATAGGAAAAGGGACCATATATAAAATCAGTTGTCTTATTCTCATAGAGCAGGGAGAGGCCCCCCAGGTCCCTTCAGAATCTCTGGCTGGTGTTTCGTATTACAGCATGTGAACAGCCAGAGCAGGGCTGCCGTTTCCCAAAGGGCTGCCTACCCTGTTGTCTTGGCCCATATCTGCATCTCCTGAGAGTAAGGAGTGTGCAGTCTGGCGTTGATGCTGCTGTAATACAGAGCACACAGGTGCTTATTTTGGGCAGGATAGAATAGAATTTAGTCTAAAATTTGGTGCACTTGGTTTTACCCACCCCTAACGCTTTTTTTGATTTTGGTGGTGGTGGTTTTGGTGGCACTTTTTTTAAAAGCAGAATTTCCGGTGTGCCACCGACTAGCCTGTAGGGTCTGTCTTGGCAGCCGTAGTAACTAGTTACTTGGCGTAAGTGTGACTAATTAATGAAGTCTCCAGGTGCTAACGAAGTTTCAACAGCGAGTGCTTTGATCAACCCTTTCAAAGAACAGATTTTTAGGAGCTGTTAAAGGAGGGGGGAACCCTGTTTCCCTGAACCTGCTGTGTTATGGTATCGTTAGCATAGACTGCAGTGCTCCCAAGCAAAGTCCCGGGGAACCTCTGCAGTCTTATTAAGACACAGTCTCCGAAATATCTGGACTTCCCCACTGGAGCAGAGTAGCTCTTTTCATTTGAAATCACTTACTGACTAGAAAACATTGATAAGCCCCCGTTTCTTTGATATTTTTTTCCCAGCAGAGAAACACTTAAGCAGTTTTCTGTCCTTAGCCCTTGGCATTCTTATTTATCATGGATAATCCAGTGAGCGCTTACCAGATACCATCTTCTTTTTCTTCAAGATGACCACGTCGGGCGGTGGAGGCTTCTGTGACTGTGGTGACACTGAAGCGTGGAAGGAGGGACCTTACTGCCAGAAGCACAAGCTCAGCAGCTCTGAAGTTGTGGAAGAGGAGGTGAGGACGCCCTAGAGTTGGCGTTAA
The DNA here is from genome assembly GCF_900095145.1 of Mus pahari. Taxonomy (NCBI): domain Eukaryota; kingdom Metazoa; phylum Chordata; class Mammalia; order Rodentia; family Muridae; genus Mus; species Mus pahari. Next base: position 14,567,973 of record NC_034607.1, on the reverse strand, counting down.
GTGTGTGCACGCGTGCACTTGCCGGAGAAGCTAATGCTGGCTGTGTCTTCTACTGCCTCCCACCCTACTTTCTGAGACAGGGTTTCATGAACGGCTGCTCGTTGAGCCCCAGGGAATCCTGTCTCCTCCCGATGAGGGATCCTGTTCCATAGAGAACCCTGCCTAGTGGTCCTTTAAGTCGGTGCACCGTTCCAGGCCCAGCTTTTGTTTCAGGTGCTAGGGCTGAGTTAGGTCCTCATGGGTAGCGTGTAATTATGAAAAAAACAATCCACGCGATTGCCAGCTAGGTTCTGATGGTCTCGGCCTATCCCCAGCCCAGTACCTATCCGGAGAGAGACCACGTGTTTACCCCTAGCCAACGCCTCTCACACAAACACCAGCTCTGCCTCTCCAGTGCCCCGCACTCCCGTGTTTCCGTGGCTAGCTGGGGCATACTCTCGCCCCCCCCCCCCCACACTCTGCTGCAGTTACCTCTCCCCTGGAGCTCAGGCCTTGCCCCATCTTTCCCTCCGGCCCACCTGAGCTGCCACAAATGGAAAACACCAGACAATCTTAGTTTAGAATCAACAGATGACACAACTGCTGGTCATGGAAATCTATTGTCCTAAACTCATCCATTATTCTTTGTTAGAAATCTTGTGGTGGTGCCACCAGATCCAGCAGCTCCCAGTCTAAATGTCACCTCCTTTCACTCCGGCCTCGCCGTCCAAAAAGACCATTCCTTCCTCCCGTGTTCCTCTTCCTCTGGAGGACACGGAAGGCCCGCCTCCTCTTCCCTCAGCGGTTGGCTTCTTGTTGTCTTTGTTATCCAATCAGTTAATTAGGGAAAGATTGTGCTACACTCACGTCCAAGGCTAGCTAGACTAGCCCTCAGCTTCAGCCAGAGTCCCTGCCTCAGAAAAAGTAGAAAGTGATAGAAAAAGACACCTGACATCAGCTCTGGCCTCTGTACACATGTGTGTGCATGCCCATCTACATACATACACATGCCACACACACATTTGCATACAAAAGAATAAAAGTCAAATAATTTGGGTAAAAAGAACAGAATAGTATTTTGTCATGCAAAAGTGATATGAAATCTAAACTTTTATTATTCATAAATATTTTTTAATACAGTCATACTTCATTGTTTTAAAGATATGTATGTATATATATCACCGGACTGTCTCTGACCCGCCAGCTTCTAAATAATGACACAGACTTGTATTTGTTTATTTATGAAAAGTTCAGACCGTATATCTTGGACGTTTCCCCAGTTAGCTTATATACTTAATTAATCTGTTTATTCTGATCTATGTAAATTTGATAGCTGATCGTCTTTCCTCCTTTTGTAGGGTTATGTTTTGTTTTGTTTTTTTGTTTGCGTGTGTGTATGTGCATGTGCACACATGCATACCACACACTCATGGGGGAAAGGCAGAGCGCCTTGCAGGAGTTGGTTCTCTTCCTCCACTGTGTAGGCCTCAGGGATCGAACTCACATGCTCAGGCTTGACCACAGACCCTTTCTCAGTTCTGCCACGTGGGGCTTCCCACTCCAAGCTGGAAAGATGGTTTGATGTTGGTAGCAGTTAGAGGTTCCTGGGCGCCGTCCCAGAGTGTTTAGTTATAGTTACTGGGCGTTGGGTGTCTGGGTACTCTGACTCAGCTGATTTAAAATTGAGATCACTGAAAGAAAACATTTTAGGAAGTTTAATTTTGTATTTTGTAACACATACAGGATTAAATTCATTAAGAAACAAACCTGTCAGCCTTCTTGTGTTTGCGAGTTGAAGCTGGAAGGCAGAAGAGGGCAGTGTGCACTAATGGGTTGTGCCTTCTGCTCTCCCTCAGGACCCTCTTGTGCATCTATCAGAAGACGTGATTGCCAGAACTTACAACATTTTTGCTATTATGTTTCGATACGCAGTAGATATACTGACCTGGGAAAAAGAAAGTGAATTGCCTGATGACTTAGAGGTGGCGTAAGTACTGCCCATTCCTTATGTGTGTGGAACTGCTAAATTTTAACATCTTTTACACAGCAAGGAGAAGACGTGGTCTTTAATTTTTAAATTATTACATTTATTCATTCATTTGTGTATGGGAAGGAGGGAGTATTGGCGCTGGCATATGAATGGAGGTCAGAGGGAAGCCTACAGGAAGTAGTTCTCGCTACAAGTAGGTCCTGGGGATCGAACTCGGGTTGTCAGACGACGGCAACTGTGCTTATCTGCTTGGCCTCCTTACTGTCCTAGGACTTAAACAAAAAAATATTGGTTAGATTTTAGCAGAGTCTTAAGTTTGGTATTACAGTTTTGCAGTTTGTATGATTAATTGGTGAAGGTTTCCCTAAGTTGATTGGTTTGTAACAGTGCTAAACTATGTAGGACTAGCAAGATGGCTCAGCAGGTAAAGTCCTTGCCAGCAAACCTGACAGCTTGAATTTGGTCCCTAGGAAGAACTCACATGCACCCTCACCTCTCCGTCCTGTGTAGCCAGGCTGGCTCAGACTCGAGAAGTACGCTTTCCTCCGCCTCCCAAGTGCTGGGGTTAAAGGCGCTCCACCATGCCCACTAATAAAACTGGAAAGGGGTTATATAGAAGTGAATTTAGGAGATTTATGAAAGGCTTAAACGCAATTTTAGACATTTTGCTTCTAATTTTAAATTTTATTCAACACTGTACTATTTTCCTGTACATCCGCCATTTTTATTTAGACGATTGAGGTCATAATCTTGTGATCAGATAGTTGAATTCAGCCACAGCTGTGGTAAAGGACTGGCTGCTTGCCCTGGCTACGTGCTCACCTCACACAGCCTTTTCTTTTCTGAAAAGTCACCCCCTGCTTGTTGGACCTCGGTTCATAGCTGAGGGTGACTGGGCTGGACAGGATGGAGGTCACTGAGTAGTCGGACGTCATTCACTGGAGGCTGGCTGCTCCGTCAGTCACCGGAGGCTGGCTGCTCTGTCTTTTCAGGGTGTCCCAGATACTTGGGGTCGTGGGTAAAGTGTTGGATGGATTTTTTTCTTGCCTTTTTGTTGTTTGTAATAGACTTTCTCTGTGTAAGCCTGACTATCCTAGAACTCACACTATAGACCAGGCTGGCCCCAAACTCAAAGATCCACCTGCCTCTGCCTCCTGAGTCCTGGGACCTGAAGGCATGTGCCAGCACCGCCCAGCAGGGTAAAGTGTTTTTACTAGGACAAGTTGCTGCTGTGCGATTTGGAAGTGTTGACAGTTACTGTATTCATGAAATTGAGTTTGTCCGCTCAGCTCAGAGATCTGAGCTGAACGCCTGAGAAACAGATGGCTTTCTCCCTTTTCTCTCTCTCTCCCTTCATCCCTCCATCTCTCC
>NC_034607.1:14560129-14563598 GCF_900095145.1 Mus pahari | reverse complement strand
GCAGGCGGATTTCTGAGTTCGAGGCCAGCCTGGTCTACAAAGTGAGTTCCAGGACAGCCGGGACTACACAGAGAAACCCTGTCTCGAAGAAAAAAAAAAAAAAAATGCTGGGCTATGAGAATGGTCACTACAGAAATCTTTGAGAATAAATGACCTTTTGTCAGAGTAAAACACACACACACATAGTTTAAGCATTGAAGAGAACATTAAAGAACAATTTTAGTTTTTCATTAGTGACTAGGATGGATGTTAAAATGTTAAGGACCGGGGGCTGGTGAGATGGCTCAGCGGTTAAGAGCACTGACTGCTCTTCTGAAGGTCCTGAGTTCAATTCCCAGCAACCACATGGTGGCTCACAAATAAATAAATAAATAAATCTTTAAAAAAAAAAAAAAAAATGTTAAGGACCTACTCAGTCTGTTCTGTGTTCAAGCATGTTTCCTGGTCTGCAAGGCAGTCACGCTAAGTACAGTGCTTTTACAGTTTTCAATGTCTTTTCCAGGGGCGTAGGTCCGTGCGATATGGAGATTTCCAGTACTGTGATCAAGCAAAGACAGTCATCGTGGTAAGTGACTTAGAAACATGCCAGTTGTTTTTGATTACCTTAAGGCTAACTCTATATTCAGCATTTATTAAGACATTTGCCTTCATACGTCCCGTATCACTTGAGCTGTGTTTCAAGCTCATGTTTCTTGACATCAGTTACTCTAGTTCCCTCAAAGCTCTGTAAGATTGCTAACGAACGGGACAGTGGATACTTAGCAAAGACATATGTCTTCTGTCTTCCCGTCTCATCAGAGAAATCTTACAAGGCTCTTTGCACTTGAGCCCCAAGCTACCTCCATGGTCCTGATTTTTTGCTTTGTTGTTAATTAGTTTTAGTGTGTGTGTGTGTGTGTGTGTGTGTGTGTTGCCTCCATGTTTGTATCTGTGTCATATGCTGGTACCTGAGGAGATCAGGAGAAGACATTAGATGCTCTGGAGCTGGAATCCTGGGCTTCTGTGAACTGTCACATAGGGGCTTGGCACCAAGCTTGGGCCTCTGCAGGAGCAGCAAGGGCTCTTCACCGCTGTTTGTCTTTAGTTGTGAGGTTCTACACTGACACTTAGGAACTAATCTGGCCTCTATGAACAATATTGAAATTCAAGAAAAGCATTTTTTTTGCCATACTATGGCAAGGTATATTCAGTATCTAGTAGCATTTAGTATTTTGTTTTTTTAAAAGAGCAATCTTCCCCACATTTTGGTTTGTTTATGTACTTGGGCATGGGGGGGGCGGGGTCAAGACACGGTCCCTCTGTGTAGCCCTGGCTGTCCTGGAACTCACTCAATAGAACAGGTTGGCCTTGAAGTCAGAGGTCCACCTGCCTCCTCCAAGTGCTGGGATTAGCTTAGGTTTATTATTATTTATTTCATATAACTGCATTTATGCAACTTTTCTTTTTTAAAAAGAGTTTTATGTGTTGTCCAATGTCTTCAGTGTGTAGTAAGAAGTAAGCGGTAAGCACCTATAGAGGGTAAGCACCTATAGAGAGACTTCTGTCTGACTCTCTTCCTGCTTGCTTTAGGATTCCTATTTTTGTTTGTTTTCTTGAGATAGTATTCTCTGGTAGCAGCCAGTGTTTGCTGCTGCAGCACACGGATGCATGTAGGACCAGTGCAGAGCAGATTAGCGTGTCCAATGCAGATTCGTGAAGTTCCCATATTTCAAACAAAAACTCTAGAGACGTTGCTGTGTCCTTGATTTTTGACCTGTATGTCCATGCATGCTAACAGTTGCTCCTCAATTCTTGCATGCCTGCAGATCCTTGACATTAGTGTTTGTGATCCCTGGTGGTGTTTGCGTAAGAGGGGCCAGCTATATTGGTTGATACAGAAGAATCTTGTGAAAAATCTGGGTGACTCCAGGAGAGACATATCTTTGCTAAGACCAGACCTCCGGGAGTCAGAAAAGAAAGGAAATACATTTTTAGCCACATCACATTTCTACCTAACAAAATATTCATACCTAAAGTCAAAAGACAGATGACAGATTTGGAAAATTCATTTCTAACACAGATGTCTGTGATATGTGCATACACAGAAAGTCATACATGTTAAAAGTAGGTTATGGGGATGGGGTAAAGAGAGAACCCAGACAAGACATAAAAGGAAGGAAAGTTGTATGTTCACAAAGTGCTGCTGGACCCAGTAGACATTTCTCTAACAGAGATCCACAGCCAATAAGAGTGTGGAGGCATGGAGCACACGCTGACTGAGGGAATCAGCTACCTCACTTTCTAGAATAACTTCTATCCAGAAAAAATAGAGTCAGCAGGGGGTAGGGAAATTAAAACCCTTTTGGGGTGCTGATGGGCACATATAGGGACAGGAGCCACTGCAGAAATCTATGTGACAATTTCTCTAGAAGTTAAAAATAGAATTACCATATGAGCCAGTACTTTTCCTTGTAGGTATTCAGGTAAAAGAGAAATGTATAGAACCTAGTGCCTGCTGACATGTGAGCAGACAAAATGCAGCATACATTCACAATGGGCTGTTGCTCTGCATTTAAAATGAAGGCCATTTTGCAGATACTACACTGTACAGTTCTTGACTGGTGTACAGTGAAATGAGCAAGCAGTGGATGAATACTTGAATGAGGGACAGAGGAGTAGAGTGGTGGTGGCTGAGTGAGGGGGAGGGGCAAGCCCATCATCAGTGGTCATAAGGTCTTAGCTTTCAAAATGGAGCATTCTTGGAGCTAAATCGATAAGATGGTTCAGGGCTTAAGAACACTGGCTGCTCTTGTAGAAGATCCAGATTGATCCAGGTTCAAATCCCAGGACCCACAGGACAGCTAACAACCATCTGTGACACCAGTCAGTCCAGGGCCTCTGACGCTCTCTCTGGCCTCCACAGGCCCTGGGTACAGGGTATGCAGACATCCATGGGGCAAAACACCCATACACATGCATTACAAAGTCAGACCTTAAAAGACCAAATTCTCCAGCTGGGTGTAGTGGCACCTACCTTTAATCCCAGCAAGAGACAGAGGTAGGAGGAGCGCTGAGTTCAGGGGGAGGGGTGTATTCTGAAATATTGGTTGTACAGCTAGGGGACCGTGTTCTTAGGAATAGTTTAGATGATGATAAGTTTTATGTTGTATGTTATATGTATGTTAGCATATTTTAAAGTTGATGACACACATCTGTGCAGTGATCTGAACTTTGTAAGTAAATAATGTAAGTCTTATGACCAAAGGCAATGGTGACTCACAAGGTGGGGTCTCTCACTGGTGTCTCTGAATATTTACATTTGTCTAGAACGTAACCTGAATCAGTAAATTAAAAAAAAGAAAAGAAAAGTGTTTGTGGTTGTTCTAAGAACGCTGACATCTGGGCTGGTGAGATGGCTCAGTGGGTAAGAGCACCCGACTGCTCTTCTTAAGGTCCGGAGTTCAAATCCCAGCAACCACATGGTGGCTCA
>NC_034607.1:14539336-14560114 GCF_900095145.1 Mus pahari | reverse complement strand
AAAAAAAAAAAAAAAGAACGCTGACGTCTTTCTGCCTCTTAAACAGCTGTTTTAAGTCGGTCTCCTCTCCCCCCTGTTTCCTTTAAGAGGAACACCAGCAGACAGACCAAGCCGCTCAAAGTTCAGGTCATGCACTCCTCCGTGGCTGCTCATCAGAATTTTGGTTTGAAAGCTCTGTCGTGGCTGGGAAGCGTTATTGGATACTCAGGTAGGTTTAGTATGTTGAGACCATATCTAAATACCTTGACAAAAAGAACTATTTTCAGTGATCCATCCTGTCGAGCATTTCACAAGCCAAACTGCAAAATGCTGCCATAATTAGAACCCAGTGATGATACAATTTAAATAAAATTAATCTAGATAAATTAAATGTTTGGCCTCCTACAGCTTTTGTACAAAACCAATACTTTGCATCTCTGAACATGTGTACTTGGAACTTACAGTTTGTGTTGGCTTGGTTTTAGATTTATCTTTTCTTGACTTACAAAGAGACAGTTGTAATATACTACAATTATGAACCTCACACCCAAAGTCAAAAATGCAAGTTGGGCGAATTAGGGATAGGTAGGCAAGACATTATAATGTTACTGTAAGGAAGGCCCTTAATATTTGTATTGAAGGCTGTTACAGAAAACACCACACTGTGAACTGATGGTTAAAAATGCAGACAAGACACACCCTCTGCACAGGTGCTGGGCAAGCTTGTCTAGACTGTGACAAGAAGCACTACTAGCCCACATTGGTGCATATCATAGCACAGGGGTCATGGGCTCTTCTGCAGCAGTGTGGTATCATAACTTCCTTAAACATGATGGTGTTTATGGCTAATTTTACTGCATCTGCCTCCGTTAGCATAAGTGTCTATAGAGCAGCGTTAGCTCAGCGACTAGGGCTTCTTGTTCTTTAAGATAATTAAAACAGAGAAGGCCATTCTGACAGACATTGACTCTGACACCCTACAATAAGAGATGTTTGTAATTTGAGATTTCTAATTTTTTTCTCCTTTTTTATAAAAATAAAATAGCTCATGTGCTCCTTTCTCAGTTTAACCACCACTGTCATGTGGAGCTCTGATGGGAGCCCCTCGAAGTCATCTTCCATTAGCATTTGGAGCTTTTGGTTTCTGTCTCATGACTATTCTTCCTTCTGTTCAAAGATGGCCTTCGCAGGATTTTGTGTCAAGTTGGATTACAAGAAGGTCCAGATGGTGAAAACTCTTCTCTGGTCGACAGACTGATGCTTAATGATTCCAAATTATGGAAAGGTGACTTGTTTATTGCTTCTAAGGGCTAAGGGATCAGTGTTTCTCTTAACTTGAAAATATTGTTAATAAATATGTTTATACTTTTCAAAATTGCAATTGCAAAGCTAGCTTCAGTCACTAGCAAATACACTCAGCTTTTAGCAAGCACACAGACATTAGCACTCTAACCCTACTTTTGGGAAAACATTTGTAGGGAAGGTGTACCACCTTGAGTGAACAACCTTTACAGCCTGGAGATGTACGACCTAGAGTGAGCAGCCTTTACAAGCCGAGCCTAGTTGCTGCAGAACTCTCAGTCTCCCTGCCTTGATCTCTGGAGAGCTGGGAATACAGGCATGTGCAGCCTTCCCTAACTCTAAATATGATTTTGTAGTAAAGCATAAAGATTATTTACTATAGATCATAGACCTCCCCTACACAATTTTCTCCTTCAGAACAAAGGGGAGGAGAATTAACTTTGCATGCATTATATTTGTAAAAAGGTTGCAGGGTGGGAGAGATGGCTCCGAGGTTAAGAGAGCACACGGCTGCAGCAGAGGACCCAAGTACTGTTCCCAATATACACATCAGGTTGCTCACACTGCCTGCCGAGGCCAGTTCCATGACCTCCATGATCTCCTGGACAAAGCTGCATACGTAGACAGACGTAGATAGTTAAAGTCAAATTTTTTAAGGGATTAATTACAAACGTTGAGAGTTTGCTCTGTGGTCTGAGATACACAATGCTATGACACTGGGCCTGTGGCCTGTCTCATGCGCTATTCTTCCCCACAGGTGCTAGGAGTGTGTATCACCAGTTGTTCATGAGCAGCCTACTCATGGACCTCAAGTACAAGAAGCTGTTTGCTCTTCGATTTGCTAAAGTAAGTAGGGGTTTCCCTCAGTTTTGATGATAAACAAATTGGTTACATAGGGAGTGACTATAGTATATGAACTCCAAAAATATTAGTGTTCAACATTGAGTTGTCAGGCTATCCAGCTGGAATTCTAAGAAACTTCACAGTCTTTTTACCCTTTATTAATAAAGGTGTAGACTCCCTGCCCTATCCACCAAAAAATAAAAATGCACTGATTGGGACTTGAAGTGATGGAGACGCAGCTCCGTGCCATGATGAGTCAGTCTCATCCTACTGTTAGAGTTCTCAGAAGCCTGGTACCTCTGTTGGGTCAGGATGGAAATGGTGAATCCTGACGGTTGACAGAGTGGACACATGGTTTGCCTTCAGCAGCTGCTAAGCACTTACTTTATGTATGTCCCCAAGTAGAAGCTCTTAGCCAAGGAAGCAGGTGATTGTCATTTGGAGAGCTCTTGCTATCAGAACATCTGTGCTTGGGTCCTATTTCCAGATCCATTGATGATGACCTTGAAGGGGTCACATGTTTACATATGTGTTCCAAGGCAGCACAAGCCTAGTTTGAGGAGACAGCAGGCTGTTGCTGTGTCCCTGTCCCACCCCAGTGTACAGTGGCCTCAGGGTGTTAGGAGTTCTGACTCCCTGTATGAGCTCCAGAAGAGCCTAGTGATGCAGCTCTCCATGGCGAGATCCTCGAGTGTCCGTTGTTGTAGCAGTGTCCTCCGTTGCCGTCTCCAGCACTGACTTTTCAGTGTGCTCCCTAACCGTGTGGTCGCTGTGGATTAGAGGTGAATCTCCCCCTTGTTGTTTAGAATTACCGGCAGTTGCAGAGGGATTTTATGGAGGATGATCACGAGCGAGCAGTGTCGGTGACTGCTCTGTCTGTCCAGTTCTTCACCGCACCTACTCTGGTGAGTAGTGTTTGCTTCTCCTCTGTAACTCATAGCCGGCACTCCTTGCCTCTTTTTGCCTTCTTACTAGAACTATGAGCGTTTGCAGAGAGATTATGTGACAGATGACCACGACAGAGAGTTTTCAGTCGCAGACCTCTCGGTTCAGATATTCACAGTTCCTTCACTTGTAAGTACTGAAAGACTAGAGAACACGCTTGCTTTCCATTAAGCTTCAGAATGAGAGAGGTAAGACCTGCGTGTCCCTGGATAGGGGATGCTTGTTTAGGAGGTAGTCAGATGTCAGACAGGGCCAACTCACAAACCTACCTTTGAATGTCAAGGTAATCATGGAGGATAGTCCGTTGGAAATCAGTGCTCACTTTCCCATAGGGTTCCCTGGTGGTTTGGGCTGATAACATTGAGCTGGTTGGTTTATCAAATATATTCTTGACATTCAAACCAGATAATGTGCTAAATTCCACAGTAGGGCTTGAAGAATCTTCTCCTCAGCCCTCCCCATCATAAGGAAAGAGCAGCTATGGAAGCAGCTGAGTCGCTGCTTGATCTGTCTTGGTGCTCGGGCTAACCCGGGCCTACTCAGGGTGACTGCTGGGCTGAAACACCGTGACTAAAAGCAACATGGGGGGGCTCACACTGTACTCTGTCAATGAAGGAAGTCAGGAGAGGAACTCACACGGGGCAGCAACCTGGAGTCAGGAGCTGATGCAGAGGCACTGGTGGGTGCTACTTACTGACTTGCTCAGCCTGCTTTCTTATAGAGCCCAGGACCACCAGCCCAGGGTGACACCACCCACACTGGGCAGGGCCCTCCACCATCAGTCACAAATTAAGAAAATGCTTTATAGGCCTGCTGACAACGCTGTCTTTTGGAGGCATTTTCTGAATTGAGGCTCCGTCCTCTCAGATGACTCTAGCTTGCATTAAGTTGACATAAAACTAGCCAGCACACACCTGAAGCTTCCAAATCAAGGTTTTCACATGTGGTAACTAAGAATCAGACTTTGTGGAACAAAGTTATTACCATTTATTAGGCATGGTTTCTCACTGTGAAATGGCGAGCAGAACAGATGTACTTAATGCTCCAGCCAGAGGACCTGGTTCAGCTCCCAGCACCACATGGCAGCTGGAACGGCCCCCTGACCTTCACAGGCACTGCGTTTGAATATAGTGCATACCCATGCAGGTTTGCACCACTCGTTAAATTTGGTTTCTTAGAGAGAGGATTAGGGAGATGTAGCCTTTCCCAGAGTTTGGAAGCCTCTCTTAGGAAGGCACCTTATGTGGTGACTGAAGGAAGGCAGATGTGTTCAGAGTCTGCAGTGGGAGGAGCCCTGTGGGGGGAGCAGAGCGCTGGGGCACCTGGAGACCGGGAGCATAGAGCAGGGCTCTGGAGCTTTGAAAATGGTTTGTGTGCACTTGCCTAACAAGTGCATGTGCTACTTAGGAAAAGGAGGAGACAATTATTTTCATTTATTTTTGTTAAGGGCTGTTCTGCTAATGAATATCTTTCATTAATTGCTCATTAATGAATGTTGTTACAGGCTAAGTCAAAGAATTGTATGTTTATCTTAAGAGCATGAGAGGGCACTTGAATCACCGTATTTTGATTTATTGTGGGTGTGTGCATGTGTGTGCATGAGTGTGTGCATGTGTTTCTGCAATACCAGGATCTAACTCAGGACCTCACACATGCTAAGAAAGCTCATTCCACCACTGAGCTGTAGCTCTAGCCCTGCATTTGTAAAATGATTTTAAAAGAATTAGGCTATTTATAAGTTGGGGAGTAAATTTGAGAAAAACAAGAACGTGAGTCTGGGAACTTAATTAGAAGTGAATGCAGCAAGGCTGAGTGAGCTAGCAAAGGCACATGCTGCTGAGCCTCACCCCAAGCGCATCGCTGAGACCCACAAAAAGGAAGGGTGTCCTCTGACCTCATCCACACACCGTGCATACACAGTAATTACTTAATTAACTGATTGATTGAGGGGCAGTCACACAGCCCTGGTGTTCACAGGGATGCAGGGATTTTGTGGGATGCTTAAGTCAGGCTTATGGAGCTGCCTGAGGGACTTGAAGGACTGGAGCTTTTGTGACAGCTGAGACTTGGGATTGAGGGGGATGCTTAAGATGGTTCTGGGGTTTCTGACCTGCAAATTACTGGAATTTCTAAACAAGTCTTTGAAGGAGGTATTTGTTTTCAGTATCTCCCTGTCTTGGCAGACATGTCTAGACCTTGTGTTGTCATGATCCAGGTGCTCATGTTTAGAATCCTGGTGCTTAAAGAAAATGCCTTACTAGAGTTAGCCTGGCAAGTGCAGTGTCCGTCTCCCCACCACCACCATTCCCCACCAACCCCAGAGTAACCCTGATGCTGGGGTGATGGCTTAGAGGATGAGGGTGCTTACTGTGCAGCCATGGCAACTTGATGGGACTGGAGCAGAGGAAGGTTGATGAAAATCAGTGAGAGACCCAGTCTCAAAACAAGGAGGTGGGGGACAATAGGACAGCTGGCCTCCACATACCTGGACAGATACACACACACCAGAAAGAGGGGAGATGGAAAGAAGGAAGAAAGGAAATGTGCAGTCAGGGCTCAGCTTTTCAAGACAGGGTTTCTCTGTGTAGCCCTGGCTGTCCTGGAACTCACTTTGTAGACCAGGCTGGCCACCTGCCTCTGCCTCCTGAATACTGGGATTAAAGCCCACCTTGGACCCCTGCCTCTTTTTTTGTTTGGTTGGGTTTTTTTTTTAGATTTATTTATCTTATGAATGTGAGTACACTGTAGCTGTCTTCAGACACACCAGAAGAGGGCATCAGATCTCATTACAGATGGTTGTAAGCCACCAAGTGGTTGCTGGGATTTGAGCTCAGGACCTTCGGAAAAGCAGTCAGTGGTGCTCTTAACCACTGAGCCATCTCACCAGCCCCTGATCCCCTGCCTCTTAACTGTACCGCTACATAGACAGAACTTAGCTCTTTGGCCTCTCAGGACAGTGGGCCCAGGAGAGGCTGTTGCAGCATTGCTGGCCTCGCTGTGCAGCTTCTGTCTGCATGGTTCTGCCTCTGGGAGCCCCGTCCTTGCCCAGCAGCCCACCAGGGAGCTCAGACTTTGCTGCTCTCTTTCTCGTGCTTCTGTCATTCCCCATAGAAGTATTGATCAGCTGCCCCCACCTGACTGAGAGCAAAAGAATACTGACTAGGTTTGTGAGAAGCCTTGTTAGTGACTCTTAACACATCCTGGACTAAAAATGATGTGCACTAGGTATTAGCAAAAGTACAGATGTTGTGGATCAGTTGGACTTTTGTCACCAAGTCACCTCACCTTCATTTCAGGGCAGTCTAACCAAGACCAGCAACTTAGAGAGCTAGGGACATGGCTTAGTTGCTAAAGTGGTTGATTTGGAAGCATGGGGACCTGAGTTTGATTCCTAGCACCCACATGAAGGAGTCAGGAGCCGACTGGCCTGCCAGCCTGCTTACAGGGGGGTTGGCCTCTGGCCTGCTCATGAATATTCATATGAGCTTGGTAGTGTTGTCAAAACTTTTACTGTCCCCCACTCAGTGGCTCCACTTACAGAAAGTTATTCTAAGTATTTTCTGCCACTTTATGTAGTGGATATTTGTGACATCTGTCACAGACCCCAAAACAATGCAAATGACAGCAGTCCAAACCCGGTAAATAGGATAGGAAAGTATGTCTGGAGACCAAGAGTGAGCCAAACGGTATGCACTGCTACGTGTGTGCAAAGGGTAATCTCTTAAGTGTTCATATCAGGTCAAAACCGAATGGCAGTGATAATAGTGTGTTCTCCGTGGGGGAAAGAGTTAGACGTGGGTGTATACATCCATACTAATATATTCACTGCATACTGAGTCTCATATTATGTATACACATGGCAGGTAAGGAGGTATTAAACAGCAGCCGAGGAACAGTGCAAAAGCCACTCCACAGTTTGTGTCACCATGGCAGACCTCAGGTGCTAGGACACCTTTCACTTCCTAGAGTTCTGTGCACATAGACAAAAAAGCAGACATGTCAACTGCTGAAATAAATAGAGGAAATGCAGTTTCCTGTGAACTTTGGAAGGTCTGTGACATAAACCTGTGCCCCCTGCAGCAAGTGCCCATACTTACTGGAAAAAGTGTATACATGCCTCTGTTATGGAGACGTTACATCGCCAGGCCTCCTGCTGGCCTTAGTGGACACTGCACACCCAGGCTGCACATACATGCATGTAGGCAAATGCCCATTCACATAGAACCTAGATCAGTTTTTAGACGATCTGGTATTGCGCTAATTATCTGGGATGTTTGTGTTGAAAGTCTGAAGTCCAGGTGCTAACTAGTGGTGCCGGCTCTGGGAGGCGATGACCAGACTCTCTCTGATAAACCTGTTTTAGGCTCGAATGCTCATCACAGAAGAGAACCTGATGACTGTTATCATTAAGGCTTTCATGGACCATTTGAAACACAGAGATGCCCAGGGCAGATTCCAGTTTGAACGCTACACTGCCCTCCAAGCCTTCAAGTTCAGGAGAGTCCAGAGCCTTATCTTAGATCTCAAGTGAGTATTCCTTAATTTCCAAACCAATTACAGCTTGTAAAATGCTAGTGTTTTTGTGTTCACAGCCACTGCTGTCTGTCTGTGTAGGTATGTGTTGATTAGCAAACCAACGGAGTGGTCAGATGAGCTGAGGCAGAAGTTCTTACAAGGGTTCGATGCCTTCTTGGAATTACTGAAGTGCATGCAGGTATGTAGAAAGTGAATGTGTTTCTGTTTGCTTTCTCACACCCCATTTTGGGCATATTTCCAAAAGATCAGTTGGGTCAAGACATCCCTCTGTAATTGAGACTCCTGAGAACCAGCAAAAGATCTTTTCAGTGGAAGAGCGAGGTGCTGCCGTACAAGTCAGTTGGCCTGAGTTCTGACCTCAGTTGTCCTTGCACAAAACACAACAATAGTAAATACATTTAAAAAAAGATGCTTAGGTTGGGACTGGAGAGATGGCTCAATAGGTAAAAGCACTGGCTGCTACAGAGGACCCAGATTAGGTTCCTACCATCCATCCACTTGACAGCCCTGAACCCTCTGTAACTCCAGTTCCAGTGATCCAGTGCCCTCTTCTGGTCACCTTGGGCACTGTGTGAATGTGGAACAAGCAGAATACATGAAGGAAAAAGACTTTTTTTTTTTTTTTAAAGATTTATTTATATATTATATGTAAGTACACTGTAGCTGTCTTCAGACACTCCAGAAGAGGGAGTCAGATCTTGTTATGGATGGTTATGAGCCACCATGTGGTTGCTGGGATTTGAACTCCGGACCTTTGCAAGAGCAGTCAGGTGCTCTTACCCACTGAGCCATCTCACCAGCCTGGAAAAAGACTTTTAATGTAAAAAAAAAAAAAAAAATACATTTGGGTTCTCATAAGTGCTGCTGAGAGTTTGCAGGTTCTTTGTGGGTTGTTTTGTTAACGTACATGCTTGGAAATGTACTTATGCTCATTATTTGAGAAACTATAGTTGTTTTCTGATGTGCACAGAGAGGAGACAAGCATTCTGCAGCCAAACTTTGCTCCTGCCAGACTTACACAGCCTCTTGGGTTTTTGTGTTGTGAAGATGTTTGTGTGTGTGTCTATGTGTGTGTTGGTGAATATATGCCATAGCGCATCTGTGGTGGTCAAGAGACAGCTTATCAGAATCAGCTCTTTCTTTCTATCATGTGGGTCTCAGAGTGACATCAGGCTCTGTTACCCACTGTACCATCTCCATGGCCTTTGTTTTAGTATTAATGTTTCCATGTTTCCATTTTCTCTTGGTGGGATATGCACATAGTACCTACCATCTAGAACCCTTTTCCTGATTAGTGTCTTTGTGAAGCATATCTATATGCAAATCAGAATGGAGGAGGAGACACCAATCGGCATAAGTGGTTCTAACAGAAGCCAGAGCATCTCTGTAAACACTGAGGAAGAGCTGTGGGGAGCCTGCGGTCCTATTCTAAGAAGTGATCAAGATTGGCCATTCCCTACTG
Organism: Mus pahari; assembly: GCF_900095145.1. Taxonomy (NCBI): domain Eukaryota; kingdom Metazoa; phylum Chordata; class Mammalia; order Rodentia; family Muridae; genus Mus; species Mus pahari. The sequence continues at coordinate 14,551,047 of NC_034607.1, read as the reverse complement.
CAAACTTGGAAGGGTTCTGTATTGTTAGGATGTGATCCTTAAATGCCAAGGGAGTTTACCTGGTTTCTTGTTTAAATTACCCTTGTTTGTATCAAAGGGTGTTTGCCTGTTTATCCTGGTTCCATTCTGTCGCTCTCCACACTGGGGCTACATGTTAGTGAGTGTAAAACCTACCTTCTGATCTGACTGGATATTTCATACTGCGTGGCATTGCACAAGCTGTCAAGCAGTTGAGGAGGGAAATCAGCTGAAACGTGTGCTTGGTTTTCTGTTGGTCCTGGGATCAGCCACCACTGGCACACAAAGCCTGTGGAGAAGTGGGGACACCTATCTGTAATGGCAGCCCAGAAGAAGCTGAGGCAGCAGGGCCGTGTGCTCCAGGCCAGCCATGTTTGTTTAAGGAGACTGTGTCTCAAATATATAGTCATACATACATACATACATACATAAAATCATACATACATACATATATATATACATTCATTCCCCTGATGCATCCTGCTTAAAGTTTTACCTCTATAATCAATTTATATTTCTTTTTTTTATTTCTTTTTTTTTATTTATTATTATTTTCTTTATTCACATTTCAAATGCTATCCCGAAAGTTCCCCATATCCTCCCTCCCCCCCGCCCCTGCTCCCCTAGCCACCCACTCCCACTACTTGGCCCTGGCCTTCCCCTGTGCTGGGTCATCTAAAGTTTACAAGACCAAGGGGCCTTTCTTCACAATGATGGGCGATTAGGCCATCTTCTGCTACATATGCAGCTAGAGACATGAGCTCAGGGGGTACTGGTTAGTTCATATTGTTGTTGTACCTACAGGGTTGCAGCCCCCTACAGCTCTTTGGGTACTTTCTCTAGCCCCTTCATTGGGGGCCCTGTGTTCCGTCCAATAGCTGACTGTGAGCATCCACTTCTGTGTTTGCCAGGCACTGGCATAGCCTCCAATTTATATTTCTTATGCATCGATCCTGAGGGGTTTTTTTTGGGGGGGGGGGGGTTGTTTTTGTTTTTTGTTTTCTGTTTTTGTCCTTTTTATTGAATGTCTTAGGTTTCTGTCTGTGAAAAACCCTAATTCTTCTTCTTGCACTTAACCCTCTGTGCTCTCTAAGGGAATGGATCCGGTCACGCGTCAGGTGGGACAGCACATTGAGATGGAGCCCGAGTGGGAAGCAGCCTTCACACTGCAGATGAAGTTGACGCACGTCATCTCAATGGTGCAGGACTGGTGTGCTTTGGACGTGAGTTCCTTCCTGTGGGGGCTGCAGAGAAAATGGAGTGAGCAGGCAGAAGCTTGGGGGGAAGCAAGAGGTTTGAGGAAATACTTGTAAGCTTGGCTCATAGAGCACACTCAACAAGGGCTCAGAAACTCAAAATCCTCCCCAGACAGTAAGCCTATAAAAATAATGGATATGTTTATCCAAGAATAACTTTTTGATTTTGCTACATTTATCCTGTGACTTAAATAATTTAGGCCTTCTTTCATCAAAAAGAGGTCAGGGTTCAGAGAAGCATCCATGAGACTTGAACAGTGTATGAAAACCTCCTAGACAGGAGACAGTCAGGCCAACCGCAGCATTCTGTGTGAGGAGCGGCCCGTGGTTGTCGGGGTTCTGAGAAGGTTCTCCAGGAGACAGAGGAAGGGGAGGGCAGGACTGCCCGATGCCTGGGCCGTGGAGGCCATCTGAATCACGGCCCAGTTGAGGTGGGCAGCCGTTAGTATCTACCTAGCAGTGCCCTGGTCCAGTTTGTGTTTTAAAACTACTCTTTGGAGAGATTGGATGGGTGGGACAAGAGTTGGAGGAAGGCGTTTAACAGCGACATGGCGGCAGTGCCTTTGGGTTACTGGACATCGAGAGAATCGCTAGTTTGGAAAGAAATTGAAAATAAGAAGTTGTCACTTTGACTAGACTAGAGATCATGGACTGAGGTAAAGACATTACTGATAACGTGTAGGTTTCCCCAGCTTTATTCATAAGTGATGTCGTGCACCGGGAGAGGACCGTGACATTCTGGGAGGAGGGCTGAGTTTGGGTTGGGCCATATTATTACTTGAGGTACTAAATGAATGTGGCAGCTACCCAGTCTTGTAACTTATGCTGCAAATCTCTTTTTTAGGAAAAAGTGTTAATTGAAGCTTACAAGAAATGCCTGGCTGTGCTGACGCAGTGTCATGGCGGATTTACGGATGGTGAACAGCCGATCACACTCAGTATTTGTGGACACTCGGTGGAAACCATCAGATACTGTGTTTCCCAAGAAAAAGTTAGCATTCACCTCCCAATTTCTCGCTTGCTTGCAGGTAAAGAATCTCCCCTAAAAAAGAACCCCGAAGTTCCCCCAAGTCACTGATATTTATGCATAACTACTGTGTGCTAGACATTATCCTGGGAGTTGGGCACGTGCTCGCCTATCTGATCATTCTGCTATGAAGTAGAGATTACTGCACTTGATCCATACCTGGGAGGACTGAGGCATAGAGAACCTTAGTGTCAGAACAAGAAAGGAGCCATGCTGGCCTTTTGAGACTTTTGGGCACAGGATCGATAATATGGCACTGCAGGACTCATTCCAACATCACTGTACATCACATCCTAGTAACTGAGTTCAGTCTGTCACGAGTCACACCGACCACTCACCTTTAGCAACTGCTAATAAATCACAGCCACCATAGCTTTTCTCTCTAAGCTCTTTATTGTTCACTGATCAATAACCATTTAAGCAGAAGGTTATAAGGGAATGCCTTCTGATCTCTGGCTGATTTACAAGTCACTTAAAATCACTGCACGGTCTAACACTGACTCTGCAAAAGCCAGAGGCAGTGAGTATGCACCTAACTCCTGTGGTGGGTCCCTCGGAGCAGTGCCTTGAGGTCTTAGTTCTAGATAACTCCCGTCCTGCTCCCACTGTGTTCCCTTAGTCCACTCTTAACTTAGAGCATATGATGCCCCGTTACCATCACAGAGCCTGTAACTAATGATTGAAGCTCAGTAACATTTTAAATGTGGCATGAAGTTTCACGTTGGTGTTTTGGTTTCTTTGGCCAGCTTTTTGTTTTGTTTGTTTCGTTTATTTCTAAAGGGGAAACTCCATACCATGGCTTCCTTAAGTGTATGTTGAAGAGATTATTAATTCCTGATTCAGCTCCTCTGATAGACTATGTCCTTGCTGAGTTTATACATTCCTCGAGTAAGCATTGACAGTTCATGTCTTCCAAGGAATTGGCCCATTTTACTTAAATTACTAAATTATGAATGGAGTTTTTTATTGCTTCCATGTCATGGCGTCAAGTAGTAACGGCTCCTTCCATTCTGAAAGGTCTGTGTTGAGCATCCTCATATTCTCTGACTGATGACCTCCACACCCCCCAGTGTGTCATCAGGGTGTGGCCTGAGGTCCCTTCCACTGAGGCTTGAGAGCATTTGCTTGTAAACATCATAGTGAAATAATACAAGCCATGGTGCTGGCTGACACCTGTGAGCCCTGAGGTCCAGGCTAGCCTGGCCTACAATGAATTCAAGGCCAGCACTGTAGAATGAGACCCTGTTCATAAGTAACAGGAGAGAGTCAGGAAGGCCAAGAAGGGAGGGAATGAAGGAATGAGGGAAAAAGGACAGAAGAGAGAAGAGAGAACATTCTGGTCATGAAGCTCTCCCGCCCCTCCTGCTTTCAGCAACTACAAATCATGGATCATTGTTGACCTGACCAACACTAGACTAGAGGGCAAAAATGTCAGTGACATGCCCAGTCATGCTTCCAAAAGTGTCAGTGACATGCCCAGTCATGCTTCCAAACCCGAGTGTCTGGATAAGAAGCTGAGGCTGGTAACTGACCACAGTGAGAACGCTGATGGCCCAGAAATAGACTAATGCTGCCTTATCTTCACCTCCTGAAGGTCTGTGCTGAGATTATCTGGGTGTCTTCACCTCCATCCGTAATGACCCCTGCCCTGGGTGTTTGAAATCAAGAGTTGAGAACAAAATAAACACACAGAACAGTCTATACAGCTGGCTGTGGTGGCACATACTTGTGACCCCAGCACTTGGGAAACAGAGGCAGAAGGACTGACCACAAGTTCAAGACCAGCCAGGGCTATGTAACAAGACCTTGTCTCAAAACAACATAAGCAAAATAGTTCTCAGACAAGGTGGAGGGTGCTGCTAGGGCTTCAGCAGTGACTCTTTAACAGGTTCGTAGAGTTCAGTTCGCACAGAGGGAAGCCTCTCCGGGGAGTAGGGCTGATGGGCAGAGGAATGACATAACAGCAGCCTTTGGAGTGCTCTAAGGTTGAGTGATGAATGTTCCCCTCATGAATAGGAAGTAAATGGGCTTTGACTCTAAACTGGAAATTCTAGGAAACTTAATTCTGGAGTCAGGGTCAGCATAGACCATGAGTCCAGGACCAGTTTCTCTGTTCAGTTGGCCGAAGGATCTCAACTTGGAGCAGTAATGAAGCCCGTGGCCTGGGAGATAACCCCACACTGGCTAATGGGTATGAATTGGTTGCCTGTCTGTGTCTGTTCATCCAGCATTACCTCTAAAATGTCAGCAGTGTTGGTTAAGATGAGTTCTAACTCCCTTTGATAGAGATAGTTGAAAAGCTTGGTTTAGGACTGGAGGGAGATGGCTCAGAGGTCAGGAGCACTGACTGCTCTTCCAGAGGTCCTGAGTTCAATTCCCTGCAACGACATGGTGGCTCACAACCATCTGTAATGGGATCTGATGCCCTCTTCTGCTGTGTCTGATATACATAAAATAAATCTTAAAAAAAAAAAATAAGCAAAGAAAGTTTATAACACAGGTCATTTTAAATCTTAATTTTTAAACCAATACTTGCCCAATGATATTTTTGTAGTAAGATGTTAAATAGTAGGCTGAGTGATCGATGAGTCAACTGCACACTAGTTTGACCTATAGAAAACCTTTGTTTGAAGTAAGTTACAGGACAGCCAGGGCTATACAGAGAAACCCTGTCTTGAAAAACCAAAAAAAAAGAAAACCTTTGTTTGTTCTTCCACGCAGGTTTGCATGTACTGTTAAGCAAAAGTGAAGTGGCATATAAATTTCCAGAGCTCCTACCTCTAGTAAGTGGCTTTGACATTGAACAGAACATCTAGTCATCTTGTGTGTGGTACTTGAAACCAAACTGAACAAACTTTTATTAGTTTAGGTTCTCCAGAGAAAGGAGCCTGTAGGGGGGTGTGTCCAGATTGTGTGTATGTGTTAGAGGGTGTGTCCAGATTGTGTGTATGTGTTTGTGGGTGAGGGTAGAGCTCAGGGGTTATTTTAAGGTCTTGCCTCATGCATTTATGGAGTTGGAAAGGAGTCGGGAAAGCATTTTGGTTCCCTAGAGAGCCCATAGGACAGTTGACATTATAGTCACAAGTACACAGTCCATCTTGGACGCAGAACCCCTTCTTTAGAGACACACTTTTGGAGCCAGAGAGGTGGCTCAGTGGGTAAAGTGCAGACTGCACAAGTGAGAGGGCCATGGTGTGGCACCAGAGACGGGAAGAGCCATGTGCAGAAAGAAGCATGTGCGTCTGTAACATCAGAGTCGTGAGAGCCTGCCATGAACAAGGCGGAAGGCAAGAGCTGATAAGCCAGGTTTTCCTCTGACCTCCACACATGCACCACGTCACGTGGATGCCCCACACATGAGAAACTCCACTTTTCTACAGCTAAGACCATCTGAGTTAATAAAGCCTGCCCACTGTCCTTACAGAGGATAAATTGATAAATTGCTATTTTTAATCTTTACTAAAATATTTCTCATAAATAATGCCTCTTACCCTCAAATAGATGGAGCTGACCATACCTAACTAAATTAACACAAAATGAGCTGTCATACAATTACATGTTACAGCAGATTTGATATATTAATCTTTAAGCTTTGTTGTCAACCACCTTCCCTTGTGCAGATTTTAACAAGTGGGTTATTTTTAACACAGAGTGAACTGAGCCCACCCATGTTGATAGAACATCCTCTTAGATGTCTTGTCTTATGTGCCCAAGTGCACGCTGGGATGTGGAGAAGAAATGGCTTCTCTCTAGTAAACCAGGTAAGTGGGTTTTGTTTTTTAATTCTGTGGTGTTTGATTCCACTCATTCTCCAGCTTTTATGAGAAACCTTTTACAGTTTTAAGTGGACGTAGCCATTGAGGATTCTGCATCTGGGATCTAGAGAGATGGCTCAGCAGTTAAGAGTGCTTGCTACTCTTGCAGGGGACCCTGGTTCTGTCCCTAGCACCTATGTCAGGTGACTTACCACTTCCTATAACTCCAGTTCCAAGGGATCTGGCACCCTCTGTTTTGGCCTTTGAGGGTGTCACACATATTTGGCACAGACATGCAGATAGACACACACACACATTCACACAAATCTTTTTTTAAAAATGTTTGGTGTCTGTGACACATTGTTGGTAAGCCAAGGTTCCTTGGATCTCTTCTTTTGTGTTTCATCAAGGACCGTGGAGATGCACACCACTGCTCTTAGCATTTACTTGAGGCTGGAGAGCAAAAGCTAAAATTTGTTCTGCTTAAATTAGGTCAGACGCTGGGTGCATGAGCCAGCGAGGTGACTCAGTGGGGAAGGGCACTTGCAGCCACGCCTGGTGACCTTAGTTCAGTCCCCAGCATCCACACTGGCCTAGTTTGTGTTTTACTGCTGTGGTCAGCCAGGGCGGGACCCATGCTCGACCCTGGAGGAGGAGGACTGCTTAGCTTTTTCTTGTACAAGCCAAGGCCCCTTGCCCAACAGGGGCACTGCTCACGATGGCTGGGTCTTCCCACATCTATCACAAATCAAGAGAACGCCCCAGAGACTTGCCTAAAGGCCCGTCTTACGGAACCATTTTCTCATTTTCAGTTCTTGTCCTCTTTGGCCTTAGCTTGTGTCAAGTTGACAGGAAAACTAAGCACACACGCGGCCAAAGAAGAGAGCCAACTCTGCAGTTGTCCTCTGACCACCGTGGTCTATGTGCCCTCACACATTGTGTGTACACACTCGAGTGTGCGCACACACACAATAAGTGCAAGGAGAAAAATAGGTGTGATAGACTCATGTCTTTCATCGGGTATTCGGGAAAACAGAGGTAGGGGTAGTCTGTGAATTTGAGGCTAGCTTGGTCTACCCATACATAAATTCAAAGTTCAAGTTGTAGGTTAGCCAGACCCTGTCTCAAAAAAAGAAAAAAAAAATGTAGGGGTGTATTGAGGTTAAAAATCTTTTTCATTGACTGTAAGATTCAGTGTGTGTGTGTGTGTGTGTGTGTGTGTGTGAGAGAGAGAGAGAGACAGACAGACAGAGACAGAGACAGACAGGCAGACAGACAGGCAGAGGGAAGCTGGGAGGGCAGAGCATATGTGGAGGTCACCGCATAACTTAGTGCAGTTGTCCCCGCTTATAGACACGAGTCCCAGAGATCAACCCCAGGTCATCGGGTGTCACAGTGAGGCCTTTACCTCTCAGCCATCTCTCTTCCCCTCATCCACAATTTTGGGAGCCCTAAACTTTTCTGAAACAGTTTTTGTTGTTGTCGGGAGAGCCAGAACACTGGCTGGACTCTGCAGCAGACATCAATGGATATCTCTAGTTTATTGGCTTATTCATGCTAAGATAGTGTTAGCTAAAAGCCCACACCAGCTCCAAACACAGGAAGGCACACCCTAGTGCTTACATAAACCCATGTTTTTTCTTGCAGTGGGGAAATGATCGGGAAGCCATACCCATCAGAGCTATTTACCTAATGTAATTAATTCTCGTTTTAGATCTATTACTACCATAATGTGAAATGCAGGCGAGAGATGTTTGACAAGGACATAGTGATGCTTCAGGTAATGAGTTAAAACCCGACTTCAGGGCCGTGGGGATCCTGGTCTTGTTCCACTCAGTCCGTGACTTAACACTCACTGTAGATCTCTGGGTCCCACCTGCTCTGTCTACTAACACTCCCCACTCAAGGCCTTAGCCCAGTCTCCAGAGCAGCGTTGGACTCAGCGTGCCCGATACAGCTGCTGCAATCAGACAGCTGGCGAGACGGACAGCTCCGTCCTTAAGAGCTTTGCTGCTCGTAAGGGAGCCATCCAGCACCCACAGCAGGCAGCCATAGCCACCGGGACTCCAGCTCCTTTCTGGTCTCTGTAGGCACAGCACTCATGTGGCAGACACAGACACACATAACCATAAATTCTAAAAAGTAAACAGACTGGCTTGATGGTGCACGCAGAGACAAGCAGATCTCTGAGTTCAAAGGCAGCATGCTTACGTAGTGAGGGGGCCCTATCTCAAACAGACTTAATGGCAGCAGCACCAGGTAATAGGAGTTATGGATATGGTCCAGCACTGGCTGCTTTTCTAGAGAACTCTACTTCAGTTCCCAGCTGTTGAGTCCAGTTTGATTTAGAACTTTTTTAAATGTCATTAAAAGAAAATTAAAACTAATGTAGAAGCTATTGTTTTATGTAATGGAGTGCTTACCACAAAAGGGTCTCAGTAACAGAATACGTACATACTAGGGGCTTAATTGATATTCCTCTCAGTTCCTAGTGGGCAGTGAACTCTGAAAGGAAACTACAGCGAGATTAATAGCCATGTCCTTCAGCGGACTGAGACGGGAAAGGAGCCGGAATGGCCCACGGGGTTCTCCCGGGGTTCAGTTTTTAAGGGAAGGTTCTTTGTGTGGACTGTTTGTCCAGCATAGATTCCTGTCCCCTCTTGGCAACCACATGATATAGGGTGTGGCTAAGTAGGTGTCATTTTTTTCTTCAAATTGGTGGTCAGATAAGCTGTTTTCTTGCTTAAGGTTTTAAACATCTCTCACTAACACTGGGTGTCCCTTCTGACCTTCCTCTTCTCCTTTGTCTCAAACAAACAAAAAAGACAGGTGTCTCCATGATGGACCCAAACCACTTCCTGATGGTCATGCTCAGCCGCTTTGAACTCTATCAGCTCTTCAGCACGCCCGACTATGGGAAGAGATTCAGTTCTGAGGTTACCCATAAGGTAAGCGCCTGTGTCACAATGCCCATGTGTCCTGTATGCGTGAGGGACAGCAGTGGGCGTGTTCTCACTCTGAACGTGCCCCTCCTCCCTCAGGACGTCGTTCAGCAGAACAACACTCTGATCGAAGAGATGCTCAACCTCATCATCATGCTTGTCGGTGAGTGCACACCGCCTTGTCCGTCAGCCTGGCGGACCGCAGCAAGGCTCTGAGCTTGCTCGGCTAGTCGTGGGAAGGGAACAGGGAAACACATCCCTTTACACCCCGCCAGAAAGAGGAAGGGGTGCAGTGGCTGAAGCAGAATGAACTGAAAGGCTGTATTTGGGGGAAGACGGGCACAGCCTGGGAAGAGATTGTGAGCAGAGTTGCTAGGACTTAAGTCTTCCCTTTGTTTCTTCTCTCTTGGCTCTTGGTATAAATGTCTTCTTGACTCCAGGGACAGCAGCCGCAGGCAAGTGAAGTCCAGTGGCTCCGAGGCGTCTGCTTACCTACATCTCCCGATCGCTGCCCTGCTTTCTCAGTTCTTTCATCCCTGCTCTGTCATTCCCCCAATGTTCACACCTTCTATGGTTGTAAAGTAGCCAATCCAGAGGACAGAGGTGGCCCTAATGAAGAGGGTCTCAAAGTGAAGCCAGCCTGTCCTAGACAGAAGCACAGAGGAGCATAGGGTGTGACGTCTGCTGGGCCCATCGTTCTTCTGGTCCTTCTCCTAAGCAGCCATGAAACCTTAAGTCAGCATCAGATCAGTGTGCCAGGAACTGCTCTTGCCTTCCAAGCCAGCCTTCATTTCCCACAGCAGAGTGACCCAGACAGAGGATGGGTTCTGTTGCAGGAACTGGAAGTCTATACACATAAGCACATGGGTCCGTTAAATGTGTGCCTCTACCTTTCATTTTGGACAGGAGAAAGATTCAGCCCTGGGGTTGGACAGGTGACTGCCACAGATGAAATCAAGAGGGAGATCATCCATCAGCTGAGCATCAAGCCTATGGCTCACAGCGAGCTGGTGAAGTCTCTGCCTGAAGATGTAAGTGGCTGCAGTTTTTCAAAGAAAGCAGTAAGCTGCTCCTCCCCAACAGTGTGTGCTCTTCCCCCATGGTACAAGCGACAGTAATAGCTGAGAGGGCTGTTCCAGGCGGTGTGTAACCTGGAAAGGAGAACACTGGGAACTGGTTAGGAAGCAGAGGTGAGCTAGAGAGAACTCTGAAGAATATGGTGCTTAGAGCTAAGTGGTTTTGTCCATGGAGGGGAGCATGTTAGGGTCTGTCTGAACTCCCTAGGGTACAGGTGACGCTTTCGGTTGACGGAGGCGGCATCGGCACACGTGGGCAGACACAAGTTCTCAGGGCTGTTTCCTTACTCTGGCGCAGAAGAGTCTCTTGGTTGGTTGGTTGGTTTGGTTTGGTTTTCATTTTAAAGAGGGTTTCTCTGTGTAGCCCTGGCTGTCCTGAAACTTTCTTTGTAGATCAGGCTGGCCTCGAACTCAGAGATCCGCCTGCCTCTGCCTCCCTGGGGCCAGGATTAAAGGCGTGAGCCACCATCATCTGGTGGAAGAGTCTTTTTTATAGCATTGAGGCGACTAAAGCACTGGTATAAGGCTATTCATAGGCTGAATTATAACTGCTTTTCCTCCAAGACCATTAGGTAACCTAACTTTCAGCCTTGAGGCTTTTCAGACTCAGCTCGTGCAGCTGAGAAGGCTCCCTTTTCATTAAGGCTCTCCAGGCGTTTGCTTGTCGCTTTACTTGTTGTTTTAAATTATGTGTGTAAGTGTTGATGTGTGGGTACGTCCACCTGTGAGCCAGAAGACGGTATTGGACCCCTTGGGGCTGGAGTTATAGATGCTTGTGAACAAGAGCTACCTAATGTGGGTGCTGGGAATTGAACTCAGGTCCTCTGGAAGAGCAATGAATGCTCTTAACTGCTGAGCTGTCTCCCTTCTAACATATTTTGAGTTGAAATAGATCGAGTCTTTAAACTTTTTTACACACCCAGGACTGTGCAGTTCCAGGCCTTGATTAATTTGGTTGGCCTTGCTTAGTCCTGTCATTCTGACATCTTTTTTGACACTAGTGCTTCAGCTGGGAAAGTGCCTCAGCTTTCTCTGCTGGTGTGAGGGATGCTTCCAGGACCGAGGGTCTGGGTTAGAGAGACCCTTGCTCTCTGTGTTCAGTCCTGGCCTTCAGCTAGCTGTGGAGTCTCCAGTCTTTAAATACAGTGGGGAGCAGCGTTCTGTTCCAGGGGCGCAGTGAGGGTCACGGGACAAGCACACTGCTCAGACACTGCAGTTGCTGTCCATACCCTGAGCACTGTGTTCTCTGTCCCTTCAGGAGAACAAGGAGACCGGCATGGAGAGCGTCATCGAGTCTGTAGCACATTTCAAGTGAGTTCATGACATGCGTTACAAAGTTTTATTTTAAACGTGTATTTACTCTCTGTGCACCTGTACTCACTGCGGCGTATGTATAGAAGTCAAAGGACAACTTGAAAGGTCAGTTCTCTTCTACAGTGTGTTCCAGGGATGGAACCACGCTGGACAGCAAGTGTCTTTTCCCACTGGGCCGTCTTTCCAGCTTCCGTAATCACTTCTTTTCTTTTTCTTTTTCTTTTTCTTTTTTATTATTATTTTCTTTATTTACATTTCAAATGCTATCCCGAAAGTTCCCTATACCCTCCCCCTGCCCCTGCTCCCCTACCCACCCACTCCCA
>NC_034607.1:14507050-14538386 GCF_900095145.1 Mus pahari | reverse complement strand
GTGTGTGTGTGTGTGTGTGTGTGTGTGTGTGTGTGTGTGTATGTGTGTATATACCCTTGAAGCTAGAGTTAGCAGTCATGAACCTCCTGATGAGGGCATTTGAAGCTGCCCTCTGGAAGAGCAGCAAGTGCTCTTAACTGCTAAGCCACCTCCAGCCCTGGGGTAATTTTTCATCCTGCTTTTTCTTGTTCCACACTGTAGCTGCAATGTCTTTATGGATTCTAAAGATAGGACCGTGTTCTACATGCTAATACAGAAAGGTTGACATCACTTATACTCCATGTTAAAGCAGAACTGGTAACAGCATGTGTACTCCATGTTAAAACAGAAAAGTCAACACCGTGTGTACTGGTGTTCCCTGGGCTGTGTCTCCATAGCATCCACTTGCATAGTTTGGACTAGTTCACAGAGGAGGTCCTGATATATATGATGGCTCCTGCAGGAGCTTTTTTTTGGATGTGTAGTATCAGGTCTACCCACAGAACAGTTTCAACTTGACACCCTAAAAATGTAGATGTGAGAGCTCCCATCTTACTTGACCATCTAAGACTCTGGGTCTGCATGACTTTGCTAATGATACTGTTCCCACCAGGAAACCTGGGCTCACAGGACGAGGCATGTATGAGCTGAAGCCAGAGTGTGCCAAAGAGTTCAACCTGTATTTTTATCATTTCTCCAGAGCAGAGCAGTCCAAGGTAAGGGGGCGCTCAGAGCAGTGGGAGGTGTTAAGTGTGTTTCCTTATGAGCAGCTAGCCTTCACAAATAACACAGCAGCCCTGTCTAGCGTGGCAGCACAGCGTCTGTGTGGATGAACATGGTCGGATGCACATAAACACTCCTGACCTTATTTGCTTTTTTAATCTCTCTGTGCTGGGATCACACCGGGGACCTCACACAGGTCATACAAGCACTCTATGGCTATAGTCCATCCCCAGTTCATTTCTCTTGTCTCCTAACAACAGATCTTCACTGTATGTCATGACCGACTGGCCCATTTGGCACACATTCAGCTTTGTACTGGTTGATGTGCACTTTGGCCTTCATGCAGTTTTTCTAGTAATTTCAAAGACTTACGGAGCCGGATGTAGTGGTGCACGCCTTTAATCCCAGCACTTGGGAGGCAGAGGCAGGTGGATTTCTGAGTTCGAGGCCAGCCTGGTCTACACCTATATGGAGTCATAGGTGAACTCCATATAATGGTATTTTAATAAGGAATGCTATTATGCATGCTAATCATAGTAAATTATTAGATCAAGAATAATTTATAGGGTTTGATGAAAAAGATAAAATTATAAGATTTAATGATCCAATATAATTTTGAATTAGGATTAAGGCAATTAATAGAAGAATAGAGCCAATTAGGGTATAAAATGGAAAGTAAATTCCTGCGTTTAGGCATTCAGTTTGATTTCCTCATCGAGTGATAATAATAAGTGTTGGGATTAAAGTTGTTTAAAATAAAATGTAAAATATAATTAGTTAAGTTGAAGAAAAAGTTTTAATTAGTAGGACTTGTAAACTTACTAGCATTGAAATATAGAGTTTTTGAAATATAGATTTTTCTTTTTTTAGGTGATTTTGACTAGCTATTAGTATTAGTGGCAGAAGTCAGGTTGTTAAAATAATTAAAGGTGTAGATAGAGGATCTGAGAAGAATGTGTTTGAGAAGTTAATACAACTTTCATCGGTTTGTCATAGTAATATAAGGCTAATTAAGCTAAGAAGCTGTGAGAAGTTACATTTGTTCAGGTTTTTTGGGGCTGTGACAATCAGGTTAATGGGAGTAATATAAGTGATGAAAAGATAATTTTTAACATTGTAGAAGATTAAGGTTTTGGACGTAGTCAGTTCCGTATGTATATGAAACTTTTACTAATAAGGCTAAAACTAGAATAACAATAGGGACTGGTATTGAGTTTATTGAACTGGAGTTTAGAGAGGTTACTGAAGTTATAATAAATAAAGATAGTATTATACCTTCTAGACATAGAAGAGTTGATATTAGATGAGAATGGAATATTAAAGTTCCTAAGAGTGACATAGTAAAAGTTAGAGTAAGATTGAGGAAAGCATACGACATATTGGTAATTATGATATTATCATAATCTAATGAGTCGAAATCATTAATTTTTTTTAAACTAATTACCAGCTACTCCGTTCATTCTAACCCCTTTTGTACTCACTCATATATTAAACCTAGTGATAAAACGGTAACTAGAATAAAACCTATAGCTGTTATAGTGTTGGTTTTGATTGTTTGAATAGCCCATGGAAGTGGTAGTAGTAAAGCAATTTCCAAGTCAAATAATAAAAATGTAATGGCTACTAGAAAAAATTTTATTGAAAATGGTAAGCGTGCGGAGGTTGTAGGGTCAAAACCACATTCATATGGGTTGGCTTTTTCTGAATATAGATTTATTTGAGGAAGTCAGAATGCGATTAAGACCAAAATAAGTGATAGAAGGCTATTAATTAAAATGATAATAAATAAATTAATTACTCTCTTCTGAGAATTTTTCAGAATCTAATAATTGGAAGTCAGTTATATCAGTTATACTAAGAGAGTAAGATCCTCATCAATAGATAGAAACGTAAAGGAAAAGTCAGACTACATCTACAAAATGTCANTATCATGCTGCAGCTTCAAATCCAAAATGATGTTTGGATGTAAAGTGAAATTTAAATTGTCGTAGAAGACATACAATAAGAAATGTCGATCCAATAATTATGTGAAGTCCATGAAATCCTGTTGCTATAAAGAATGTAGATCCATAAATTCCATCTGAGATAGAGAATGAAGTTTCGAAATATTCTGAGGCTTGAAGTACAGTGAAATAAAGTCCTAAAATAATAGTAATTAGTAAGGCTTGATTTATATGGTTTCGTTTTCCTTCTATTAGACTATGATGGGCTCATGTAATTGAAACACCTGATGCTAGAAGAACTGATGTATTAAGTAATGGGACTTCCAGTGGGTTAAGTGGAAAAATACCTGTTGGGTCTACACCAGGACAGCCAGGGCTACACAGAGAAACCCTATCTCAGGAAAAAAAAAGACTTACATGTTGCAATCTCATTTTAACATATGTTTTCAATAAGTGGTGTAAAAATTAAAATCGTGAAGGTTTTTTATTTTTATTTTATTATGTACACTTCATAGCACTCAAACCTAAGTTAAGTTTCCGTTTTATACCTGTTTTCCCTGTTCTTGAAGTATTAAAGAACACACTTGAGGATTCTGATAATTGGCAAAAAGAATTAATCTTGCTATATGGGGTGGGGGGCGGGGGGCTAAACATTTAAGAAGTAGAAACCTACCCAAGCCATTCCTGGAATCTAGGCAGAAAGATCAGTTCAAGGCCAGCCTGGACTGTGTCGGCCTTTATCTTTAATGAAGACAGGCTCGCACCGATAGATCCTTATGTGTTGTAATTCTTATCCGTATTACTTGGTCTTTCATTAGGCAGAGGAAGCTCAGCGGAAGTTGAAAAGAGAAAATAAAGAAGATACAGGTATTTTAATCTTCTTTCTAAAAGCCCACATCAGTATCTTACTGAAAAAACATTTTCTCTTGGCCATGGTGACTCTCCGTGGGGAGGTAGAAGATTTAAGTATAAGCTTTTTGTATGACCTGTCTCCTGCTCTGAGGAAGAGCAAGTGCAGTAGTTTGAAGACGTCTGCACGTTGGAAACGGTTGTTTCCTCCGCAGACAGCTGGAAATGGCTCTGCTCTGACCTGACTTGTCCAGTGTCTGCCTGCAGGGGCCTCTGTGCCCCCCTCCACTCCCTTCATTCCAAGGGGTGCTGCTTGTGCGCTGGGAAGGTGTTCAGGACCCGGAAGTCCATCCCCCCCCCCCTCCCAGCTTGTCTGTGTCCTAACTGTCTCTCAGACCGGAGAGAAGGGTAACCCGGTTAAGCACTGCATGTCAGACTTTGGGCTAGGGACGAGGCGTGAAGAGTTTGCATCCCCAGAAAACAAAGGAGAAACAGGGTGGGTGTGGCAGCCCACCTGTCAGCAGGAGGCCAACAAAGGCAGGGACACCCAGAGCAAAAGGGCGAGCTGAGGAGCCAAGCATCTGGAGGTCCAGCCTTGGTCTCCATATATTGCTTTTCACAAAGTAATAAAGGGAGACAACCCAAGGTCAACCTCTGGCCTCCACAGATGTGTGCAACCACACATGTGCCCCCCACACACATACACACATACACACACATACACAAACACGAACCATGTACACACTGGGAGAGAAGGAAGTCTGTACCAAGTCACACTGTGGTCAAAGGTTTTCTGTAGCTCTCGAGACATTGTGGGAGATAAGAGAGGCTCTTACACATAGGTGGGGTTGTGGGTATTTCCAGCTGTTCTTGTGCATTTGAATGGAAAGTGGAACTAGAAGATAGTAAATGTCCTTTAGTGACATCAAAATTTCCTGACAAGGTGCTAGAGAAACAGCTCAGCTGTTAAGAGTTCTGGCTGGCTCTCTCTCGGGCTCTCTGCCCCTTTTCTCTCTCTGACCCCCTTCTCCCTCTTTTCCCCTTCCCCCTCCTCCCTCTCTCTCCCCTCTCTTCCTCTGCCTCTAATTCTTTCTCAACTCTCCTTTCCGTGCCCCAAATAAACTCTATTCTTTACTTAAAAAAAAAAAAAAAAGAGTACTGACTGCTCCTTCAGAGGACCCAGCTCACAACTGTCTGTAATTCCAGTTCCAGGGGATCCCACACCCTCAAACAGACATGCAGGCAAAAAAAGGATCCACATTTCATACATACATACATACATACATACATACATACATACATACATCTTTTTATAAAGAAGTTCCTAACAAGCCAGGTGTGAGGCTGACACCTTTAATCCCACGGGGGAGGCAGAGGCAGGGGCTGCTGCGTTGGAGGCCAGGCTGGTCTGCGTAGCAGAGAGGGACGTTGGAGGCCGGGCTGGCCTGTGAGGCAGAGAGGAATGGTTCCTTTGAACATCTCCTTTGTTCCCAGCACTCCCTCCTCCGGCTTTGCCACCGTTCTGCCCTTTGTTCGCGAGTCTGGTTAACATCTTGCAGTGTGATGTCATGCTGTACATCATGGGAACGATCCTGCAGTGGGCTGTAGAGCATCACGGGTCTGCCTGGTCAGAGTCCATGCTTCAGAGGGTATGTCTATGCACAGTTCAGATTTTTTTGTAGTTGGTAAAAAAAAAAGTCATCCTCAATAAAGAGAAAAGCTAGGCCCCTGGGACACTCCCTCGCTTCGTACCGTGTGCTTGTGCTTGCCCACCAGCCAGCCTGGGCCAGCCTCCTGATCACAGCCTTTGCATAGTCTGGGATTCGGGCAGAAAGCAAGAGCGCTCATATATGCTCCTCATGTAAAGAAGCTTTAGCTCATCCATGTCCACGTGGATGCTTAGGGTCCTGTAACTAAACGTGGCTGTGCAGGGCCAGTCTCACTTCATAGCTTTAGTGTCAGTCTTCAGTGTCAGATCCATGAGCAGCTACCACTTTGTCCATTACATCAGTGGAGAGACTACATCTCGGTGAGGTTCATCTAACCTCCTGTTCCCCCACTGGTGGCACTATTATTATCTGGTTACTATTATTCTGCTGCTCTACACCAGGCACTGTATCTCCTGTACCTAGAACCTCAGAACTCCAGAGGGAAGATAAAGATGATGGCATAGTCTCCGAGGGGTTCCCTGCAAGACTCCAGTGTGAAAACAGTCAACCCAAGAGTGCAAGGGAAGGCGAGCCTCCCTCTGCAGTTGCCACACTTAGACTGTCTCAGGCTTATGAATCTCATTGGCTAAGGCCTGTGTTATACATACCCCTTCCCTGTATAAGCATGTATTTAAGATGTAAACACAGGCAGCTGCGGTATCTGGGACACTGCCACTGCTATGGGGAAAAATACCCATGGCAGTGATGGGGTGAGAATGCAGTGTCATCCCGTGAGCAGCCTGTCTATCATGCAGGCCTGTCTAGCTCTTGAAAGTCCTTGGCAGCCAGCCGCCTGCGTGGAGGGAAAGCTAGAGCAGCTCGCCCCATCCTTCAAACCTTGGAAGTGAGATAAGAGCTGTGTTACAAAGAACACGGAGTAGTGGGCTCAGTGTCCTCTGGTTCTCCCAGACACACGTAAGGGATAGTTTGTGAGAAACTACAGCATTCAAGAAAAAAGTATCTGTATTTCAAATGGTTAAGATTTGGTCCTCAGAGGGGCTGCAGGGGTGGCTCGGTGGTTAAAATCCCTTACTGCTCTTAAAGACCGGGGTTTAATTCCCAGCAACCACATGGTGGCTTAGAAACACCTACAACTCCAGTTTTAGGGGAGCTGACCCTCTTCAAGCACCAGGCATGTGGTATACAGGCCTGCAGGACATCACACACATAAAATTAAATTGCATTAAAATATTTGGAAATAGCCGGGTGTGGTGGCACACGCCTTTAGTCCCAGCACTTGGGAGGCAGAGGCAGGTGGATTTCTGAGTTCGATGCCAGAACTACAGAGTGAGTTCCAGGACAGCCAGGGCTGCACAGAGAAACCCTGTCTCGAAAAATAAAAAATAAAATTAATTAATTAATTAAAAAAAAAAAAAAAAAAACAGAAATGAAAATTGAGTCCCTGAAGTTGGAAACTAGATATTAACAGGATGGGTAAGTGTGTTAGATACCACAAGTCTTGAATTTAATCAGCTAGGTAGGATTTTTTTCCAAAGCTATAGTATAGGTATGATACAGAGCTAGAAAATATATATATATATATATATATATATATATATATATTTTACATTGTTTGTCACAGCAGTAGCCATAAAGAATCTAAGGATTCCCATTCTCTGTCTAGCTGTTTGGGAAATGTTGGTTTTCTTTGCCAGGAGTTCTCTGTTGAGACGCCAGCCTGACCTCTCTGACTGGATCAATAGTCAGAATTTGCTTTGATCATGTTTACTCTCTGATTTGTCATTGTTCGATAATTATTTTTATTCTCGTAAATATGTACTTGTATTTTGGGTTTTCTCTTTTTATTTTCTAACCCTGAGAATGTTTGCTTGAGGTGCTGCATTTGATCGGTATGGCTCTCCAGGAAGAGAAGCACCATTTGGAGAATGCTGTGGAAGGGCATGTGCAGAACTTCACCTTCACGCAGAAGATTTCAAGTATGTGTGGCCTTTCTGCTCACCCTGCACTCGCTAAGTGATGTTAAATGACAGCTCCTCACTGCTTCTACAGGACAAGTGCTGACGGCTCATGCTGAGTGCAAGTGCCAGGGCCGCCTGGTCTATATTAGTTATCCTGGTAGAAGAACACAGCGGGGCGGTGTGTGAGAGGCTGCATGTGGGTGGCAGTTACCCCTGGGCCCTTACTTAAACGTTAAAGGGCTGTGCATGTTCCGCCACTCAAACGTTAGTTCACAAACAGCAGAAAATCATGCAGACTCATTAGCTTGAAAGGGAGCGTAACGGCTCAGCCTTTGACTTCACGTGGACTTGGGCCAGAGCCTCCTGTGGAGAAATTGCTTACTGTATGGTCCCTGTGTGAAATTTACCTCAAGGATATGCCTTCTACTTGGAAAAACAACTGTGTTGTCAGCATCCCACCATTAAGTTATTGCTGTCAGCTTACAAAAGCACGGGTTTACAGTGGTCAGAGACAAAAGATTAGCTGTAGGGTATTGGATTATAGCTTATAGAAAAGAATTTGATTGTTTTGTCTTGGGGGGGGTTTGGGGGGAGGTTAGGGGTTTTTTTGTTTTGTTTTTGTTTTTTGTTGGTTTTGGTTTTTTTGTTTTGTTTTGTTTTGTTGTTGTTGTTGTTGTTTTCCGAGACAGGGTTTCTCTGTGTAGCCCTGGCTGTCCTGGAACTCACTCTGTAGACCAGGCTTTAAAAAGCCCAGGGAGATGTTTTCTGACTTTTTATTTTAAAATTTTTCCAGCAATCCTGAATTCAGTGATGTATATACATTCACATATTAGCTACACACACACACACACACACACACACACACACACACACACGTGTATATGTATGAGGAGCTGAGAGAGTTATATAGTAACACCCTCATACATACTGCTGAAGCTCACCAGTTAGTACTTGGTATATTTGCTCTGGCTGGTCTTGAACTCACAGAAATCCTCCTGCCTTTGTCTCCCAAGTGCTGGGATCAAAGGGTATATGCCACCATACCTGGCAGTGCTTTGCTTCTTACAGAAGAAAAGGCTGTGTTTCATATTTTAAAACTGACAGGCGTTCTGTCCCTCCTCATGGTGGCAGCGGTGAGTCTCTTGCTGTGGCTGTCCTGCAGTTGCTCATACTTCCTTGGGTCAGATTGCATCATTTTTCTGCCTGTGGTAACACACACATTCAGTTTCTGTGACGCTCTGGCCTCCACTCCTGCTTTCCTTGCCTAGCTCACCGAGTGGGTGAATTCAGGGTGTTTTGATGGGGAGGTAGGAATTTCTGGGCTGGAAGGATTTTTTTATAACTTTGTTTCTTTTAAGTGCTGGCACTGATGAAGTGTTCTCTTGTCCTTTAAGAGGAATAGGACTGGGCAGTGGCCTGTTTTTCCAGACCGCTCCGGTTCCCTGCTTTGCTCCCTCATTCAGTAAGAGCAGCAGGGGAGGGGAGCTGCCTCTGCCCACATGTGTGCTTCGCTCTCCGCTAGCACCAGCCCATCTGTATTCTGGCTCTACCGGCATTTTCTCCATGGTTCACATCATGCCTTCTGTCTTATTTGTCTCTGGTGCTTTTATTTTCCAGTATCCATATAGCACTCTGAATCCATTCATTGTCTTACCACTATAAGGTGTCACTTTCCAGGAGGTGGATCCCAAGGGCTGGCTGGCTGGCTAGTCTAGCAATCTCTGAACACAGTGAGAGATCCTGTCCCAAAAAGTATAGTAGAGAACAAGAGAGGGAGACTGCTGGCCCCCGCCTCCCACATGCACAAACAGTCCAAGTAGAGTCAGATGATAGCCAGCAGGTGTCGTACGCAGTTGCACGTCTCTCTGGTAGGAGTAAGTGCCAAGATGCGTTAGCTGTTACTGTGCCTTCTCTTTCTCTCTCAGAGCCTGGTGATGCACCAAATAACTCCCCGAGCATCCTAGCTATGCTGGAGACCTTGCAGAACGCTCCCTCCCTGGAAGTCCACAAGGACATGATTAGGTGGTTGCTAAAGGTAACATTTCCACATTGCTGTGTGTCTTGTGAGAAACATTAAACATTGGCTATTTGTAATAGCATTTCTTAACATCAGCATAACAGTGTTTTGGGATTTTGTTTTTTCAAGATGTTTAATGCAATTAAGAAGATAAGAGAGAGTTCATCCACTAGCCCTGTGGCCGAGGCGGAAGGAACCATAATGGAAGAGGTAAGAGAGAGCGAGGTAAAGGCGGGCTTGCCAGCGTGTGCCATTTCCCCAGCTCCTCGGACGCCAAGGGTGGATCTCTGGGAGTTTGAGGCTAGCCTGTTGTACATAACTTTTTCCAGGTCAACCAGGGCTGTTACATACTGAAGCTATGTCTCAAAAAAAAAAAGAGAGAGAGAGAGAAAAATTGGTACCAAACTAATAGTGCAAAAAAAATCTTTAGCAGATTAATATGAACAAATTTTCTCTGCAGTAAATCAGTAGTTAATAATATTCACAACATTAAATTCCAAAAGCTATATACACACACACTATATATAGTGAGTGTGTGTATGTATGTGTATTAATTTGTAACAGTTTTCTAGTTTGTTTTTTCCTTTAGCATTTTAGATTGACTCTTGCATTTACATACAAACATGACAGAGTGAATCTTAGTGCCTACAGTATAGATGCTATGCTTAGGGGCAAAGACTGGGTGCAGCCTCTTTGTGCAGAATCTAGCTAAATGGAGCATCATTCCAGAGCTCAAGAGACAAAGACAAAGCAGAGAGGAAAAGGAAAGCCGAGATTGCCAGACTGCGCCGGGAGAAGATCATGGCCCAGATGTCTGAGATGCAGCGGCACTTCATTGACGAAAACAAAGAGCTCTTCCAACAGACCATAGAGCTGGACGCCTCTGCCTCTGCCACTCTTGACAGCAGGTAACCTGAGACCGTTGGTTCTCTGGTATGCTTTTAATTGAGTAAGGTGGTGGGTAATTTTGTGGCCTCCAGTTAGTGGAGGTCACTCCTAGGCCAGGGAAATAGCGCCGGACAGGCAGTGAACTGTCTGCCAAGCAGACAAGGGTCTGAGTCTGCTCCCAGAACTCAGGGGGAAAAGCCACATGCTGGCACATGCTTGTAATCTCAGTGCTGGAGAGGCAGGCGGCTGGGGCAGGGGCCAGGCACAGGCAGCCTGGCCTCACAAGCAAGCTGCAGGCCAGCGGGAGGTCCCGGGGCTGACCCGTGGCCCCACACACATGTGCAGACACACACAAAGAGATCTCTGCCTCTGTCCGCTTAAAGTGTTGTTTTCTACAATGCATCTTTGACATGAAAGAATGAGCACTCCGAGATGGCATGTGTTACATGTAGGTTGCTGTGAGTGAAGATGGCTTTAAGCACATGAGAGAACCCTGCCACATCCTGTCATCAAGACCATGTGTTGAGTTTACCAATCTGGAGTCTATTATTTAACGATTATAGAGAAACGTCTTAGGCTCATTCAGTATAGTCATAACCTTTGTATTGCAGCCCTCCGGTTTCAGACGCAGCTCTTACAGCATTGGGCCCAGCACAGACACAGGTTCCTGAACAGAGACAGTTTGTCACCTGTATATTATGTCAGGAGGAGCAGGAGGTGACTGTGGGAAGCAGGGCAATGGTCTTGGCAGCGTTTGTTCAGAGGTCAACGGTACTGTCAAAAGACAGAACGAAAACCATCGAGGACCCAGGTAAGGTCTGCGGCGGCGTTATTAGATCATAACCCAGCTGCCCTGACAACAGACAGGCAGCCTCCATGCCAGGCCTCATGACTCACACCTGTGATCCCTGCCCAGAGGCCGGGGGATTGCTGAGAGGTCAAGGCCAGCCAGGGCTAGAGTGTGAGACTGTATCTTGACATAGCCCTTAGCATTTCTGCCCTGACTGTCAGCAGCCAAAGCTTCATTTAGGTAATCCCGAGTAGATGCTCAAGCCCCTGTACAGCCTGCTGTGGTGCTGGGGAGAGCGCTCCGGAGCAGGACACTCGCTCACTGCGAGGGAGGGTCTGGGTTTCCTTGCAGTACTGAGTTAGGGGAGAACCCTGCTCCATGCATGGGATTTGCATGTGACCTTGGTTCATCTTCCTAGGTACTTGATCTCCGGGTTACAGTTTCAATGCTGTTTAATGAGAGAATGACAAGGACATAAACCAGGCAGCCGCGTCAGCACCTGTGGAGGGTTCCCCTTCTGTGACCCCACAGATGCAGAGCTCATGGATACAGAGGGCCTGTTACTTAGCGCACCTTCAGCCTCACATTGCAGTTCAGGGCTACTTGAGTTCCACAAGTGATGAGAATTCTAAGTCCCACTTTTTAAGTTCTGAGAGTCTTGCATAAGTTAGTGCTATTGAGAATCAGAATAAATTAGCATTTCTTTACCTAAGTCTTCACAAATCCAGGGATGCACATTGATCATAGGAAAGTCAAATGCTTGGAGTTTTGTTTTACAAACAAGTAAAATGTTTGTTTTGTAATGCAGAAAAATATGATCCATTATTCATGCACCCTGACCTGTCTTGTGGAACACACACTGGCAGCTGTGGGCACGTTATGCATGCCCATTGTTGGCAAAGGTAATTTATATTCTTATATTACTCAAGGAACACCATCTGAAGGCTCAGAATTGACTTTTAAAGCAAAGGGAAATTCGTTCTGGGGGTGGGGATAAAAAGGACTAAAGATCCTGGCAAATTTCCTAAACATTTACTTAATAAATAAGTACTTGCTTGGTAATGAATGCAAACGAATAACAACAGACAAGAGTGTTGGGTATATATTTTAACATAGCTTTGTATCAGAATCTCTATCTTTCCAGAGATAGGAGTGAACCTGTTAGGTAACTAGCTGAAAAGACATGGTACAGTAAAAGATGTGGTACAGTAGGGTAACCCTGTATCACATAAGCCGTGTCAGTGACGTGCTCTTTCCTCAAGTTCAGGGAGGGCACCTCCCTCACCCTGTGTGTCGCTCTGTGTGCTCCTCAGCACGGTCTCAGACCTGTGCTTATTGTTGGTGTGGCCACTACAGACAAGGGACCACCAGCCCTGAGAAAATGGCCGGCCAGCGAGAGCACCAACAAGTGTCTTCCCACTCGTGAAAGGCCTTTAGATTAGTCAGGTTTTGTTGTTTTTATTGTTTGTAGTGTTTCTGTGTTAGGACTTCAAATCCACTGTGAGGATTAAGTAACTCTGAAGTTGTGCCGCCTGTGTTTAAGCCAGTTCAGTTCAGGATTCCTGTTTTTAACTGTTGTGAGAAAAGTGCCTTAGGATGTTGATGCCTGACCTCCTGCTGATGTGAGCACCCCGGATTTTGACGCCCCTGTTCTCTGATTGTGAAGGTATTTTGATTCCGTTCAAGCTAAGGAGCAGCGAAGGCAGCAGCGGCTGCGCTTGCACACTAGCTACGACGTAGAGAATGGCGAGTTCCTCTGCCCGCTCTGTGAGTGCCTGAGCAACACGGTGATCCCCCTGCTGCTTCCTCCAAGGAGCAGCCTCAGCAGGTAGGCTCTGCCCAGCATCCTGGCGCAGGACTGGCTCTGTGGATGAGGAAAGGATCCGGCTGGGGGAGCAAGGTGCAGGGTCAGCACTGCAGCGGCAGGTGACCCAGATGACCTTGCCGATGACTTACTCAGACATTTCTTCTAGCAGACCTGTGGGGTGTGGTTGTGACCTTGTCACCTGTCAGTACTGCAGAAAATGTAAAAGTTCTGTTTGTTCATAAAAACCCAGTATCGTCTTTTTTTCTAGAGATCCTACTTTAAAGATACTCCCCCATACTTTTCAAAGACACTTAGTCTACTGTTGGGTGTGGTGGCACACGACTTTAATCCCAGCATTTGAGAGGCAGGTGGATCTCTGTGAGTTCCAATCCCACCTGCACAGTGAGACTCTGTCAAAAAAACATCTTTTGATCTCCATATGTTTCCCATGGTATACACGGGCATACACATACATAGTAAATAAAATTAAAAATGTATAAGGGCAAGAGAGATGGCCTAGCCATTAAGAACCCTGCTGCTCTTCCAGAGGACCCATGTTCAGTTCCCAGCATCTACGTGGTGACTCACAGCTGCCTGTGATTCTAGTTCCAGGGGGTCTGATGCCTCTCCTGGCCTCCATAGGCACTGCTCACATATGGTTCATATACATACACACAGGCAAAACACTGATACACATAAAAAGCTGAAGTAAGTCTTTAAAACACAAATATGTAGGTTTTTAAATACGTTTTATGAGCATAAATTACCTGTTTCTGCTCAGTTCTTTGGACTCAGTTCAAGGCAGAGGCTAGCTTTTCTGTTTTGTTTTAGGAACTCTGCCCTTGGCTCTGTCTCTGGTGCCATAAAACATTATAAGCTGTTGTTAGGTTCCCACTTACTCTGTGGTTTTTAGTCACAGGAGCATCATGGCGCTACCTCCCCACTGTATGTGAACTGAGGAGTATTAACTGCCCATGAGGAGACGTTGTAGTTCTGTATGTGAACTCAGGAGTATTAACTGCCCGTGAGGAGATGTTGTAGTTCTGTATGTGAACTAAGGAGTATTAACTGCCCATGAGGAGACGTTGTAGTTCTTGAATTTCACCTGTGGCTTTGGCGGCTTCATTTTTGGTTTTTTTCCCATGGTTGTTACTGATGGCACAGCCATCCCTGAAGAATGCTATAGAAGAGCAGTCTATGGAACCTGAACTAACTGCAATACATCAGCTCTGCCCCTCATAGCCTTATTCAGGCTGTGTAGCTCAGTGTCCATGTGTAAAATGGGCACAGTTATAGTACTTGGACAATTATATGGGCCACTTTGAGCATCTTATAGTAAGGGCTTTGCTCAGTTTGTCACATAAGTATGTGGTGAGTGTCTGTGGTGATTGTGGGGTTTAAGAAATTCTGCCATCTCCAAAGTGTTGAGTTCAGTTCAGGGCAGCTTCCCTGTTCTGTTAATTAAACTTTGGGACATTGAAATTGGCTGAGGGAAATTACTGAATAGAGAGTATTACTCTATTCATATACTTCGAGCCTACACAAACAAATAAAATAAAATTTTAAAAAGTTATAAAAAAAAAAAAAAAAAGAAATTCTGCCATGTTCTAGTACTAAAAATAAGTGAAGCATTCAATAGTACTGCCATCGTTGATCAAAACACAACTCCATCTCTGTTGGCCAGTATCCAGACTGCATTTTCAGCTTCGGTGCCGGCATTGAACTGGCGATCTAAATCGTGTAAGCGCCCACAGTCCATCCTGGGAGAGGTAGATGTCAGCTTGGAGGACGATGCTCTCTGCCTGCCACCACATGGCCTCTAGGGACTGAACTGGGCTTGTGGCCTCGGCTCTCACTAGACACAGATTTTTTATTTTTCTTTTTGATACAACAAATTTTCCCTACCCTAATTTTTGTTTTGTGTTTTGTTTTCTGTGTGTGGGTGTCTTCACTGTTTGGGTGTCTGTGTGTCACACATGTGCTGGGTACCACCCATGGAGCCACAAGAGAATATTGGGTACCCTGCACTGGAGTGACAGATGGCCATGAGCCACCACATGGGTGCTGGGAGCTAAACCTGGGTCCTCTGTAAGAGCAGCCACCATCTTATCCTCTAAGCGTCTCTCTACCCCCAGCCTGGATTCTCAAATATTTTAGATATCTAAAACACATATGTTATTTAAGAAAGCTTTTGTATCTTAATCTAATCAATAAAGAACTGAGTGTTGTCTGTAACCTCTTTCAGGAGGTTAAATTTTTCAGACCAACCAGATCTGACACAGTGGACGAGAGCAGTAGCCCAGCAGATAAGGGCGATACAGATGCTGAGGAGAGAGCACAGTGCTGCTGGTAAGTGCTGGCAGCCTGCTTCTGTTTGTCTCTTCACATGGATGTATGCGTGTACATATGTATGTGTGTATGTTGTATGTGTATGTTCATATGTGCCCATGCTCATTCCGTGGTGCACATCTAGAGGTCAGAAGAAACTGAGGAGTTGGATCTCCCCTACCCCGTGGGTCCCAGGGATACAGCTCAGGCCATGAGCCTTAGCAGCAATGCCTCACCCTGTGCCATCTCCCCCACCCTGGGAACTTGTCTTTTTCCTCTGCAGTGTAAGTTGATTGGAAGGTGTCTCTCCAAATATAATTGTTTTAAAGTATTTGAAAGTCGGGGTCTAAGGGCTGGAGAGTACTGGCTGCTCTTCAGAGGTCCTGAGTTCAGCTCCCAGCAACCACATGGTGGCTCCCAACCATCTGAAATGGAATGTTACCCTCTTGTGGTGTGTCTGAAGATGGTGACACTGTCATATAGAAATGAGAGTCTAGAGAGATGACTTGGTGATTCAGAGCACCCAGTGCTCTGCAGAAAACCCAAGTTCAGTTCCTAGCACCCACATCGCAGGTTCACAGCTGCCTGTAAAACCCTCTTCTGGCTTCTGCCCCACACGCACATCTGTATACACTCATAAACACATACAGAAATAAAAGCAAAATCTTTAAAAAATAAAAAAACAAGCCGTACTATGGGCTGGAGCAGTGCCTCAGTGTTAAGAGCACTGGTTGCTTTCGTAACCTACCCACGTTCATTTCCCGGCACTGCATAGCAGCTGTTTGTAATTCTAACTCCAGGGGATCTGACTCTCAGAGTGGGACACACATACACACACACACACACACACACACACACACACACACACACGGTACACAGACTTACATGTAGGGAAAACACTCACATATTAAATAAAAATAAACAGATCTTCTTACAAATACAAATAGTCTGAGCATCTTGGCACAAGCCTTCAGTCCCAGCACTGGGGAGGCAGTAGCAGGCAAATCTCTGTCAGTTTACAGCCAGGCAGAGTGCTCTGGTGAGACCCTGTCTCTAAATAAATAAAATAAAAAATGAAGTATATAAATAATAAAATCTCTTTCTGAGGAAAACTAGTGGCACACACCTCTACTCCCAGCACTCAGGAGGCAGGAGCATGTGGATCAAGTTCAAGGCCAGCCTGGTCTACAAAGTGAGTTCCAGGACAACCAGGGCTACACAGAGGAACCCTGTCTCAAAGAACTGAAAATAAATAAATACAATCTCTTTCTATAGTATTTAAAATGCAGTCTCCCATTTATTAAAATCTGATATAAGCTAGTTATGGTGACCCACATCTGTAATCTCAGCAGTGAGGTGACTGAGGCAGGAGGTAAGAGGCCATCCTGGGCTACATGGCCCTACCCAGGCTCAGAATAAGTAACCTGACTTGTTGCACTTGCCCTTGTTGTTGTAACTGCACCTGACTGTTGCTTTTCTGAGAGCACACAAGCTCATGTCTATATAGCGCATCTCGCTGCGCGTGGAGACGGCAGCTGCATCTCCCACTGGCAGGCCAGTGTTCCCTAGGCCCTGCCCTGCACTCAGCCTGGGGATGTGTGGGCAGGGGCTGGCGCTAGTTCTCACACGTGCAAAGAGAGACCTCCCAGCTTTACTGTACCCAGGCTGTGCTGTGAGGTTGGCGTGGATGACCACGCAGGGTATAGTCAGCCACAGTAATGCTCACTACACTTCCTGTGGTATTTTGGCAGTTAGGAGTAATGGGAATGTTTTTCAGGTTTTTTTGTTTTTGTTTTTGTTTTTTCGAGACAGGGTTTCTCTGTGTAGCCCTGGCTGTCCTGGAACTCACTCTGTAGACCAGGCTGGCCTCGAACTCAGAAATCCGCCTGCCTCTGCCTCCCGAGTGCTGGGATTAAAGGCGTACACCACCACACCCGGCGTTTTTCAGGTTTATATTTATTTGTTTCTTTCTTTCTTTCTTTCTTTGATCACATGGCTAAAGTACATAAAGATTGTGCTGATTATATTCTGCTAAAAATTTATATAAAATGCCTATTTCTGCAGACACGCCTTCTTCCGAGAACACAGAAGCCATGAATATAATACCAATCCCAGAAGGCTTCAGGCCTGATTTTTATCCTAGGTGAGTGTAAGATATTCTTCCCTTTCAATCTGGCCCATCGGAAATGAAGCTAAGTGAGTCGTTGGTGGAGCGTGGCCTGACAACACTGAGGGCAAAATGGTACCTGAAGTTTAAACACTGTGTGGCGGTAGCTGTGGTAGACTAGCCAAAATGTAAAAGCATGGAGAGTGGTAGTTGTCCACCTGTGGGTTGAGACCCCTCTGTGGGCTGGAATAACCCTTCGTGGGGTCTCGTATCAATATCCTGTACATCGGATGTTTACATTGCAAATCATAACAGCGGAATCACGGTTGGGAATTAGCAGTGAAATCAGTGTTTGGTTGGGGTTACCGCTTGAGGAAGGAGCTGTGTTAAAAGGGTCGCGGAGAGGGTAGAGAGGCTGGCGGCCTCTGGTGTAGGGGTTTGCTCTGACCATGCCTGCTGCCCTCCCGTGTATGCTGCCACAGTGTCCCATCAGCACCATGTCTAACCCTGGCCACTGGGTTTCCTTCTGACTCCCACCTTTCTCTTAGAGACCCACCAAGCTCTTAGTCACCCAAGTCCAAACCGTCTTGTTGTCCCTAAGCCAGTAAGTTACAGTACACAGTTGGGGTCCAGAACATGGCACCACTGCTCATTCCCTGAGTTCCCTCATCTGTAACATGAGGTATTTCCCAGGTCTGGTAATGGTGAGGTGACATGATGTAATGTCCTGTGTGCTTTGCCTGTTGTGTCTGTCCTGAGTGACCCGGCGAGCAGGGCATCTGACCTCTGCCTGCTGTGCTCGCCAGTCTGTCTCTTGTCCCTACTAGTTCCTGCGTAACGTCCCTCCCCAGCTTCCTTTGCTGACTTACACAGGGCATTGAACTAGGCCTGATGCGAGCAAGTGCCCTAACACTGAGCTGGGGACAGTGTCATGTCTTGAAGTCAGTAATGTCTTACTGTTGCATAAGATCATCTTTTTTTCAGTTTGGGATTAAATCCATAGTCAGCTTTTGCATTGTATCATTTCTTCTGATAGTAATCTGTGTGTTGCAAGGAGGACGTCCATCCTTAGGCAGCAGGTGTCCCCTGTAGTTTGTAGCTCCTTGTATCTTTCTAAGCTGGTTTTCTGTAGAGTGTGTTTATACCTGCTGGTGCAGTGGTTCTGGTCCATGCCTGGCGCTTGCTCTTCCTGCACTCAGACCAATCAGATGTAGATGTCCTCTGTCCTGGAGGCCCTGCCGCACGTGCGCGCGCACACAGCACAGTCTTACACCAGTCAGGACAAGGCTCAGCTGTACTGTCACTTGTCCTTGGCTGTGTTTGTTTGTTTTGTTGTTTTTGAGATAGGGACTCATGATGTGGCAGTGGCTCCTTCTCACAGAGGTGCTTCCCTTAGGAGTGGCCTTACCCCACCATGGGGAATGTTCCCTCATGCTCAAGTATCTGTTAATTTTCACTCCTTCCTTAGCACAGAGCGGCTTTGAACTCTTCTTGTCTGGAGTGTGTGGAATGTCCTTCTGATGTCCCTTCCTTTTAGTTGATTGGCAGATTTTTGAAACCCTTCTCGTCTCTCCTGCTGAGTCTGTGTGTGGAGTCCGCTGGGTTCTCTGCAGTGACCCCCTGTCTGCTCACACTGGCCTTCTCAGGCTGCTCTCCTCCTTGTCCTCACAGTATTCCAGCATGGCTCCCTCTGCCCACCACCCATACTAGCAATGGAACCCAAAGCCTTGCTCTCCTGCTCTAGTCCCATGTTTGTTCCTGCTTGCTAACTTAAGCGAATGTTGTGACATTCGGTGTGTCTGCTCCTTGGGTTCTAACTACAGTAAGACACAGGCACTCAGTGGGGACCCGCTGAGTCTCACAACAAGATCAGCAGCCACCACCAGTCTTTGATCAAGGGCTCCCAAATGTCAGTGTATAGTCATGTCCTCTGATGTTCTGTTCTGGGAACACCAGTCTCTGTGGAGGTGGGGGACATTGCTAAGAGCAAGCAACCCAGACGTTGCATGGTTCAGACAGCAGATACATGTGCTTATCCTACCTTCAGCCCTGAGCCTCTGCTCACACACAGAACAGATCCCTCAGTCAGGCACAGTGCCACACAGCTTTCTCTACATATGTTAAATGGTTTGTGTGCAGCACAGGACAGAGTGACTTAGAGATGGAGCTGTGTTATCCATGTGTGCACTTGTGAGCTAATCCTATGCATGTTTCCACAGGAACCCATATTCTGATAGCATAAAAGAAATGTTAACGACATTTGGAACAGCTACTTACAAGGTGGGACTGAAGGTTCATCCCAATGAAGGTGACCCCCGTGTGCCCATCCTGTGCTGGGGGACCTGTGCATATACCATCCAGAGCATAGGTAAGACGCTCACTGCTGTGCCTCCCAGTCACCAGGTGCTGGTGAGAAATGTTCTTAGCAGCTCCCCTTAATCCCAGGCAGAGGCAGAAACCTCTGAAGCCAGCCTCATCTGTAGACTCTGCCAGCCAGGACTTCCAAGGGAGACTCTGCCTTGAGTACCAGACACGGGTGGTGCACAGACAGACATGGAGGCAGACACTCATGTTCTTTAAATGAATATTTTGTATGACTAGCAGTATAAAGAAGTAATAAAAAAAAAAATCAAGAAATAATTGTGTGCGCGCAAAATGCTAGTTTGTTTTACAGCTTCTGTCCGAGTAAGTACAGTCACAGAAAAACAAACATAGGTGTGGTCATAGCACTTTCTTACTGAGGGACTGGGTTGGGTTTTTTCTTAACTTTATGTGTAGGAATGTTTGCCTACATGTATGTCTGTGAACCACAAGTGAGCCTGATGCCTACAGAGACTAGAATTGGGCATCAGGCCCCTGAAACTAGAGTTGCAGTCAGTCAGGAGCTAAGTGGGTACTGGGAACCAGACTCAGGCCCTCTGCAAGAGCAGCGAGTGCTCCTTTCTCTTGAGCCCTTTAGCCCTTTCTTTTTCTTTCATCCAAAGTGAATTCTTGTGAATTGGCTTAAAGTTGCTAAAATCTAGCTGGGAATCATGTTGCACACCTTTAATGCCAGCACAAGGGAGGCAGATGCAGGAGGATCTCTGAGTTCGAGGCCAGCCTGGTCTACAGAGTGAGTTCCAGGACAGCCAGGGCTACACAGAGAAACTGTCTTGAAAAAAAAGGGTGGGGGGACTGATAATAAGAGATGACAAAATCATATTCTCCTCAGAAATAATTGAACTTCTTAAAAATGTGCAAAGAATAAATAACTTTGAAAATAGACATGGCATTCAGCTTACCCCTCAACCATCTTGAATCTCTAGAAAGAATTTTGAGTGATGAGGAGAAGCCTGTTTTTGGACCTCTGCCTTGTAGACTGGTAAGAACACTCACTCCTCTTAGTAAACTCACTTGCTGTAAAGATGCCAGATACGTTGTGTGGGGGCTGGGGTTACCTGGTAACCTGTCTGTCTGTCTGTCTGTTCTGAGGTGTATTTTCAGACAGGATCTGCTCATTTCTCTGCTAACTGTAAGGCCATCTTTATTTCAGGACGACTGTCTCAGGTCGTTAACACGGTTTGCAGCAGCACATTGGACAGTGGCGTTACTTCCCGTGGTGCAAGGACACTTCTGTAAACTCTTTGCATGTGAGTGCTCCCTGTCTGCCACCATCTGTGTCTGCAGCTTCCAGGCTTTGGGAATCTTGTTTGTGAGAGTCTAAGGTCTCCATTACAAATGCAGTGTTTGCTAATACTGTCTGCTACTGCCGCTCTGACGCGCAGATTCAGACTTGTCCCTACTGCATGCTCCTGAGGCGGGGGTTGTGTCTGAAGTGTGCTGATGTGTCTTCCTCCATCTCTAGCCTTGGTGCCTAGTGACAGCTATGAAGACCTCCCGTGCATACTAGACATCGACATGTTTCATTTACTGGTGGGTGTTTACAGTTTGCTTTGCATCCTCTTCCCAGAACTCCAAACACTGCCTGGGACTTGATGAGTCAGCAGACAGAAAGGCAGATGGGAGGCACTGTTGAGCAATGGATTGCCACACACTTGTCTAGTTAGGTCTGGGGCTCCTTCCTCTCCCACTTGGCTGTGAGACTGAGATTTGTACAACTGTCTGCTCTTAACCCACTAAGGTAAAAATAGCAGTGGCCACATAAGTGATGCTGACATTAATGCACAGTCCATTTAGAGGTTTTGTGCATTTTAGGAATCTGAACGGATCTAGCCCTGCGGTTGTAGTACTTAGGGGCAGATTGCCTCTTCTCCCTTTTTTAATGCTTTTTAAAATTAGGATACGTTCATTATACAGAATTGTAGCTTCCCTTATGAATTTTCCATAGGTATACACACACACACACACACACAACATCACATCTCCTCCCCTCCCCCCATTCTCTCGTCCTTCCTGCTTCCTGGGCCCCTTCTCTTCCTTTTTACTTTCTTTTTTTTTTTTTAATCTACTTATCACAGATGAGAATAACATATCCTATATATGTCCTTCTGGTCTGGCATTTTTTATTTAATATGGTATCTGGTTCCATCCTTTTTCCTGTACGTGACCTCACTTCATTCTTAATGGCTGAATAATACTACCTTGTGTGTTTCTTTTTTTAAAAAAAATTTGGCCATGTGAACCACAGCTCAAACATGGAGGTCATGTCCACTGACCTCTTGAGTGTATACACAAGAAAATAAGTGGAAAGAAAGTGAAAGGGTTTCACACACTGCTCCTTCTTATCATTGGCAGGAATCTATTCATAGGGATTCACTGGACCATAGGGATCCACTGGATAAATGAGAGGCTAGTTAGTGACTGACCCTCAGGCCCTGTGAGCTCCACTCAGGTCACTGATCCAGTTCTAGTGGATTTCAGACCCTCCCCTTTTAGGTTTAAATGAGGGCTAAGCTGGGAAGAGATCCCAGGAGGGAGCATGTGTGCGCGCGCGGGCAAGCGGGCAGGAGTGTAGCTGAGAGGAGCGGCCCATGCTAGTGCTGATGCTCTGTTTGCTGTCTAGGTGGGCCTGGTGCTCGCGTTCCCGGCTCTGCAGTGTCAGGATTTTTCAGGAAGCAGCCTGGCCACTGGGGACCTGCACATCTTCCACCTGGTTACCATGGCACACATCGTACAGATCTTACTTACCTCATGTGCAGGTACCGTGTCGTAGCCAGGATGCTCCTTCTGTTTGTCTTCCTGTGGTAGAGCGTTTTAAATTTCCTTCTTGAAAAATCCCCTGCAGTTTGAATGGCTTTGCTTTCTTCGATTTAGTCCGTACACAGAGTAAGTTAAGCTCAGCTGAATGTTGTGTTTCGGAATACCAGTTTTATTTGAACTCACACATTTCAGAAGTACCCCAGGGAGCTCATTCTTAAGCTTTGTGTCCATTCAAGCATCCTGTTATTCAAACATTGCAAGGTAGCGTGTTGGTTGGCTGATAGTCCCCACTGGGTGGTGGCTGCAAGACAGCGTGTTAGCTGATACTACCCACCGTATAATGGCTGGTTCACTGGTCAGATGGGGATCCATACTGTGCACAGTTGAAAACGAAAACCCTCTGTGTTTATGGCATATTTCCTGATATGTGTGTGAGTGTGTGGGTGGGTTCAGGTGCACGGCTGCTTGGTGCTGAAACTGCTCAAACTGCTTATCAGCCCTTTCAGCCACACCGTAGGGATGGAGGTCACCAGTGTTTCCTGTCTTTCAGAAGAGAATGGCATGGATCAGGAGAATCCCACTGGGGAAGAAGAACTGACCATTCTCTCTTTGCACAAAACACTTCACCAGTATACTGGAAGGTGAGCCCCTAATCGCCCATGGTTGGCACCCTCACATGCCAGGAGAAAGGGTTGATTGGTTGATTAGGGGAAATTGCTGTGCATGGATGTGTAAGAAGAACCTATGGGAGTGACTCTTCATGCATCTGATAGAGCTGACGTTCCTGAGAGGAAGGTGGCAGTGTCCACAGCTGCCCACAGCTGCCTGGCCATGGGGCCTTCATCTGCTCATCAGATGCACTCCGAAGTTGCTGCCCTAGAACTTACATTATTTTATCAGCAATTTCCAAGTGCAAATCACATTAGCATGGCATATTTCTAAGATGCTATCCAGGAGTGACAGATAGCATTCGATTGTTAGAGCAGCACGAGGTGTCACTGTGCCCTGGAGTAGGAGTCCTGCTTAGATCTGGAAAATGTGTAGCAAGAAGCTGGGAATGTCATGGACTGGTGACACAGACCCCATGGAGGAAAGTGCTTGGTGCACCAACATTGTGGCCTCAGTTTGAATCCTAGCAGCAATGTAAACAGCCCTGGGGGCAGGGGTGGAGGCAGGAGGATCACAGGGGTCTGCTGGCTTCTAGCACACCTCCAGGCTCAGTAAGAGACTGTGCCCCAAAGGGATAAATATAGAGTGGTGGAGAGCAGACACTCACATCCTCTTCCAGCCTCTGAATGCACACACACATTTGGGTATACCATGCATGTACACACACATTCTTAAACAGAGCTATCCATCTGAGAATCTGCGCTAATGAAGTAATCCAAAATCCAGAGCCGCTTATAGGGCTCAGATACATACTGGTGTTCTTTATGCAGGCAAGGAGCTAAAAGTGACCCAGATGTTTGTGTGGGGCATAGTTTGATATCAGTTATTTTATCAACAATTCTAAAATGACCCATTCTGAAATGTAATGGATAGGTTAAAAATTATAACATGTAGTGTGTTGTAGGGAGAATGGTAGTCTTAAACTTGATGCAGCTAGAGCTGTGTAAGGCAGTCAGCGTGGAGATGGTCCACCTGAGCAAGAAGTGTGTAAGGGTCTGGAGTGGCTGCTGGGTTTTGTTTCATGTTTTAAGATGAATCCTCCACATGCTGCTCTGGCTGGCCTTGAACTCACAGAGCTGTGCCTGCCTTTGCCTCCCAAGGCTGGGGGTCATGCGTCACCACACCTGGTTTGGGTTTTCATTTTCTAATTTTTCTGCGTATGTGGCTATATTACTTTTATAATTCCTATTTTACCATTAGAGGCTCTATCTCTGTGTGTTCTTGACATCCCTTAGGACCTAAGGCTGGTGCCAGCCTTGGACCCACGCGTCCTGTCCATAGCGTCAGTGACTCCAAACGTCAGTTTTCTGTCTTCACGCTACTTTACCACAGTGAGCTTCCTCAATGTTTTCCCTGATACCTGTTTTCTGTCCTCAGTGCCTTGAAAGAAGCTCCGTCCGGCTGGCACCTGTGGAAGAGCGTCCGGGCCGCCATCACGCCTTTCCTCAAGTGTTCTGCTTTGTTTTTCCACTACTTAAATGGAGTCCCGGCCCCACCAGACCTGCAGGGTAACTTCCCATCTCTTCCCCAATGTAGCGAATGCTTGTGGTCATCTGCTCCTGCTGTTTAGAG
Organism: Mus pahari; assembly: GCF_900095145.1. NCBI lineage: Eukaryota > Metazoa > Chordata > Mammalia > Rodentia > Muridae > Mus > Mus pahari. Next base: position 14,513,947 of record NC_034607.1, on the reverse strand, counting down.
TAGACGCGAGGCTCGGTGTGATGGTGTATGCCTGTAATCGCAGAGCTGGGAGGCAGGGGCAGCTTAGTCTATATCATAAATTCCAGGACAGCCATTGCTACACAGAGAAGCACTGCCTGAAAAATAATAACAATAACAACAACAAAAATAAATAGGATAAAGACATGTAAGGAAACGTGTACAGCTATGCTTGCCTGACATGCTCAGGCCTCGCTCACAGCCCAGCACGCACAGAAAGGGCGAGGTAAACAGGTACACTGATGAGCTACTGAGAGCTTAGGGTATGGCTGTGGCAGCACACCCTTAGAATGCACATGTGCATCCCTGCCTGTGTGCTGTGCCTCTGCATCTCAGGCAGTCGTGACTGCGAGCGCCTTCGTGTGCATTCACACAGTACTGGGTCTCAGTATTTGCTCTGTTGCCTTACGTATCACTCAGAAGCAAGGTTCACCTTATCTATTACACAAAAGCTAGGTTCCTTGGGTTTTTAAAGGTTTTTGTTTAGTTTAATTTATATGTGTGACTGTTTGGCTGGCATGCATCCCTGCACACCATGAGCACCTGTTGGAACCCCTAGCACTGGGGTCATAGTTAGAGATGCTGTGAGTCACCTCATGAGTGGTAAGAATTGAACCTGGGGGCTGGAGAGATGGCTCAGTAGTTAAGACTGCAGTTCTGAAGGTCCTGAGTTTAAATCCCAGCAACACATGGTGGCTCACAACCATCCGTAATGAGACCTGACATCCTCTTCTGGTGCATCTGAAGACAGCTACAGTGTACTTAGATATAATAATAAATAAATCAAAAAAAAAAAAGAAAAAAGAAAAAAAAATTGAACCTGGACCCTCTGCAAGAGCGATAAATGCTCTTAGCTATGGAGTCATCTCTGTAGCCTGAGTCCCTCAGATGTAAAACAACAAAAACTAGCCGGGCGTGGTGGCGCACACTTTTAATCCCAGCACTCGGGAGGCAGAGGCAGGTGGATTTCTGAGTTCAAGGCCAGCCTGGTCTACAAGGTGAGTTTCAGGACAGCCAGGGCTACACAGAGAAACCCTGTCTCGAAAAACCAAGAAAAAAGAAAGAAAGAAAAAAAAACAACAAAAACTAACAGTGTAAGAACGTCTATTTAAAAAAAAAAAAACACAACTTTATTATGGTGTGGGTGCGTGTGTGCACCCACTTGAGGTCAGAGGACAGCTTTGGGGGTCAGTTCTCTTTGTACCATGTGAAATTCCAGTGTCATCGTGGCATGTCTGTTCTTTTTTTTTTTTTTCTTTTTTTTTCTTTTGTGGCATGTCTGTTCTTGAGTGGCAGTTGCTTCCACGTTCCCCTTGTCTTTTCCGACCCCTTGGTGGAGAGTACTGTAGAACCATGGTTCTGTCTCTGGTCCCTGCTGGTGCTGGCACTAGTCACAGGAGGCCCGGCGTGCGGGTGCAGCATAGCCTAAAGACTGCTTGACTGCCGTCAGCGCTGGCAGGCACTACCGTGAGTCCAGCTCTAGGGAAGAGCCGCCTGACCTCAGGCTGCTCTGTTGAGGCTCCTACTCAGCCCAGGATGTAAACTGTAGCTTTGCACATTTGCAGAGGCCCAGGCTGAGTCTCGGGGTCTGTAACTGGTTTAAGAGTCATGTGACACCAACCTGTTCATGGAGTCGTCGTCGTATTCTACCAGGGACCTCTTACAAGCCATGTATACATAGCATATTTGGTTTTGTCTTACTTAAAAAGAAAGAGGCTTGCCGTGGGGGCACATGCCTTTAACCCAAGCACACAGGAGACAAAGGTAGGCAGGTCTCTGAGTTTGAGGCTAGCCTGGTCTACAGAGTGAATTTCAGGATAGCCAGGGGGACATAGTGAGATTTGTCTCCAAAAAAAGAGAGAGACAGACAGACAGACAGGCAGATAGAATCTCCTCACTCTTCAGTCTGTGGGGACGTAAGTCTGGGTGTTTATGCCTCTTTTCCTTCCTATTTGCAGTTTCTGGAACAAGCCATTTTGAACACTTATGTAACTACCTTTCCCTACCAACCAACCTCCTTCACCTTTTTCAAGAAAACAGTGACATCATGAACTCCTTGATTGAAAGGTAATGTTAGACATTTTTCTGCATTATTTAAAATGATTTATAAAATAAAGCTTAGTCTTTCACATTTCAAAATTTTCACTTCTGAACTTAATAGACTTCAAGACGTTTTTCAAGTTATAAGAATTAGGATGTTTCGCCAAGTATGGCAGGCAGCACACTTCTTTAACCCCAGCACTCCGGGAGGCAGGAATCTGTGCATCCAAGGCCAGCCTGGTCGACATAGTGAGTTCCAGGACAGCCAGGGCTGCACAGAGAAGCCCTGTCTCGGAAGTGATGCATAAGTTCTAAGAGAGAGAATCCGGGTGTCCGGCTGAGGGGTTGGCTGAGGGGTAAGATTGCTACCAACCTAGCAGTGGGGTCCATGGAGGAGGACACGATGCTGTGTGCCATCCATGGACAGGAAGAGGAGGTACCTCAGGAAGTGAGAACGACTGAAGACGGTGGCGGTGACACCTGTACAGCAGTGGAATGTGCTTAGGGTCAGAGAACTGTCACTTGTCAGAAAATCGAGGGAGGATGGCAAAGCACTGGGGAGGCTGAGGCAGGGCCAGCTGTCTCACAAAATAAAACTAATGTCCCCTCCTCTGTTTGCCTTAAAGTTGGTGCCAGAACAGTGAAGTTAGAAGGTATCTGAATGGCGAGAGAGGAGCGATCAGGTGAGTAGAGGAACTCGGGTGTTTGTGGGTGGCTGGTGAGAAGCCACATGGGAGCGTGAGTTCCTTCCATGTTGTGGCCCTTGACCTCCCTGATTCCAGAAGATAGTGTACCTGCACACTTCAGCCTCCTGCCTGGAGTCAGACAAGAACAATAGCACCCTGCGTCCTTGATAGAGAAAAGAAATGATGTTAGCTGTGTTTGGGGGAACTACAGGGAAATGGCTTTAGGAATGCGGCTCTTCACCCTGGGCTTTCTTAGCTGTCTCCTCTTTTCTTCTTCCTGTTTCATTACGAGGAACTTCAGATGATCCAAGTATCAGGAATGGTGTAATGAGCTTCCATGAGCTGAGTGTCTCTCCTGAGCAGAGGAGACAGTCCTAGCTAGTGAATTTAGGAGTCACTTTTCACGTGCAGGATGTGGCTTAGTGACTACTCACTGGAAGAGTGAGGGTGACTGTCCAGGAACCCCAGACAGCCTTGTATACTAAACTTCAAAGGCTCTCCTGCCCCCAGGACCAAAGGCTGCTTAGAGCCAGGGGAAGCCGTGACTGGATCTCTCAGGTGCGGCCTCCGTTTACCCCACCTCTTTCCTAAGGAAATACCTGGACAGTGCACAGACCCAGCTACATCTATATGATGCATTTTTTTTTAAGATTTTTATTTATTTATTTTATGTATATGAGTACACTGTAACTGTACAGATGGTTGTGAGCCTTCATGTGGTTGTTGGGAATTGAATTTGTAGGAACTCTGCTCACTCCAGTCACTCCTGCTCGCCCAAAGATTTATTTATTATTATATGTAAGTATACTGTAACTGACTTCAGACACCCCAGAAGAGGACGTCAGATCTCATTACAAGATGGTTGTGAGCCATCATGTGGTTGCTGGGAATTGAGCTCAGGATCTTCAGAAGAGCAGTCAGTGTTCTTACCCACTGAGCCATCTCGCCAGCTCCTCTATGTGCTTCTTACAGTATAAGTGTAAGGCCACCTGGGTCTCTCCCTGCTCCATGTCAGCTGGGAGGAAATCACTTGACTCCCACAGCATCCAGTAATGAGGAGCCAGTCAAGACCAGTTGTTCTCCGGTTTCTTTCATCTGTGTCTGAGTATTAGTTGAACACATCGCCTTAGTTAGGGCTTGTGCTGCTATGAAGAAACGCTATGACCTTACAGAGGAAAACATCTCACCAGTGCAGGGTTACAGTTCAGAAGTTTAGTCCATTGTCCTCATGGCAGGAAGCATGGCATCTCGTAGGCAGACATGGAGCTGGAGAGGTAGCTGAGGGTTGCACATCTGGATCCCCAGCCACCAGGAGGAGAGAGTGAGCCACTGGGTCTGACTGGAGCTTCTGAAACCCCAGCACTCGCTCCCTCGTGATATACTTTCTCCAACCAGCCACACCTACTAATAATGCCACTCCCTTTGAGCCTATGGGGGCCATTTTCATTCAAGTAACTCCACGCTGGTTGTGTAAGACCTTCCTCTGGATCACACTGGTGTCTCACTGCTTAGGACTGCTGCTTCCGGAGTCTCCAGCCTCGTGTTCTGAGAAGACTGGCGGAGCTTGCATACATACCCGACCCAAAGCGCCTGCTGTGAGGGTTTCACATCTGTAAATGGTCGCTTGTCTCACACACACACACACCCTTAGCTAGCAGTCTTCCTGTGGGACAAGACATGTGCTTAACTTGTGCTGATCACAGTAATTGGCAAGCTTTGAAAATCTAAACACCACTCCTGGAGTTGGGGTTCTAGCGTGTGTGCCCCCTTTAAACTGCAGCGGATGATGATGGCTAGCTAGTGCTGTCCAGAGTACCCCACAGGGAAGTCAAAGCTCGGCTTTCAGTAGCTAGAGCGTGGATACCCACAGCGTTCCCTGTGCAGAGCAACTGTAGGGGTAGCAGTGGCTTACACTAAGAAGCCCTGAAGTACAGACTGGATTTGAACTTCTTTTTCTGAGTTTCTTGAGTCACAGAACCAGTGTAGCTGATAAAGAGGGAATGGTTGTATTCATACAGTGCCTTCAGAGCACCCATAGTAAGTACACACCTTCTGATGTCAGTCCTGAAGTTGTATGAGTGGGTTCTCCGCTACTGAGCCAAAGGTAGAAGCCAGGAGTGGGTGTTCTCACCTGCTGCTGCTCCTTCTGCAGCCACCAAACGTTTGCTTAAACGGGCAGAGGGCAGAGACTAAAGGCATCTCTGTCAACCTCAGCACTCATTCTGAGCACATCAGGTGAAGAATGGGAACTCGGAGACGCTACTGTCATAGCCCCACCCCCAGCTCCCTCGCCCACAGGCTCCATTGAAAGAATCCAGACAAGACACATATAGCGGAGTGTAGAAGACGGGATTGGGGGGCTGGTGAGATGTCTCAGTGGGTAAGAGCACCCGACTGCTCTTCTGAAGGTCCAGAGTTCAAATCCCAGCAACCACATGGTGGCTCACAACCATCCGTAACAAGATCTGACGCCCTCTTCTGGGGTGTCTGAAGACAGCTACAGTGTACTTACATATAATAAATAAATCTTTAAAAAAAAAAAAAAGAAGACGGGATTGGTTTGGTTTGGGCAATTTTGTTTGTTTTTTGTTTTGTATTCTATCATTTTTGTTTGTGTGTGGATGTTGGTGTGGGCGTGCCACACCTGTGTGGAGGTCAGAGGACAGCTTATGGATGTCAGTTCTCTCTCCACTCTGTGGGTTCCAGGAGTTGAGTTCAAGGGAGACTCACTCTAGGTGGGCTTTATTCCATCCCTAACCCTCAGCAACAGAAAGCTCCCCCTGGGCGCTGCTTTCCGCCCAAAAGCTTGACAGAGCCGTTTGGATTAACTTAGGGGAGATGGCGTTGTTCCTTGCTACGGAGCTTCCTGCCAGAACAAATCCTAGGTAGCTTAGATAGTTATCTGTTAATGGCCTTTCAGATTTGTCTCCACCATAGTCAGAAATCAACTCTGCCTGCACTGCACGTCCCTAGTTCTCCAAGCCGTCATGGGTTACACGCGGGGATTCATCCCCCTGACCCTCAGGCCTGACGATGGCGAAGAGCAGCTGAGTTGCCTTCTCTGGCTTATACCACACCAGCCCCTCGGTTGCTCAGTACACCTTCCCTTGCTCTACTTTGACTAAGCCAAGAGTTAACCTTGTGTGCTTATAACATGACCACATATTTACCAAGTTCTTCTTTCTCACTTCTTAGCTACCCAAGAGGAGCTAACAAACTGATAGACCTTCCAGAGGATTACAGCAGCCTCATTAACCAAGCATCCAATTTCTCGTAAGTTCCTTTCTTGATGCCCTGCCCCTCAGATCCTGCTGCACACAGTCAGATGGGTTTGTGGGGGCTCTTTGTTTTCACTGGGGGAGAGAAGTCAGAAGTCCTTTCCATAACAAGAGTAGGAAAAGTGTCACTTGCCATGTTTAAGATTTACTTATTTTATGTGTCTGAGTGCTCTGTCTGCATGTGCACCTGTGTGCCAGAAGAGGGCGTTAAACATGTCCTTATACATGGTTGTGAGCCACCATGTGCTTGCTGGGAATTGAACTCAGGACCTCTGGAAGAACAACCAGTGCTCTTGTCCGCTGAGCCGTCTCTCCAGCCCTGCATTTGTGATTCTTAATGAGTTTTTAAGCACTTGGCGCTCAGGCAGCGTAAAGAATGCTCTTTCATAAAGCAAGCATCACTGTGAGAGGGAAGCTCTGGGTCTCTCCTGCGTCTCCCTCCTTGCTCTGTAGACATTTCACTCCAAGTGCTGTGCTGAGTCTCTGCCCTCCCTTACTCTGTTGATGTGCTAAAGCGCTGACCAGAGCAGCGTGGGGAGGAGAAAGGGTTAACCTGCTTAGGTTACAGTCTGTCACTGAGAGAGGTCAGAGCAGCCCCCCCCCCCCAGCAGGAACCTGGAGGGGGACTGAAGCAGAGGCCACGGAAGAACACTGGCCCTGGTTTGCTGGGTCTGCTTTCTTACATAGCCCAGGTCCACCTGCCCATCATCAGTTAGCCCAAGAAAGTGCCCCCCAGGTGTGCCCGCAGGCGTGCCCCCCCAGGTGTGCCGTTCCGATGGAAGCCATCTCTTGTTTGAAGCTGCTTCTCTCCCCCTCCCCATGTGTCTGTTCCCAGGCAACAACTGTTGTCACTTGCACAGCTCCCCCCCCCCCCC
>NC_034607.1:14495670-14507035 GCF_900095145.1 Mus pahari | reverse complement strand
GTTTACATGGCTGTATGTGTCTGCAGTACTGTGCACACTGTGTGTGAAGTAGGTGCTTGACTACAGACATCCTGCCCTGTAGCAGTTCCTGTTGTTCACGCGGTGTTCCCATCTGCCTGTCCTAGTGTCCTGTCACAGGATAGTGAGTACTGACAGATTTATCTTCCAGGGTGCTCTTTGTAACAGTGCTGTCTTTGTCTTCCAGGTGCCCCAAATCAGGTGGCGACAAGAGCAGAGCCCCTACTCTGTGCCTAGTGTGTGGGAGTCTCCTCTGCTCTCAGAGTTACTGCTGCCAAGCTGAGCTGGAGGGTGAGGACGTCGGAGCCTGCACAGCACACACCTACTCCTGCGGCTCCGGGGCTGGCATCTTCCTGAGGTAAGGCCCACCGCATTCACCTGAGCACTCTGGGGACTTTTGAAGCCACTGTGCCACTGTGTGCAGACTACAAAGGGCCAGGGCTCTAACATTTCCCATATGGCTGCTGACAGCTCCCAGCTGACAGCTCGGCTCCCCTTTGTGCCTCCCTAAATGTGGGGCGATCCCTGTCCCTCATTTCCTCCCCAAATCCAGGTAAAGAGTTCCCCGTCAGGATTGCAGGGACAGAGCGCAAGAGCACTTCCTGCTCTTGTGGAAGACCTGTATTCAGGTCTCAGCATTTGGGCCCGCAATGCAGCTCACAGCTGCCTGTAACTCTAGGGCTAAGGGATCTGATGCCCTCTTCTGGCCTCTATGGACTCGCACACTTACACATAAAACATAAATTTGTAAATCTTTAAAGCCCAGCGTCATCTTTGCCTCTGTGGCGCTGTTGGGTTTTCTCTGAGGAGGCGCGGGTTGCCACTGGATATTGTACTCGGACAAAAATACTTAGTAACTGTTGTGCGTCATTTTTTAAATGAGTAATTTTCTCATAATTGTGGGGGAAAGATGAATCGTATTTTATGTTTAAGAGTTAGCTGTCTTTCCCCACACTTAGCTGTTTTAAATTCTATGCTTGGAGCCCTGGGTTCTCAACACAGTCGCAGTGTGCATTTGCAGCACGTCATTGCCGGGTACATTCCAGCTGCATGGTTCCACTGAAGACTTGTGTAAAGAGTTCCTTGTTCTCCTGAATTAATTGTCACCTCGGAGGCTTACCTCCTCTGTCTGCTAATCGAGGCCTACAGTGTTTCCAGCCTCTGAGACTTGCTGCTGAATAAGCTCATCCCTTCCTAGTTCCTTCTGAGCTCTGACTGGCTAGGCAGCTGTTGTGACTATCCGCTCCATGCTGACTGATTCAAACTGACTTCTCTCGACTTCTGAATGGCTCTGCCTGACCTCATGCTACCTTTGGCATTCTCCTCTGACCTTCTGGCTCCTTCTCATTCTCTGCCTCACTCTGTCTTCACCTGTGTCTGCTTGTTCTCTCTTCAGCCCGTCTCTGAAACTCCCCCTTCTCTCTTCCCTCTGCCTCTGCGCTGCTCTCTCGAGTAGCTTCCTCTCTTGCTCAAGAGAGCGAGGCACATCTACTCTGTCAGAGCTTTCTCTGATTCATCGTTCTGTCTGCCACTCAATTAGACATCACTTTCAAACATGGGTGTGTCCTTCTACAAACTATGGAATTAAAGGTATATCCTAAAGGGAAGTCTGTATTCCAGCCAGAGGGATTAAAGGTGTGTGCTAAAACCGAGCTGTACCACAACTAGAAACAGTTTTTTTTCCCCCCCGTAAATAACACAATCTCAGGGTTCACGGTGTGATCGAGTTCCCTGCACCAGACTTGGACAGATACCTTGCTACTCTCAGGCATCTCTGCTACAGCTGCTCTCATCTCCTGACCCTGGCCTTCCGTGCATTTATTTCCTTGCATAAGCCTTTTCTCTTTGAGTTGAATCAACATCATGTTACTTACGTACATGCACAATGATGAATGTTCTCTCCACAGAGTGCGGGAATGTCAGGTGCTATTTTTAGCTGGCAAAACCAAAGGATGTTTTTATTCTCCTCCCTACCTTGACGACTATGGGGAGACCGACCAGGGACTCAGGTAAGGACCCAGCCTGGGTTAGGATGACTGGCACCCAGGCATGGGCTCTGCTGGAGGGGGCTTGTCACCCGTGCGCTCGTTTTCAGGGAGCGCACCTGGCTCCTGCTTCGCTGTGCATTTGCCACCTTTGGAAAGCCAGGAGTGGGCGGGGAGAGGGCTTGGTTGGTAAAGTGCTTGGCATGTGGGCATGAGGACCTAGGTGTGACCCCAGGATTCATGTAGAAGGCTGCACACTTGTGACCCCAGTGCTGAAGAGGGGGAGAGGGAGGTATTCCTCTGCTTCACCAAGTCAGTGAGCTCAGACAAACAGCAGCAGACTGTCTAGGAAACACACTGGCAAGTGACGAGGAGGACGACACCTGAGGGTGACTTCTAGCTTCTGCCTGCGCGTGCACACAGCCATGAGCACACCCACACACGTGCATGGCCACTCCCATGCAAACAGAAAAAAATGGATTCTTTTCAAATGTCTGAGGGGATAAGTGCTTGCCTCCAAGGCCTGAGGGCTTGTATTCAGATCCCCGGCGCTCTCTCACCCTAGTCCTGAAGGCAGACACAGGCCACCCCCAGAGCTCATCGGCCTGATGTCAGCCCATGCAAAACGGTGAGCTCTGGGCTCAGTGGAAAGGCCCTGTGGAAGGAGAGAGAGCTGAGGTGGAAGGAGACAGAGAAGACAGCCTCCACACACCGAGCAAGGCATATGCCCCTGCACATACGTGCACATGCTGAGGATAAAATTTTAAGTTTAATATAAACAAAAGGGCTGAGGTAAAGGCCTGCCGCAGGAGCCTGGTGACCGAGTTTAGTCACAGATTCCCATAGGAAATGGAAGGAAAGTGACTCCAGAGAGCGCCTCCAACTGCCGCCTATGCACATGTGGCAAAGGAGAGAGAGAGAGAAAATGTGAGAATGAGAATAAAAACTTGAGAAACGCCCCATGAGGAACATAGATAGGACAGGTGTGAGAAAGCCAAGAGACTGCTTTGAGTTGCCCATAGCGTCCCCAGCATCGGCCCCACAGGTCTAGCCTGTGTGGCTCCCTTCAGGGGAGGCCTTTCCTATCCTGGTGACAGGAGACCAGATGTGACTGCCCAGAGATGTGTATGGAGAAGAGAATCACACTGATGCAGGCGCAGCTGCCCTTGATACTGCCTCTGCTGTGAACTTCCCGCTTATAGAGCCCAACTCCAAAGCTGCTTGCCCCCAGGGGATGAAGAGTTGAAGCAGAGGTGACTTCCTAGGCTTGAATAGCCAAGGTTGGGCCTTGTACTACCATATACCCAGTTAATGTGGGCCAGGCGGCAGCAGGCATCTAGTTACCTTGTTAATGTGGGCCCAGGACAGCAGGCATCTAGTTACCTTGTTAATGTGGGCCAGGCGGCAGCAGGCATCTAGTTACCTTGTTAATGTGGGCCTGGCGGCAGCAGGCATCTAGTTACCTTGTTAATGTGGGCCTGGCGGCAGCAGGCATCTAGTTACCTTGTTAATGTGGGCCCGGGGCATCTAGTTACCTTGCAGGGGCTTCTAGGTGACAGCCCCTGCCTTGCCCTGTCATCCTTCCACCCTGTCCTTTGCCCCACGACCTTTTTACACGTCACCCACAGAATAAATCGTATTAGCTTCCTAACTCAGACCTGGGCAAGCAGCCCTATTTCCTGTCCTCAATCTAGCTGTGTGGCACTGGAGTACCTACCTTTTCTCTTCAGCACATATCCGCAACCCAACACTGTGTGTGTGTGTGTGTGTGTGTGTGTGTGTGTGTGTGTGTGTGTGTGTGTGTGTTTGCACATGAACAGAAAATGCACAGTGGGAAGCTAGTGCTGTACACCTTTCCTGGCACAGAAGGGGTTGGGGTGTGAGGGAGGGATGGATAAACTGCCTATGAGTGACATGTGTCTCTTTCTAGACGAGGAAATCCTTTACATTTATGCCACGAGCGGTTTCGAAAGATCCAGAAGCTCTGGCAGCAGCACAGTATCACAGAGGAAATTGGACACGCGCAGGAGGCTAACCAGACCCTGGTCGGAATTGACTGGCAACATTTATAATCGCTCCTCTACTAAAACCTTGACTTGGAGTTTTGTAACACAGCTGGCTTTTCCAGAAAGACAACGGGAAATAAGTTCGGCTGAATCTATTTTGAAATAAATTCTTTATTTAAGCTTTTCTTCCCAGTTTTATTTTTTTAGTCTGGCTCCAGGGACTGATGAAAGTCATTTTCTGCCAGATTGTATCGCTGTGCCCCTTAGACGGACGTCCCCTGGGTTGAGAGCCCTTTCTAGACCGGGATCTCGCTCCTTTGGACGCCACCTGCTTCAGTTGCAGTAGCCTGAGCCAGTCCATGTTGCCGATGGTGTCGAGCTTGCTGGCTGTCCACCAGAGGCCAAAAGGAGCCCTGTCAGGAGGCCACGTCCCACCATGGTTCCCGAGACTGAGATGCGGTTCACCTCCGGGACTGGATGTCACCTCCAGAGCAAAGCAAGTGAATTTGAAGATAGGACTTCCTTCTCCCTGGGGACTCTTAACAGGAGGGCAGCTGGGTTCTCGTGACTGTAGATGGTTGGTTCACTGTCTTTGTCAAGACTTTTAGCTTTGAAAGCATTACTCAATTAAAGGGCTTTTTGAAACGCAAAGGACCTAGTTTTTCAGACTGTAGCCTTCTGCTCCAAGGTTAAACAGAGAGCGTGTGCGCACCCTCAAGCCGACCACAGCAGGCAAGTGGGAGCTCGGCTGAGTACAGTGCTCCAAGCCTGCAATCCCATCTCTCGGAATGCTTGGGCAGCACTAGGAGTTCAAGGTTCGCTCCAACTGTGTTACAAGTTCAGGGACAGCGTGGGTAACTTGAGGAGACCCTGTTTCAAACCAAACGAAATCCAGAAGGCAGTATTTTGAGCTGCCTGCCCCGCCCCGCCCCGCCCCGCCCTGCCCTGCCCTGCCCCGCATCTGGATCAGATGTGTTGCTGCTTGTCTGCTGGTTGATCCTAGGACATTCCTCAGACTGTGCACACAAACGTCTCTTCTTTTTAGGTATTATTCTAAGAGTGACCTTTCTAGAACTATAGCCACTTGGTGCCACAGTTACGGCTCTGGCACACAGCACACCTGTTTCCTCGTCTGACGGACATGTGCAGAGAAGTCATAGACATGGTGACAGCAGGTTCAGCAGGGGGATGAACTCCAGTCTCCAGGAACAAAAAGGGGCTTTCAGCTTTTCTAACCATCAGAGAACCAACCTTTCACTCAGCCTTTCAAGTTGCATCCACAAGTTCTGTTCCACTCAGCTATATCCGTGCCTCAGCGTCTCAGGAGGGTCAGAAACCCAGACCAGAGGCTCAAAGAAATGCAGATAGCACAGTCTCCAAGACCCTGTGAAGAGCTGCCTCCCCTTCAAAGGATGGACGTCAGTTAGCGCTTCAGCCTGGCCCAGGCTCAGGACAGAGTGTAATGGGAAGCCCAAGCTCGACTGTCCCGTGCTCTCCCTTTTTCTAGTCTTCCCTTGGCATAGTCAGAATGGGCTGTGGATGACATAACTGATGCTCCTTTTGACCTTTGACACACGCCGTTTCTTTAGATTTTAAACTCAGATTCTGTTGGCTCTTCACCCTCCGTTCACCAGTCTTGAATGTAAAGTTATGGGAACATCTCTAGGCTCGAGCCTAGTGCTAGAGCGCCTGCCTAGTGTGAGCGAGGGCCCGGGTTCAGCCCTGGTACCAAGCCAAAAGGAAAAAAACCATGAGCACAGCTTGCTTCTAAGTGGGCTGAGAACATCTCCACTTCTGCTCTCTCGCCTGACTCCACAGGAGCCTGGGATTAGCAGAGGTGGGAACATCAGGGTCTGGGCAGTGACTTCCCAGAGAACGGCAGTCCTCACACTGTGGCAATGTCATGTCCTCCCCCTACCAACACGTCTTACTTCCACTTGTTCCGCATGTTTTTGTTGTAGAAATGTTTATATACCATGCTTTCCATATCAGGGGAGATCATGTGTTTAATAAATTGGCTATAATTTTAATATCTGTGGACAATTGTAAAATTTGGAATGTATCATATGTAAAAAGTTTAAAGATATTCAAATAAATGCTTTAGGTGTTGACATTGAGTTGCCTCCATCTTCTCCATTTCATTCGCACACATGGGGCCCCAGCAAAGCTCCCTGGGTCACCTTGCTGCAAAAGTGGGACATTGATATTAGCCTAAAATTTAAGAAGCTTAAACTATTAGTGTCAGCTATGGCCACCAGCCAGGCCACGCTGACCTTCCGGGAGGCATGGGCGTTAGTTCAGCCCATGACGTGCCCTGCTTGTTGTCCATGAGAGCGGGAAGTCCGGGGCCCCTGGACCGCAGAGCAGTGTGCAGCAGGTGTGTGGGGACTCTCCCAGCCTTGCCTGCTTCCCTGCATGTCCTTGTTCTACACCCACCAGACACTCAGCTTCTGCAATGTGTTCAAGGAGACTTACTCAGAGTGGAACAATGCCGTGTTCTCAGAATTCTCTTACCAGACTGAGTCAAAACATCCAGCTCTCCACGGGACACTGTCAAACACCAGGATCTCCATTGGGCTTCCCACCTCCTGGTCACTAAGGCTAACTCCTGCCCTAGACCAGCTGCCTCTCACTGACTGCTGGCTCTCTGTCTATTTATCTATATCTGGTTGGTTTGGGTTCGATTTTTTTTTTTTTTTTTTTTTTTTTTTTTTTTTTTTTTTGAGACAGGGTTTTTTCCCTGTGTAACCTTGGCTGTCCTGGAACTCACAAAAATCCAAATGCTGAGGTTAAAAGCGTGTGCCACCAAAACCCAACAGCTCTGACCCCACCCTTATCTGGTGATGCCTACTGAGATATACTTGACAGACAGATTAACCCTCTTTAAGGACACAGGGTTGTTCACATTTTGGCAAATGCACAGTTGTTTAACCAGCACAGTTGAGGAACTAGGACAATCCCTGCTGAACGTACCCTCACACCCCTTTGTGGTCCCCTTCCCCCTGCCCTGCCCTGAGTGCTGCGCCTCACTCCTCTGTCCTGCACCCCTTCCAGAATAGTAGGTGACTAGAGTCGCAAGAGATGCCTTCCCCGCCTGCTTCTCTGCTGCTCAGTGCATTTTAGAGCTGGAGAACGAAGCTCAGTTACTGGGCATTCGGGAAACCCTAAGTTCCACCCCCAGCATCACAAAAGCTACTGTATTTGCAACCTACATCCCAACAGGAGGGCTGCAGAGGCAGGAAGATCAGGGGTCCAAGGTTATCTCAAGTGCATAGTGAGTTTGAGGCCTGGGATACATGAGATAGGGTTTCTAAAAAGCATTAAAAGGTCGAGTGTGTTTGAGAGTCACACGTCCCTCTGGATGCTAATGGCATCCACTGTGCAGACCTTGGTGCAGTCGCTAATTAAAGGCCTGGGTGATGGTTGGTGACCATCTTGTGATTACAAGCACTCCTATTTACATAGGAGCTTTGTGTGGACCTGGGTTTTTATTTCCCTGAGTGAATGGCTATGTGTTCCATCACGTTGCCCGCTGCCGCCAGTCCCGTGTCCACAACAAATCAGGAATGCATCCAGCCCACTCATGCATAGACTTCCACAGGTACAGCTCTGCCCTGACACACAGCCACCAAGAACTCCGCTGTGCTAGTGGCTAGTGGCTCAGAAGCCCTGATTTTTCTCGCTAAGCTGCAAACCTGCTGGGCTAGCATCCCAGGTGCCCAGGGGAGGAGGGGCTGGGAGCTTGCCTAGCAGAGCAATGGCTAATCTTATTAGCCCATATTGAGGTTGCCTGGGGTTTACGTGGGTGGCTTAGTTTTGAGCTGGAAGCATGTGAAGACAAGTTGTAGGTTCTTACTTAAACTGAGTCGACAAAACTCCCAGGATTCCTGCCTTTCTGGTCATTGAGCATAAGAAACCACCAACTGTTATCTTACTAGAGACTGTTTTGAAAATAGAAAACTGGGCCAAGAGAATTGGTGACGTGGCCTTCAATCTCAACACTCAGGAGGCAGAGGCTGGCAGGTCTCTGTAAATTCAAGACCACTGACCCACACAGCAAGTTCCAAGCCAATCAGGGTTACACGGTGCGACTGTCTCTCAAAAAACTAAAATAAAAACAAGAGGCTGGGTTTGAAGCTAGCCTAGTCTACACAGCAAGTTCCAGGCCAACCTGGGCTACAATGGACACAGTCTCAGAAAGAAGTCTGGACTGGGGATGTAGCTCAGTGGTAAAGAAGCCGGTGCCAGGGTATAGCCAATCTCCATCACAGCGTTTAAAAAGGGAGCAGAGATCCACCTTCTGCCTTTACCAGGGACCCTGCCTGGAGCCGGGCTGAAACAGCTGTTAGTGAGTTTGCATGAGCTTAAGGAGGGACTGATGTCACGTAAGGAAGAGCCTGGTTGGTACCAGAGTATTACTTGGACTGGTAAGTCACCAAAAGGAACGGTCTTCCTGTCAACTCCTTGCTACCTAAAACTCCTTTCAGTGCTGTTCGTCCTAAATCTCTGACCCACATGACCCGGAACCCTGCCGCAAGGACGCTTACAGTTACCAGTTACCTATTTGGGAAAATGATTGTCTTAGAAATCCAGCATGGAAAAAGAGACTTGATGGGGGGGAGGGGGGGAGGGAGGAGGGGAACGTGCAGTGGGCAGGGTGTTTAAGACAGGGTTTCTCTGTTGTAGCCCTGGCTGTCCTGGAACTCACTCTGTAAACCAGGCTGGCCTCGAACTCAGAGATCCACCTGCCTCTGCCTCCCGAGTGCTGGGATTAAAAGCGTGTGCCACCACTGCCCGGCTAAGACTTAATTGGAGGGGGCCACCTATATGGGGACCCACAGAGGCCAGAAAAAGGAGTCAGATCCTGGAGCTGGGGTCAGAAGCAGCTGTAAAACTATACCTGTGGGTGCTGACAACTGTCCATGTGTACTCTGGAAGACCAGCAAGCACTCGATCACTGAACCATGTCTCTAGCCCTGACCCCAACGCTATTTATAAGACCGGTCTCACGTACCGCAGACTAGCTTTGGAACTTACTATGCAGTAGAAGATGACATTGAACTGATCCTCTGGCCTCCACCTCCCAAATGCTAGGATCAGAGAGACATGCACTGTTGGACCTGGCTCCTGCCTTTTTAAACAGGTACTGCCTAGGATTTGACATCCTGTGACGTGTGCTGTTGAACAGACGGACAGTCACTTAACGGTGATTTTCGTACAATATAGTTTTTAATAGCTCTTAATATGATTGTTGACAGCATAGTTAGAAATGGGACTAGAGTGCCTTTCACCATGGCCTCAGCCCTCCTGAGAGGTGACAGCAGGACCCCGAGGGTCCCCGCCACAGACGCCTGGCTCAGCATCTGGGCCATTCCTTGCTCCGAGAGACTCAGAATACTAAACAACATTGGGGCCATAGTTCGTTGGGTGTACCAGCATCTCTAATCTGGTCTTCCCCCTGAGAGAGTTAGACCCACACAGCACAGGCCAGCAGCCGCTGAGACCTATGGTGATCTGGGCCACCAAAATCATAGTTTTGCTTCCCCTTGAGAGCTTGTCTGACATTCCCAGAAGAAACAGCAACTTCCCACACACGCTAGCTCGGAAAGGTGGCCTGTCTCCCAGGATCGTCCTTGATACAGAAGCATCCCCATAGTGCTTTGTGAGAGGGAAAACTGAAGCTCCCAGAGGTCCTTGCCCTCCTCGACAGTGCAGTTCACAAGGACTGTTGTGGCCATCTGAGACCAGCGGGAGGCAGAGCTTGGTCCCCAAGTGGCAGACTCTTAATTGATCGCTACATCTTTCCCACAAAGGACAGCAAACTCACCTGGGACCTTCTCAGGCAGTGGCTCACCCAGCACTTGGTGAGTGGAGGATGCCGGGACATGCTGGCTAGAGTACGTAAGTACATACATACATACATGACTGCGAGTCTGGGAATGGGGCACTTATGGGACACTCAGTGGGTCTTACTAAAGGAAAGTTTTTACTTCCTGCACCATCTGTGAATTTCTATGTGGAGGCAACCCTCTTGGGGAGTTCATTATTCTTTTAAAAAAAAAAATCATTGCTTCTCCCCCATGGTATAACATGAAGCAAATGGTGACCAGCCTGTTAACCCTATCATTAAGGAAAGCAAACAACATGGCCCTTAGCGTTTTGGGTTTTTCACCTTGCTTTTATGTTTCAAGTGATGGTTGGGATGCAGAACTTGTAGCTTAAAAGAGGCAGATTCTACTGAGGAGGAGAGAGGCCCTTGGTGTGGCCAGTCACCTATGGGAGATCTGGACTCACACTTGGACAGAGCCCTGGACTGGCCAGTCCTGTGAGACTGGCCATCTGCTGCAGCGTTCAGTCACTCACATCTGGAGGCAGCCGTTTCACAAATGTTTGTAGCATGCCCTAAGGACCCTGAACTTCAAGGCCCACGTCAAGGAGAGTCAGTAGGTGACCAGCTTTCTCGGGAAATTTGGACTTTCAGCTGGACAAGGGGGTACCCACAGTCCCTGGAGTCCACTAAGTGTTGAGGAGGGGGAGAGGCCCCAGGCCATCAGCCAGCCTCTGGGGCCTGGCCTGCGTCTGCACCTTCTGCCTCCACCTGATTGCTCTTGCCCAACTTCTTAAAGCTCTCCAGAAAGGCCTTCCAGGTCTCGGGCACGCTCTTCTCCAGCAGCCAGCCCTCGCTCTCACACTCGGGGTCCTCCGGGTTAGACACACTCTCCAGAGCCGTGTGGAGGTAGCGGAGTCCAGCAGTGATGCTCACCTGGTGGGGAGAGAGGAGACTTAGAGCAGACATGAGGCATAGCTAGGGGAACTGTTAGGACAACGTGAGCGGCCGCAGCTCACATCTCCCTGGATGTGGCGCTGGAACGGATGGTCACATTCCGACCCATCCCACCCTGGCCTCCCTTCCAGCCCCTTGAAGGCATTTAGAACATTTGATACTCTGCCTAGATCATCATGGCTCTTAAGTGGCCTGTTAATCCAGAGCCGACCCTAAGTGACCTGTGCCGTGCCTAGCCCTCCTCTTCCTTCTTCCTGCCCTTCCCCCACCACACCGACCACCCCAGTCCTTCACTCCATAGCCCACCCTGTCATGGTGTGTTTCTTTGTCCATAAGAATGTCTGCAGCTCTACTGGATGGGATCACAAGGTCACTTCCTGGGGCTGGCAAGTTAGCTTAATGGGTGAGGACCTGGCTGCCAAGGATCACAACTTTTGTTTGATTTCCCCATAGTGGAAAGAGACAGCTGACTCCTGCAAGCTGTCCCCTGACCTCCACAAGTGTGCCATGGCGCTCATATACCCAAACATGTACTCTCTCTCTCTCTCTCTCTCTCTCTCTCTCTCTCTCTC
>NC_034607.1:14482854-14495530 GCF_900095145.1 Mus pahari | reverse complement strand
GGATTTCTGAGTTCGAGGCCAGCCTGGTCTACATAGAGAGCTCTAGGACAGCCAGAGCTATGTAGAGAGATCTTGTCTCCAAACAACAGAAGAGGACTCACTTCTGGGGCTGGAAGATGGCTCAGCAGTCAAGATCACTTGCTCTTGCAGAAGACGCAGGTTCGGTTCACAGTACCTACAGGGCAGCTCAGAACCATCTGTCACTCCGGTCCCATGGGATCTGATGCCCTCTCCTGACCTCCACTGGCACCAGGTGGACACATGACGCACATGCAGACAGCCAGGCAAAACACCCACACATAAAGTAAATCAGAAAAGATGGAAAATCGTTTCCTCTCCTGCACATCCTGGGTGTGCAGTAATGAACGGACGCTGGTCTCCAGCCGTCCGAATTTCTGCGCCAGCAGCCGCAGTGTCACACTCTGGGTCCTAAAGTATCTGGGTTGGCCTACCAGCCTGCACGTAAGTGGCTGTGAGGCTCCAAGAGGAGACAATGACTGCATCTTCTGGCTTGCAGACTTTCTGAGGAGGTGACAGCTGCCTCTGGTGGATGGCATGGGACACTGGGCCAGGAAGAGCTGTCAGCTGATTGGTGGTTGGCACGGTGGGTATCATTTTTTCCTTTCGTTTTGTACTCCACTCACTACTTACCTCTATGCAAGCTCAAGTTTCCTGTGCAGCTCCGGGCTGTTTTCTAAGAGTGAGACTGTCCCCCTCCCCCATACATTGGATGCACCCCACACCCCCAGCCCCAGAGCACACAGGGTGGGACAGTGCCTCACCAAATATCTAACAGTGGGTGCACTGGGGTGTATTTAATTGTAATGATAGTGACTGGTCAATTTTAGGTATTATTATTGCCTGTTGAAAGTTGTCTAACACGTTTTACAATGAGAGAAGCTATCTCCTCCTGAAGGAAACCCGCCGCACTGTGGACTCTGCACTGGGTAGTGTTCTACCCCTCTGTCCATGTTTGATCATCTTCTGACTGGATCGTGATGCACAAGGGGTCAAGGCTAAGTTACGACGCTGCCCGCAGCTCCAGCAGCCTACTGCCTGTGCCTGTGCCTGTGCCTGTGCCTGTGCCTGTGCCTGTGCCTGTGACAGCTCCGCTCCCTAGAGGTTGAGGGTGCTCAGACTCCCTGGTCCCCACGAGCTGGGTTCTAGCAGTGGTGAGCTAGACGGTGACCAGGTGCTCCACTGCAGTCTACAGAGCAGGCATCTTGTCAGGGATCTAAGGCTGATGACTGTCAACCTGGTGGCTAGCTGCTCCTCTCAGGACACTCATCCCCAAGACTGCCACAAGGTGTTATCAAGCCAGGAAGTGGCCTTGACATTAAAAGCTGTCACCTGTAGCCCTGTCACTTCCCACGGTGGCTTAGAAGAGGTGTGTAGATACGCCCTGAACTTGTCAGTGCACTACGAGAGAGATCCAAGAAATCTTCTCTAAGTGAAAGAAACTCCCTCAGCGTGTCTGTCTTGCTGCGTTTTGGTTTGGGAGGGTAGGTTTTTTTGAAGCAGGAAGCACGAATTCACCCCCAACTAGTTTGTGGCCTCTTCAGCACCTAGAACAGCTCCCAGCACCACGTGTTAGCATTTCCTTCCAAGGATTATTTGGGCAAAGGAAGATTGGGGGGGGGGGGGGGGCTGAGCTTCAGGAAACTACAGAAAAGGGAACCGAGCCTTATAGATGACATAAGGTTAGACTAGCATGTAAACACCGACTAGACTCTCCAAAAGTACAAATCCGTTTAGACGCTCTTGCCTGAAGGTCCCAGCACACACGTGCACGGAGACTCCCAGCAGTCCCCAGAGGTAATACCGCCGTCCTCGCCATCCCCGTCCCTGTGTAACAGTTAACGTGACCATCCAAGGCCACAGAAACAAACAGGGGAAGTGCTGGGGGAACCCCCAAAGTCTGGCTAAGTGAGAAGCCAAGCACAAGAGGTTGTGTAGCTTCCCACTGGTCCATGCACACCAGGTGTCCACAACAGGCACAAACTCGGGCACAGTTACAAGTGGGCTGGGGTGCTGAGTGTTACTGCTCAGTGGGTGTGAAGTTTTCTTGGGGTGGTGGGGGTGAATGAAATGTTTTAGAACTAGGTTGAGGTGGTGGATACGTGCTACTGTGAATGCAATAAACGGCTTAATTTTGCGCATGCCTTTAATCCCAGCACTTAAGAGGTGGGGGCAGGCAGATATCTGTGAGTTTGAGGCCAGCTTGGTCTACATGGGGAGTTCCAGAACAGCCAGCTCTCTCTATAGAAAGACCCTATCTCAAAAATAAAAAAGGAAAAGAAAGGAAGAAAAAGTCATTTTTTTGTTGTTGTTGATTTTTACCTAAATTTTTTTGTAAGTAATGACACCAGACACGATGGCACATCTGTGGTCCCAGCTTTTAGGGGATACTGAGGCAGAAGAACATGAATTCACGGGTAGGATGGGCAACATAATGAGAGTGTGTCTCAAACGCACGGCGGTAGACACCTTTTTCCTGGTACTTGGAAAGATAAGGAATTCTGGGCTAGCCTTGGCTACTTATCAAGTTCAAGGCTAGCCTAGATTACATGAGACCCTGTAGGTTTGCTCACCAGGTCTATCTTCACCGTGCTAAACCCAAGTCTGGCACGCTCCTTTCCCCACCCTCTGTGGGCCTACCTCAAAGAGCCAGACGAGAAGTGTGATGACGCCCATGGAGTTCATGAGGCTGCTGTAGTAATTCAGCAGGGCGGCCCTGCAGCCCCGAAGCCAGAGGTTGAGCTCCTCGGTCTGGTGGTCATAACTGTAGTGTGCCGAGTTGTTGGTGAGCTGGTACTGGATACAGGGCCGCGGGGAGCTGGGGTTGCAGCAGCTGAAAGGGACGCCGTCCACCAGGTACCGCCCATCCACGTTGCTCTTGATTCGACTGGAAGAGAAACAGCCTGGCTCAGGCTCTGGGGACACCTCACCAAGCAGCAGGTCCTCCCATGCCCTGAGAACCTGGATTTTTCATTCACATACTACCCACGAACACCCACCACATGCCAGCCACTGTACTAGGAACTACAAATAGGACAGCGAACCTATTCCCTGGAGTGGATGTTCTAGAAGGTGGAGGCAGGATTTAAACCCTCACCCTTCACCAGCCATCTCTTCCCTGCATAGATCATTCATGACCAATGTCTGCTGTGGCTCAGGGCCTGTGCAGAGGCAGGGCATGGAGGCTGGGGACAGGCAACTGCTGATGTGGCAACTTGGGCTCAGATGGATTCCTGGAACTCACTGGCTAGCTAGTGTAGTTCCAAGCCAGTGAGAGACTCTGTATGGAGGAGGAGGAGGAGGAGGAGGAGGAGGAGGAGGAGGAGGAGGAGGAGGAAGAGGAGGAGGAGGAGGTGGAGTTGGTGGTGATGGACAGCACCTGAGGTCACCTAAGGCTGTCCTCAGAGCTCCACACACACCCATGCATTCTCGTGCCTGAATGCCCACACACCCTCACACACATGCATAAAATAAAGACTGTCTTTCAGCCCTCATCTGAAAGAGCCCACGTCGGGCTGGTAGGATGGCTCAGTGGGTAATGGGGCTTGCTACACTTGGTGACCTGAGCCTGATCACCAAGACCACGTGGTAGAGAAAACCAGCTTCCACAAGTTGTCTTCTGACCTCCGGAGGCGTGGTGCAGAGCGTGCACACCTGTAGACACACCACAGACACACTCACGGATGAGGATAATAAGAGTTCATTGTTTCTAAAAACTGTAAAGCCCCCGAGGTTGCCTTACAGGCTGGCCTTGAACCTTAGAGATCTTTCCTTACCCATCCATGGAGAGTGCCCTGGATGTTTTCTTTCTTTCTTTCTTTCTTTTTTTTTTAAGATTTATTTATTTATTTATTTATTATATGTAAGTACACTGTAGCTGTCTTCAGACATTCCAGAAGAGGGAGTCAGATCTCTCGTTACGGATGGTTGTGAGCCACCATGTGGTTGCTGGGATTTGAACTCAGGACCTTCGGAAGAGCAATCGGGTGCTCTTACCTGCTGAGCCATCTCACCAGCCCGTTTTCTTTCTTTTTTATTTCAGTGAGCTACATCTGTGGCAGCATGCTGTGGGGGTGGCCCATAGGGCCCATAGATTTGTTCAGGTGGAATATAGACGGGGAATGTCTACAAGTACTCTATGTCTGTGGGTGACCCCTCCAGAAGCCTCTGTCATGAAGCTAGCCAGCCATGGGAGAGACAACCTAGACCAAACCGGTCTGACCAAGCTCTGATGTCTGTAGACCAAGTAGATGAATGGAACCTCGGACTTCTGTGAGGTTATCATCATCATCATCGCCATCATCGTCGTTGTCGTTGTTGTCGTCGTCATCATCATCATCATCATTAAGGGAATTCATCAGTGTCTTACTTTTCTCTTACATTTGTTACTGTGTGCACACACCTGTATCATGACGCCGTGCGGAGGTCGGAGGACAATTTGCAGGAGCTGAAACCTCCCGCCCCTCCCCCAACTAAGCCATCTCACCTGCTCCCTCCGACTTATCTGAATTTATACTTCTTTCTTTCCAAGAGCACCCTTTCTTTGCCTTAGGGTCCCCCTGTGGGCCTTTTCTATGCGCTGCCTGCTGCTTTCCACCGTCGGGATTAGTTAGGGCTCTAGGTAGGCTGCACGCAGTGGCGTGGGTTATGCCGCATGTCCACATGCCCTTCACTTTTCAAGAGCAGGGTGCACTACCTAACAAATAGGTGGCACTAGGTGGCATGGGCATGGGACGGGTAAGAGAGAACTGACCACTGGCTTTGACTCCTGCCCTGTACAGACCAGCTTCTTCCCTTCAGACAAATTTCTTAATCCTGGCCTGCCTCAGCTTCCTTGTGCCATGAGGATTATGTGAAAATGCTTGAAGAGGGCGTGGCGCACAGCAAATACAAAGTGAGGGGGAGCGCATGCGCAAAGTCATGAGGCTGAGGCTGGCAGATGCTCTCGTCGCTCCACCCCTCCCGTCTTGAAGGCCTGTGGCCCTGGGCACACTGAGCATAATTTAGTCTCTGAGATGTTTCCTCCCTCCAAGCACCCAGGACCCTCATCTGGCTTTACTCAAAGCCGAGGGCCTCCACACTCAGGTCCAGTTCTTGCTGCCAACTTGCAGGCCGTCCCCAGAGCCTGCACATATATTCCCCGGAAGCCAGGCACGGGTGTGGGTTTGGCAAAGAATAGACTACAGTGTCACTTGTTCCGTGATGCCGGTTCTTTCTGGACATGTGTGGGGCGGTTGTGAGCCCATCCCCTCACAGGCTCACGGGTAATATGAGTGACACATTTGACTAAGCTTTCAGCAAGTATTACCTCCTTTCCACATAAAGCCCTCTGAAGAGGACCTTGAAGAATCACCAGACGAGTGTGTAGAGAAGGCAGTGGGACTCTGAGGAGGACTGTCTCATCTAAAACCACATGGGCTGTTGAAGGCCAACCCCAGCAGTCACCCACTGACTTCCTACTGCCTTGGACTTTGCCCACTTCTCAGGATGTCACCGCCTCTCTCCTACATTGACCTTTAACTCCCATTGTCACTGAGGATGGCCTTGAACTTCCAATCCTCCTGCCTTCACCTCCCACGTGATCACAGGCATGTGCCACCACACCCAGTTTACTTGGAGACCAGGATGCGTCTCAAGACCACCATCATGCTGGCTACACATTCAACCAGCCGAGTTCCACCCCCGTACCCACTTCTCTGGGGCTGCTACTTGGAGACAGTGAAGTGAGAGAGAAACATGATCGTCTCTGCTCCTCCTGTACCTCAGGAGCCACTGCCTAGCCCCACTTGGGTCGCTACACTCACCCCAGGTGCCCCCAAGATGAAGTAAAGCCCACGCACCTGCCTCAGGCTATGAGTGTACCTGAAGTCACATAGTGATCACGGGGCTGAGGTCACAGAGACTCCTGAGTGTCCCCAACTCCCCACCTCCCCTTCCTAACCTTCCGGTGAGCAAGACCCCGCTGGTGTCCACAGGATGTGATCACGTCTCTCTCAGGCCGGGGCTCCCTGAGAACAGACTAAATTCCTTATATAGCTCCTCATCACCTGAGTGGCGTGGAAAAAAAAAAAAAAAAAGCCAAGCAGAAGGGGCGGGGAGCTATACACCCCACTCTCCAGGGTCAGCTCTCCACCACAGTTTCTTAGAGTCTCACTCTTTAGATGAGTCTCCAAAGGTCAAAGGTCAAGGGAATGACCCCAGTTCCCCAGCTGTCCCTCTGTTCCTTGAGTAGAATTAAGTCACTGGATGACTGAATCCCAAGTCACCCACTAAGTTCCATGTTTCTCCAAAAGAGTCTGCAGGCCGCCTTGAGAAGACTAGATTGCCCTAGCTGTGGGGTAGTCTAGACCACAGGCTCAAAACCTAATGGCCCCGCCCCCAAGCAGAGTACTTTTATAGCCTGGGAACCACTCTGATATAAATAGGCAGCTCACCCCTAAGGAGCTCTGCACTGACCTGGCTTTGTCTTAGGAGGTGGGGGGGCGGGGCTAATCTGCCAGAGGAAAGGAGGGCAGGGCCCTAAGTAAACAGGCAAGGTGATACAGGGATAGGGGGCAGAGCTGTCTGCCAGAGGGCCCAGGGAAGTCCCACCTGAAGCTTGGCCCTTCCTCCCCTGTGCTAAATTGGGGTCCTTCTTCAGGACCCAACACCCCAATCTGATGAAAGAGGCTTGGCTCTAAAATGAGATAAAAGAAGCTCTGGCTGGGGACAGATACGTGTTCCTGAGGACTGGGGTCATTCCTGGCCTTGGCTCCTCCTTCTGCAGATGCCAGGCAGTGACATCACAGTATGTCCCTTCTTCCAGGCTCATCCAGGACCCCCAGCTGAGGAGGGATGCCAAGGCACAACCTCCAGGACAGCCGGCAGAACTAGGGGTGCAGGGGGAAGGTTAAGAGGGGGGAGCTGTGGTTTGGTGGGGCATCTCTTTGCTATATGAAGTACTGACATAGAAGCACCAAGACTCATGCATCCCTCCACACCTCCCACACTACATACATACATACACACACATACATATGCATGCACACATGCATACACACATACGTACACATGCATACATACATACACACGTATATACACACACATACATACACACACATGCATGTATGCATACATACATACATGTTATTTTAAATTTCTTTTTAAAGCTTTTTGTGGCTAGTCACATGCCCCCTTTTTCTGGCCTTGTCCCTACCATCAGAATCTTACCCTAAGGTTGCTGAGAGTCCAGAAAATAATGTAGTCTATTTCTCAGGGGTTGGGGGCTCAAAATACAAATAAATAAACTTTACAAAGCTCAGAATTTCCTCTTCCTTTTTTTATTGTTTTTGTTCATCAGTTTGTTTGTGTGTTTGTTTTTGTCTTTGTTTTTCAAGACAGGATTTCTCTGTGTAGCCCAGGCTGTCCTGGAACTTGTTCTATTGACCCAACTGACCTTGAACTCAGAGACCTGCTTGCTTCTTTTCCTATTTTCACACCTCTTACTGAGGTCAATCATATGTTCAATAGCAAAATCCCTCCAGGACAATGGGATTAAGATAATTGCGTCCTGGGGCTGGAGAGATGGCTCAGTGGTTAAGAGTGCTGACTGCTCTTCCAGAGCTCCTGAGTTCAATTCCCAGCAACCACATGGTGGCTCAAAACCATCTGTAATGAGGATCTGATACCTTCTTCTGGTGTGTCTGAAGACATCGACAGTGTACTCACATACATGAAATAAATAAATAAATAAAATATTTTAAAAAATTAAAAATAAAAAAAATTTTAAAATTAAAAAAAAATAATAATTGCGTCCCAGCAAGTTGGTATGGTACACAGAGGTACATTTTTAAAATCTTTTTAAGACATACTATTTATTATGGTGGGGCCCAAGCATGCCACAGCGCCTGTGAGGAGGTCAGGGCACACTTGCTAGAGTGAGCTCTCTTACTGTGTGCTATTGAAGTCACACTGTCAGACTCAGCAAGAATCTTCACCCACTGAGCTACCTTGCCAGTCCCACTGAAGTAATTCTGACTGAGTTAAATGTCCACTTGGAAATTTGGGTCCCCTGGTTATTGGGAGTAGAGTGACCTGGGTCATTTCTCTACTCTCAAAGCAAAAAGGAATTTAGAATTACAAAGAAACTTGTATATTGTTCTTCAAAGAGTGGCTTTAAGGAAAGACAAGACGCTGACAGAGACACTGGGGGAGGGGTGGCTGAAAGGGTCAGCTCCTGCCTCCTGCGGTGAAAGAAAAAAGAGGAGGAAGAAGGGGAAGGGAGAGGGGGAGAGGGCGGGAGGAAGGAGGGAGAGGGAGGGGAAAAAAGAGGAAAGAGGGAAGGAGGGAGGGAGGGAGAAGAGAGAGGGAGGAGGGAAGGAAAGAGGGGAAGGGAGAAGGGGGAGGAGAGATGGAGGGAGGAAGGCAGGTAGGCGGGAGGGCAGCTGTTGAGAAGGTGGATCAGTGGTAAAGCGGTTGTTTAGCGTGCCCCAGGCCCTGGGTTATGTAGGTCCCTATCAGTGAGTGGGGAAAGGAAAGATTCCCTAGGGGAGGACTTTCTGTGGTTCTGCTGAGTGAGCATGGTATTAAACCACCACCTAACGACCATCACCCCACCCCTCCCACCCCCCCACCGGCACACAAGCGCTCTCAACCTCCGGCAGAGAGGCTCTGACAGCAGACAGTGAGCAGCAGAGGCTCACGACTGGCCAAGGGCAGAAAACATAGACTGCAGAATGCTCTGCCCTCGATGGGACACCTCTATCACAGCCCGTCCTCCCAAGGCTCAGGGATCATCCAGGGGGAAGGGGACAGAGCGCACAAGACCCACTGGACGGCTGCAGGAAACCAGTGCTTTCCTGACACAAAAGGGCAAGGGCTTCTATAAACTGTTAGCAGCTTTGACTGCATGCATGAGACCTGTGCAAAACCAAGCCTGAAGAAGTCCCAGCACTGATGGGGATGTGGAGTAACTGAAGAGTTATTGACAACTAATGGCTGCCAGCGAGTTCTGGGAGGGGGTTTCTTCCTCAGGGGTGTGGACCCTGAGAGACTACCCATGCTCCGGTAGATGGCCAGACATTCGTGCACATACCGATAGCAGTAACTGGACTCCATTTATTTGAGAGGGGGGTGGGGGGTTAGAAGGGCATAGGGTGGAAGGGATTGAAACACATCCGACACCTGTGAAACTCCATCAATTCGAAAAGGAGAAAAAAGAAGGGACTCCATCCGGAGTCCACATTAGAAAAAGAAAAGAGAAAAATGGCAGAGATGAGTGGAAGCCTCTTTCACCTGGTTTTAGCACTGGCCTCACTTGTGCCCAAGGGGCGGGGCTACTTATTCCCTTGCTTCCCTTCCTCCCAGCTGACTCATGCCCTGTCTCCACAGACTTGTCATCAGACGGGCAGAACTGGTCACAATCCTCTCCTTGCTTGGGGATTTGTGGCTGTAATCTCCTTCCACAGAGAAAATGACATCCAAGCCGTGACCTTCACTGGGCCTCCCTCCACCCAAGTAGCAAAGCCTGGTCTAAGTTAGATGCCAGCCGCCCAGGAGCCTCTGGGGTGTCAGCCAGGGTATGTCACAGAGCATGCCCCTCCCTGGGGAGCATCCTCTGGGGAAGAGTAGCCTGCGCTGAGGGCGGGCGAGGCTCATTCTCCATGAACCCTCCCCACCACAGAACTCCATCTTCACGCGTACCAAGCTTACCTTGGGAAACCTTAGCTGTGCTGTGCCGGCAAACAAAACAGGAGGGGCTCACCATGGTGCGAATGCCCGCCTGAGAGGAAGTGCCGGGGCACCACGCCAAGAAAAAAAAAACAAAAACAAACGGACTCCCTGCGCACACTGTATACACGCACACAGATAACAACAGACCAGGCATGGTGGCACATGCCTTTAATCCCAGCACTTGGGTGGCAGAAATAGAAGAATCCCTCTGAATTCAAGATTAGTGTAGTCTACAAAAGGAATTCCAGGCAGCCAAACTACATACGACACTTAAAAAAAAAAAAAGAAAAAAGAAAAAGAAAGAAGAGAAAGACCAGCCGGACGTGGTGGCGCACGCCTTTAATCCCAGCACTTGGGAGGCAGAGGCAGGCAAGGATTTCTGAGTTTGAGGCCAGCCTGGTCTACAAAGTGAGTTCCAGGACAGCCAGGGCTACACAGAGAAACCCTGTCTCGAAAAACTAAAAAAAGAAAGAAAGAAAGATGGGTAGAGGACGGTGGCCAGTCACATGTCAGTTGACAACAACGCCAGAAAGAAGCACAACCCAGAGTTTGCCTACTTCTCACCCTGAATAACAGGAAGATGGGTCACCATATCCTAGGACAGACTCCCGTAGGCACCTTTGACCTTGTCAAAAGCTTGGGAAAACTGAGGTCGGAACCAGGAAATGTCAGCTCTATGGCAAGCAGCACCTCGGGTAGACCAAGATAAGTACGGGGAAAATAGCGTGAGCTATGAAGACCCCATTCTTACTGTAGGAAGGGGCCTCGTGTTCTGGCTCTCCTCCTGGTAATTCCCATCTATCTTAGCCTATCACTCCACACCTTTCCCCGCCTCAGCCGGATATGAAGCTGAACCAAATGAGGCTGCGGTCGTTGAGGGCCAGACAAACCAGGCTGCTGGCAATGTCACATGGTCCAGCATAATGCCCCTCACACAGACATCTATTCTATACTCAATAGAGGGAAGAAGGGACTGGGCAGGAAATCGAAGACCTGGGTCGGAGCGGTGGCTACTCACTCTTTGACCTCCTTGGAGGAGAAGTCCAGGTAGCGATTGCTGATCCACTGAATCTCGAACCAGTCCCGGAAGCCGTTGTTCCCACAGCACTTGAACTCGATCTGGAGCATGTCAATGGTCTTTTTCATGAAGCACCGGCCGGGGGTGTCCGTGTCCCGGTAATACTTCATCCCATTCTTGAGTCCGTAAGCCAGGGTGCTCTCCAGGGAGCCCCGCAGCAGAAAGCAGCAGAGAGCCACCAGGAAGAGGATGACGTTAAAGAAGACGCAGACAGCCAGGTACGGCTTCAGCCAGGGCTTCCACTTGGCGTACTTGGCCGGGTCCAGGGCGTCATAGCAGATCTTCCCAGCCAGAGAGTTGAAGACACAGGACAGAACCCCCACCCCTATCAGGGAGTTGGGCACAAAGTGGCTCTCGGAATTATTCATCACCTCGCTCCTCTTGCGGAGTTCAATCTTCAGGAACAGCCCCAGGCTGAAGAGGACGATGCCGGCCAACACGGACAGCCAGTTCATAAGCCAGAGCCCCTGGGCCAACTTGACCCGCTTCTTCTGGTCAAACTTGACTTTGAGCAGCGCCATGCTTACCAAATGGGTTCAGCAGCCTTCCACAGTGCAGCTTCCACTCCTAATCCGAGTGAGCTCCGGGGCTGGACAGCTCAGGGTCTTGGGAAGAGCACCATGGGCCCCAGTTGCAGGGAGTTGCCCATTTTGGGGCCTCCCTAGCCTGGGATCCCCGTTAACTCAGTAACGGTAGCCAGGGAGCTAATCTAGGCCGCTGTGTCTGCAGAGTCCTTCCCAGCCAAGGAGGGACAGTCCGAACACTGCAGATTAAAAGTGGGATCCACAGCAGTCGCTAATCTCTTTAGCCGGGGTCATCCCATTAGACAAAGCTATGCCAATTCAAAACATGGCCGGGAGGAGCCTCCGTGTGTATACATGCTGGACCCAGCTCAGCTCAAAGATCCAGAGCCAGAAGGACGGAGGCTGGCTAGAATAGGCTGGGCAGTAGTTTCCGCACACCTCAATGAGGTTCTCTTGGGTCTGTGAGTCTGAGGCCAAGAGAGGGGCTTGGAGAGATGGCTCCGTGGTTAAGAGCACTGACTGCTCTTCCAGAGAGAGCTCAGGCTTGGTTCCCAGCACCCACACATAAGCTCACACCCATCTATAACTCAGTTCTAGGGGATCTGATGCCCAATGCTGGCTTCCATGAGCCCCAGACACCTAAGTGATTCACAGACCTCCGCGCAGGCAAAACAACCATTCACATGTGTTAAAGACAACAAAGACAGCAGTGGCCCACATTGTCAATCCTATCACTAGGGAAGCAGAGGCAGGCAGATCTCTGAGTTCCAGGCCAGCCTGGTCTACAGAGTGAGTTCCAGGACAGCCAGGGCTACACAGAGAAACCCTGTCTCAAACTAAAGATCACAAACAAATAATTCCAGATTCCACCCCCTGTCTTGGTGGTTGGGTGTTTTGTGATTTTTGTTTTTATTTTAGACAGGGTCTCACTATGTAGCCCAGGCTGGCCTGAAACTCACTGTGTAGAGCAGATTGCTTCAAATGCACAGAGGTCCAACTGCCTCTGCCTCTTGAGTGCAGCAAGTTCAAGGTCAGCGTGAGCTACTTGAGAGCCTATCTCAAGCAAACAAGCAAACAAAGAATCAACCAAAGTAGCAACTGCATTATGTATCTGTCACCGGGGTCACAGCAAGGGGCACGGGAAGCCTTAGGGAGCGAGTCTGCTATGTGTTGTTGCTCTTTGGGATTGGTTTTTCTGTCTTGTTTTTTCCTTGTTAAGACAAGCTCCCTAGAGCCCTCATAGTACTGTATAGCCCAGGCTAGCCTCGAAATTGAAGACATCTTCCGATCTCAGCACCACCACGCCAGTTAATTATCATTTCTTTTTTTCTTTTTTTCTTTTTTT
>NC_034607.1:14481056-14482819 GCF_900095145.1 Mus pahari | reverse complement strand
GAACTCAGAAATCCGCCTGCCTCTGCCTCCCGAGTGCTGGGATTAAAGGCGTACGCCACCACGACCGGCTAATTGTCATTTCTAATTAGTAGATATTTTTTAAAGATTTGTTTATTTATTATATATAAGTACACTGTAGCTGTCTTTAGACACACAAAGAGAGCATCAGATCCCATTACAGATGGTTGTGAGCCACCCTGTGGTTGCTGGGTTTGAACTCAGGACCTCTAGAAGAGCAGTCAGTGCTCTTTAGTGCTAAGCCATCTCTCCAGCCCCCAGTAGATATTTTAAAAAGCAGTTTTAGGCTTATAAAACTGTGAACAGAAAATACAGAGTTACCATCCCCAGACGTCCCAACCAGGACTAGCTTGAATTACTCTGTTATAATTTTGTATGGTTTTGTTTGAGACACGTTTTTTGCCTTGTGGCCAAGGCTAGCCTTGAATTATCCCCCCTTTCTGACTCAACGGCTGGAGTATACATTTTTTAAAAAAGATTTTCTTTTTAATTATGTATGTGAGTGGAGGTGGGAGATGTGCACGTGGGTGCAGGAACCTACAGAAGCCAGAAGAGGGCGACTGAATCTCTGCAGCTGAAGTTATAGGCAGTTGTGAGCTGTCTAGTTGTAGGGGCTGGGACCACACACCAGTCCCTGTAAGAGCAACAAGGGACACCTTTCCTGCCCCAATTTTCCTCTCTCTCTCTCTCTCTCTCTCTCACCATTCTCAAGTGTGTACAAAGGTAACACGTTGATATTTTAATTGGCAATTGCCTCACATTCATACTGAGGATCGTGTGCGCACATGTGTGTTTGGGTGCGTGTGCCAGAACTTCTGCATGGAGGGGAGGGGCAGAGCACTGGTGTCTTTCTCCCTACCAGGCTCCACCTGGCTAGGCTGGCTGCCCAGGGAGCCCAGATCATGCCCCATTCCTACAGCAGGGGTTCCAGGAATGAGCCACCATGCCAGTGTTGTACATGGCCACTGACTGCTCTTCCGAAGGTCCTGAGTTCAAATCCCAACAACCACAGGGTGGCTCACAATCATCCGTAAAGAGATATGATGCCCTCTTCTGGTGTGTCTGAAGACAGCTACAGTGTACTGACATATAATAAATAAAATAAATCTTAAAAAAAAAAAAGATGGAGTGACTTGACGCGCTGGATCTGGGCCCAGAGGTCAGCCAAGTCACTTGGTCTGGGTGCCAGCTCATACCCACTGATTTTATCTCCATGTTCACAAATGCAGCACTCCCCATGTCCTGGTTCATGCTACTTTAGTTTTAATTGAAAAGAATTATGGGTCAGTGGTGAAGAGCAGCTCTTCCAGAGGACCCGGATTCCATTACCAGCACCCACGTGGTGGCTGGGCATCTGATGCACTCTTCTTGTCTCCTCAGGTACCAGGCATGCACATGGCACACAGATACACCTACAGACAAAACAGCTGCATACATAAAAAAATAAATAAATAAGACAATTATAATTAAATCAACCTGTCATTCAAAGTTGGGTTTCATTATCAGTGTAAACCAAATCAGAATCCGTTTTCCACAGCCTGCAACTTCACAAGGATACCTGCCCCTCAATCACATTCAGCTACTCAACAGTCTCAACATCTCACGATCAGCTACTCAACAGTCTACATCTCATGAGTTGCTTAAAAAGGCCATTTCTGCCGGGCATGGTGGCACACGCCTTTAATCCCAGCACTCGGGAGGCAGAGGCAGGTGGATTTCTGAGTTCGAGGCCAGCCTGGTCTACA
>NC_034607.1:14478540-14480316 GCF_900095145.1 Mus pahari | reverse complement strand
TTTTCTTTTTTTTTTTTTAAGATTTATTTATTTATTATATGTAAGTACACTGTAGCTGTCTTCAGACACTCCAGAAGAGGGCGTCAGATCTTGTTATAGATGGATATGAGCCACCATGTGGTTGCTGGGATTTGAACCCAGGACCTTCGGAAGAGCAGTCGGGTGCTCTTACCCACTGAGCCATCTCACCAGCCCCAAGAGTGTCTTTGAACACAGCAAGAAGCACATGGATGCTTTTTCTTTGGAACACACATTTGTACAGGCTTTTTGCTAAGGAATCTAGCTACACCTGTTAAAGTTGAAAATGTACATTTCTGGGGTAGGAGAGATGGCGCAGTGGTTAAGGCAGCTGGCTGCTCTGGCTGAGGGCCCGAGTGTGGTTCCCAGCACCTGCCTACCTCTGGCTCCAGAGGTTCAGAGGCCCTCTCTTGTCGCACCCTTTTCAGAGAAGACTGTGAGCTCAATTTGGATAGCTGGAAGCGAGTAGGTAGGGAGATGAGAAAATACGTTGCAGAACATGGTGATGAATCTATTCCAAAACAAGCATATCCCATCTGGTCACAGATGAGAGAGATCTTGACAGAGCAGTCCGATTTGGCTCTATTATCAGCAGAGGCTGCATCCTTAAAAGATGAAGGGGAATTAGATAAGGAAAAGAATAAACAAAAATGAAAAAATTATGGTACCAACAAGCCACTGGGAAAGGCAATACAGAATGATGATTTTGGATTAACACCTAGGGATAAGGAAGCACTGGAGGAAGAAGCTGCCCGATATCATGATGAGGATGATTTTTGCCTTCCCAGTAAAATATAGAAATAGTAGGAAAAAACCTGTACCAGCCCCTAGGCGAAAGTTTTTGCAGCCAGTAGGTTTTGCAAGAGCAATGGCACAAACAAGAGAAGAAGGAGGGACCACATTTGCCTTTCCTGTAGTATATATGGGTGGTAGTGATGATGATGAGCCTCCAGTGTGGGAACCTATACCATTGAAGACAATAAAGGAGCTACAGACAGCTGTTAAGAGCATGGGACCTCCTGCTCCCTATACTTTGCAGGTGGTAGAGATGGTGGCTAGTCAATGGCTTACACCTAACGATTGGCACCAGACAGCTAAAGCCACTCTCTCCCCTAGAGACTACATAGTATGGAGAACAAAATATGAGGATAAGAGCAAAGAAACAGTTCAAAAACATATGGGAAAGAAGGGATTGAATGTTACCTTAGATATGTTATGAGGAACAGGAACTTATTTAGCTCCTGCTTCCCAGATTAAAATACCCAAGGCGGTGTTGAAAGAAATCACCATGAATGCTGTTTTGGCATGGAGAGCCATTCCTCCTCCTGCGGCCAAGAAGACGGTCTTGGCAGATATTAAACAGGGAAATGAAGAACCCTATGCAGAGTTCATTTCAAGAATAGAAGAAGCCCTAAATAGGATGATGCCTCAAGGGGAGGGAGATAAAATACTATTAAAACAGTTGGCATGGGAAAATGACAACACACTTTGTCAAGACTTAATCAGGCCCATTCGGCATAATGGGACCAAACAGGAGTATGTGAAAGCACGTGCAGATGACTCTCCTGCTGTAGTTCAGGGGATGCCTCTCCTGCTGCAGGGATGGCCATGCTGCTGTAGTGCAGGGGGTGGCTATGCTGCTGTAGTGCAGGGGGTGGCTATGCTGCTGTAGTGCAGGGGATGGCTATGCTGCTGTAGTGCAGGGGGTGGCTATGCTGCTGTAGTGCAGGGGATGGCTATGCTGCTGTAGTGCAGGGA
>NC_034607.1:14473855-14477970 GCF_900095145.1 Mus pahari | reverse complement strand
CTGCTGTAGTGCAGGGATTGCCTATGCTGCTGTAGTGCAGGGGATGGCTATGCTACTGTAGTGCAGGGATTGCCTATGCTACTGTAGTGCAGGGGATGGCTATGCTGCTGTAGTGCAGAGGATGCCTCTCCTTCTGTAGTGCAGGGGATGCCTATGGTGTTGTAGTTCAGGGGATGCCTATGCTGCTGTAGTGCAGGGGATGGCCTATGGTGCTGTAGTGCAGCAGATGCCTCTCCTGCTGTAGTGCAGGGGATGACTCTCCTGCTATAGTGCAGGGGATGGCCATGCTGCTGCTGTGAAAGGGCAGGGATTCACTGCATATGTAACGCAGACATGTGGTCCTGGAAAACAGAAAGCAAGCAATGCTATCACGTGTTTCTCTTCTGGAAACACAGGACATTTGAAAAGGGATTGTCCTAAATACAAAAAGTACAAGGGCAAAAAACAGCCACCAGGCATGTGTCCTCGGTGTCAGAAAGGGAGACACTGGAAAATCGAGTGTAAATCAAAGTTCAATAAGGAGGGGAAGAAAATAGAGGACACGGATTCAAAAAACTAGTTTCAGGGCAGCCTCTCAGCCCCCCAAATAGAGGGGAAGTACAGGGGAAGACCCCGATTGCTCTCAACCCAGAGGCTCCAGAATTCACTGTTCATGACCTTCCATGAGCTACTCCAGGAAGTGCAGGGCTAGCATAGCAGCTAGTCAAGATGTTATCTTTCCACAAGCAGATGGGGTAATCCTCATACCTACTTCCGTGAAAGGAACTTTACCTGAAGGTGTGACGGGATTGTTGCTAGGAAGAAGTTCTAATTTTAAAAAGGGACTTGAGGTTCTTCCCGGAGTCATTGATTCTGCCTTACAAGAGAAATTAAAGTCATGGTGAAAGGGTTAAGGGCTGGTGAGATGGCTCAGTGGGTAAGAGCACCCGGCTGCTCTTCCAGAGTTCAAATCCCAGCAACCACATAGTGGCTCACAACCATCCGTAACAAGATCTGACGCCCTCTTCTGGTGTGTCTGAAGACAGCTATAGTGTACTTACATATAATAAATAAATAAATCTTTTAAAAAAAAAAGAATAAAAGGGTTAAAAGAAACTGTTATGGTAAGGAAAGGAGAAAGGATAGCACAAATTCTATTATTACCATATTTGAAGCTACCCAACCCAGAGCTTATGCAGAAGCGAGGCCAGGGACAATTTGGCTCCTCTGAAGCAGTGACCTGGGTTGCAGAGGTAGGATATGAAAGACCAATGATGGTTATCCATGTAAATGGAAGACCTTTTAGAGGTCTTTTAGATACTGGAGCAGACAAAACGTGCATAGCAGGGAAAGACTGGCCCAGAAATTGGCCAATCCAGCAAACTTCAGCCTCCCTACAAGGATTGGGAATGGCAACGGGAGTTGCTAAAAGCAGTGATGTATTGCATTGGAAATGTGAGGATAAGGTAGGTATTGTCCATCCTTATGTTATCCCAACTCTTCCCTTTACATTATGGGGAAGAGATATAATGAAAGATATGTCAGTAAAATTAATTACAAAAATCCAAGGAGCAAGATTTTTCATAGGGGCCATTGAGAGCTCCCTACATGCAGATAAAAATCTCATAGAAAACTGATCAGCCTGTATGGCTTAATCAATGGCCCCTTAACCAAGAAAAAGTACAGGCTATAGAAAAAATTGTTCAAGAACAATTAAGTAAGAGACATATAGAAGAAAGTACCAGTCCCTAAAATACACCAATATTTGTCATAAAAAAGAAGTCAGGAAAATGGAGGTTATTACAAGATCTGAGAGCGGTAAACGCAACCATGCAGGATATGGGAGCATTGCAACCAGGTTTGCCTTCACCTGTGACTGTCCCAAAAGGATGGGCAGTTACTGGGATAGACTTACAAGACTGCTTTTTTACAATTCAACTACATCCAGAAAATTGTCAGAGGTTTGCTTTTAGCATTCCTTCAATAAATTTTAAAGAACCTTATAAAAGATATCAGTGAGAGTGCTACCTCAAGGTATGAAAAATAGTCCTACATTGTGTCAAAAATTTGTGGCCCAAGCCTTGATAAATATTAGAAAAAGGGGCTGGTGAAATGGCTCAGTGGGTAAGAGCACCCGACTGCTCTTCCGAAGGTCCAGAGTTCGAATCCCAGCAACCACATGGTGGCTCACAACCATCTGTAACAAGATTTGACGCCCTCTTCTGGAGTGTCTGAAGACAGCTACAGTGTACTTACATATAATAAATAAATAAATCTTTAAAAAAAAAATAGAAAAAAGTTTTCTTCATCCTATATTATCCATTTCATGGATGATATCTTAATAGCTGATTTGAATAAAGAAAAGTTGGATGAATTATTGGTGCAATTAATTAAAGAATTAGAAAAATTTGGTTTGGTAGTAGCTCCTAAAAAAATACAAAAATATCAAAATATCAAATATTTAGGTATGATTATTAATCAAAATATTATTTCTAGTCAAAAAATGCAGAGCAAGAGAGACAAGATGAAAACATTGAATGATATGCAAAAGGTTTTAGGAAAAATTGGATCAGACCTTATTTGAAAATTACAACAAGAGATTTGAAGCTGTTATTTGAAACTCTAAATGGTGATGCAAATCCAAGACCCATGAGGACTTTCTCACAAGAGGCTTGTCAGGCTCTTGCCTTGGTAGATGAGAAATATCATCTGCTAAAGTGCACAGATTGGACTATACTAGGTCATGAAAATTATGTATATTAAGGACCTCTTATACTCCCACAGCTTGTTTATGGCAACAAGGAATAATAAAATGGATACATTTACCCCATGTATCCCATAAAATAGTGAATGCTTATGATAATTTACGTACAGCATTAATTATCAAAGGAAGAAGCAGATCTAAAGAGCTTTTTGGAACAGATTTTCAAGATTTGGTAATTCCATATAATAAGCAACAATTTGAATATCTGTTACAAAAGAAATGAGAATTGGGAAATTGCCTTAACTAAATATCTGGGGACAATTAGCTTCCACTTACCCCAGGATTCCTTGTTAACTTTTGTAAAAGAAACAGAAATTATATTCCCTATTAATTGGTCCAATGAGTCATTGGAGACCCCAGTTATAGTATTTACTGATGGGTCATCTAATGGATGAGCTGTGGCGACCTTTTCAGATACACCTCCTATGATTAAAACAATAGAAAATGCTTCTGCTCAGCAAGCGAAAATAGAAGCAGTGCTCATGGTTTTTGAACCACAAAGAAACCATTTATCCTTTATACAGATTCAAGATATGTAGTAGGGCTTTTCTCTTCTCTTAAAACAGCAATACTTTCCCCCAAAACCCAGATTTATGAGAAATTGCAAAAATAATAAAAATTGGTACATCACAAAAAATATAAATATTACATAGGTCACACAAGAGGGCATACAAATTTGCCTGGACCTTTAAGTAGAAAAAATGCCTTAGCAAACTCTCTAACTAAGTGATGAATGTCCTAGAGCAAGCAGTGGAAAACCATAAACTGCATCACCAAATTCATCTGCTCTTAGATATGGCTACAGGCTTACAAGAGAACAAGCTAGAGAAATAGTAAAGCAATGTGGACACTGTCCAAGCATAGGTTATGTTCCTCAAGCTGGAGTTAATCCACGAGGATTAAAGCCAAATTCATTATGGCAAATGGATGTTACCCACATCCCAGAGTTTGGAAAATTATGCTATGTGCATGTTACAGTAGATACGTATTCTCATCTGCTGTTTGCCTCTGCCAGAACTGGAGAGGCAGTTAAAGATGTAGCCCAACATTTAATTGCTAGTTTCGCTTACATGGGGATTCCTAGGAAATTAAAAACAGATAATGCTCCGACATATTCTTCCAGACCATTTAATCAATTTTTACAAATATAAAAGATTGAACATACCACAGGCATCCCCTATAAGCCTCAGGGTCAAGCAATTGTGAAAAGATCTCATCAGATATTAAAAATGCAAATGCAAAAATTAAGGAATGCTAATACATACTATTGTCCCCATCATTTGGTAAATCTTTTTTTTTTTTGGTTTTTCAAGACAGGGTTTCTCTGTGTAGCCCTGGCTGTCCTGGAACTCACTTTGTAGACCAGGCTGGC
>NC_034607.1:14470317-14473555 GCF_900095145.1 Mus pahari | reverse complement strand
TCTGCCTCTGCCTCTGCCTCTGCCTCTGCCTCTGCCTCTGCCTCTGCCTCTGCCTCTGCCTCTGCCTCTGCCTCTGCCTCTGCCTCTGCCTCCCGAGTGAAATCATTCTTTACTAGTGTTAAATTACTTGAATCTAAATGATAAAGGACTTAGTTCTGCTCAAAGGCATTGGGGAACTAAAAATAAAGGCAAAAAACCCTTAGTTCTCTAAAAGGATCAACTACAGGGTGTCTGGCGAGGGCCAGATGTGCTTATCGCCTATCGCCTCTGGACGAGGCTATGCTTGTGTTTTCCCCCAAGATGCTGACTCCCCAGTCTGGGTCCGGACTTACTCATCCATCCCTTTACAAAGGCGTCTCTCACGGAGACAAAAGAGAAAGAGAAAGCAGCAAATGAGAAAAACAACTGCCGATCTGGGTCGACTACACATCAGCCAGCCAGAAAAGAAACAGGAACTACCAACTTGGACACAAATAAGGAAGAAGACTGCTGAAGCCAAGGAAGTCTTAAAAGGCGACCGACACTCCACAAACTCCGACCTTTTTTCTTTTTAGCTGTGTTGCCGGTCCTTGGGGTGAGCGCTAGGTCAGGGGAAAGTTATTGGGCGCATATCCCCAGGCCACCTCTGCTTCACCCCGCGGGCTGGGCTGAGAAAGAGCACATTAAGGTCATGACTAATGTTTCAGACTTACTTGGAGGATCTCCAGATTTTCATTTGGGGAAGAATTCATCTGATTATGTAAATTATGAAGGGAAATCAGATGACTTGCCTGTCTGCCTCTCCCTTAAAGGAGTGCCTCCACCTGGATGTCTGTCAGTCAGCTATAAAATGTTCCTGACTGACACTCCGGAGAGGAGTAAAAGTGGCTCCGCGGGCACTGGGTCTAAGGATTCTGGAGGTAAGAGGCGCATGTGGGAGCTTCACAGGTTTTGGGACGACTTGACTCTAATGAGACTTTGGATACTAAAGAAAAAATGCCTTCTCATTTACCACGTTGTGTGGTAAAATATAAAATAGATGCTTGGTAGGAAGATGATGAAGAACGGTGACCCCACTGGTTACCATGTGGATTTTTACATAAAGGTGTGAAGTTTCATCCACATGATAGTGGTAAAGAAATATGAGATTTTTCTATCTCTTCACCTAACTTTTTTTTTTAAAGATTTATTTACTTATTATATGTAAGTACACTGTAGCTGTCTTCAGACACCCCAGAAGAGGGCGTCAGATCTTGTTACGGATGGTTGTGAGCCACCATGTGGTTGCTGGGATTTGAACTCCAGACCTTCAGAAGAGCAGNTGTGAGCCACCATGTGGTTGCTGGGATTTGAACTCCAGACCTTCAGAAGAGCAGTCAGGTGCTCTTACCCACTGAGCCATCTCACCAGCCCCCTTCACCTAACTTTGACTATGGGGATTATTTAAGAATTAATACAGAAAGATTTAATGGATACACTCCCCGCACTGGTAAACCTATAAGAAGATGGTATTCAGCAGGATGGGTTGCTCCTATATGGTTTATGAAAAATAAAAAAAAAAGTAATACAATGTATTCAGGTCAGGCAGATTTGTTTAGATTTACCGCTTCCGCTAATATGATTTTTCTTAAGAAACCGAAAGCTACTGTGACAACCGCATATTCCGCTTCGGCTTGTGCAATGTTAATAGGCTCAAATAAGATGGTAGAAGTTAGACAAGGAGGAAAATCTTATCATGTTAAGTGTCCTGCCTGTATATTAACTAATTGTATACATTCAGGTATGGATAAAGAATTGTCTACTATTATTGTGGTGAAGCGTCCTGCGTATGTCTTGCTGCCAGTAGATTTGGTTAATGAAACTTGGTATGAAAATTCGGCCTTACAGACCCTAAAAAATGTAAATGTATTGATTCGAACTAAGAGATTTGTTGCTAGTCTTAGTTTAGGAATTACTGCCTTGATGGCTATTTTTATCATCTTTTGCGGTGTCCACCACTGCCTTAGTGAAGGAGATGCAAACAGCTCATTTTGTTAATGATATGCACAGGAATATAACTCTAGCCTTGTCAGAACAAAGAATAATTGATACAAAGTTAGAAACTAGACTTAATGCCTTAGAAGAGGTGGTACTAGAATTGGGCCAGGATGTTGCAAATCTTAAAGCCAGGTTAGCTACTAAATGTCATGCTAACTTTGAGTTTATTTGCTTTACTCCTTTGCAGTATAGTGCATCCCTAGCTTGGAATAAAACTAGAGCACATTTACAAGGACTTTGGAGAGATACCGATATTTCCTATGATATGAAGGGTTTCCAACCACAAATCTCAGAGATGAGCGCTACTCATTTAGACGATTGGGACTTGAAAGGCCTGCCTTCTTCCCTTACAAATAATATCAAGGCTCTCAATCCCTGGGATTGGATTCAGTACTTCATATTTCTGGGAATAGAGGCTGTCATGATCGTGGCTGTGTGCATTATCTTCCCTATTTTGTTCAGGGTGACGCTGATCTCTCTCGCCAAGCTGAGACAGGAGGTGCACATTTATCGTCTTAAAAAAAAAAAAAAAAAAAAAAAAAGGAGGAACTGCCACACCCTCTTCAGAGAACACAGTGCAGCATGGAGACCAAAGAGCTTGAATGGCTGCCGGTCTGGGGGTTCGCGCCACACGTGGCTTTGCCCCCTGAAGGTCCACGGCAGCGACCTCCTAGATAGTCATGAAGTGCTTTCCTCCTGGGATCATGCTGGGGGATAATCAGTACCTGAGCATTGGGATTATTAATTGTTTGTGGCCTTTTGATCTACGGCTCGTGTGCAGCAACCATCTCACCTTCAGGTGAGGGGTGGATTTTAGATAGAGCATAAGATATTCCTGGAAATAAGGAAGGAACTACTGAACCTTTGCAGAATGAGAACAGTACGCGTTAGCCTGAGCAGACTTGGTTACCCACGGTGAAGTCAAAAAATAGGGCAAGAGCAGGAAGTGGAAAATGAACTACGTGACCTGGCGTTAAATAAGACTGTTACTAAAGATGATTCTCCAGCTGCCCACTTGCTAGTAATTCTGTTAAGAAATTCCTCTTTAGGATAAGGAGAAATCGTGGATGCAATGCCAAGGTTTGAATCAGGGTTTAGCAGAAATACTAGAGTTAGAAGGAATCCTGATGATAGAATGGAAAGTGAAATAAAATATTATGAAAGTTTAGGATTGGAAAGAATTTATAAGGGAATTTAGATGGAGTTAAGAATGTCTTAAAAA
>NC_034607.1:14467897-14468937 GCF_900095145.1 Mus pahari | reverse complement strand
AGCACTTGGGAGGCAGAGGCAGGCAGATTTCTGAGTTCAAGGCCAGCCTGGTCTACAGAGTGAGTTCCAGGACAGCCAGGGCTACACAGAGACCAGAGACCAAAAACCAAAAAAAAAAAAACAAAAAAAAACAAAAAACAAAAAACAAAAAATATACATATATATATGTATCTTTTCCTGGTTTTTGTTTTATTTTGTTTTTTGTTGTTTTTATTATTTATTTTATGTATATGAATACACTGTTGCTGCCTTCAGAGGGTATCAGATCCCATTACAGATGGTTGCAAGCCACCATGTGGTTGCTGAGAATGGAACTCAGGACTCAGAGCAGTCAATGCCCTTAACTACTGAACCATCTCTCCAGCCCCCCAGAAATGTACATTTTAAACCGATAAGTTCTCCTCTGACTTCCACTCACATGCTGTAGCAGGAACAGATGGGCACACAGACACACACAGACAGACAGAGAAACACACACACTAGATACAAGAAGGTATTTTTTTTATATATAATTTCCACTGTTAAGAGCACAGTGGTGCATGCCTGCAATCCCAGTCCTGTAGAGGATTGTACTTTCCAAGCCAGAACCTTGTCTGTAAAATGCTTGTTTCCAGATCTAAAAACAACCGAAATGCACAGAGGAGGCATGAGAACCAAGCCTCGAAACAAAGGTTGTTTGCCCTCCAACACAGCCACCCTGGGAAACAGCACTGATGCCTTTGTTAAAGCAAAGCGTGGGTGTCACTTGACATATATCCACAGTCAGATTCCAGGATATATAGAAAACAATTTATTATTATTATTATTATTATTATTATTATTATTATTATTATTATTACTGTCACACCACAGTTGGTTAAAACAATACCTAGGGTCTCTGATTTGTTTTATCTACTGTGGTGTGTGTGTGTGTGTGTGTGTGTGTGTGTGTGTGTGTGTGTGTGTGGGGAGGTGGCGGAGGAGTCCAAACAGGGTTTCTCCGTGTACTCCTGTCTGTCTGGGAACTGGCCCTAAAGACCAGGCTGGCCTCGAACTCACAG
>NC_034607.1:14465088-14467886 GCF_900095145.1 Mus pahari | reverse complement strand
CCAAAAAAAAAAAAAAAAATTAGGAGCTGGAGAGATGGCTCTGCGGTTAAGAGCACTGACTGATCTTCCGAAGGTCCTGAGTTCAATTCCCAGCAAACACATAGTGGCTCACGACCATCCATAATGAGATCTGGCATCCTCTTCTGGTACATCTGAAGACAGCTACAGTGTACTTAGATATATTAATAAATAAATCTTTTTAAAAATTTAAAGGATCCTTAAGGATATAATAGTGAAAACATGAAGAAACACTGCTCTGAGATGAGTATTTGAATGGAGTGAGCTGATTGGGGAAATGGAGGTGTGGAGAGAGAGAACTAGAGGGAGGGGGAGGGGAGAAGGAGGAGGAGAAACAAGAAGAAAGGATGGAATCTTCAGGAAGGGGCCAGTAAAGAGTGGACTCTGGGGCCTGGCAATGGTGGCACACACTCACCTTTGATCCCAGAACTCAGGAGGCAGAGGCAGGAGAATCTCTATGAGTTCGAGGCCAGCTTGATCTCCACCGTGAGTTCCAGGACAGCCAGGGCTACACAGAGAAACCCTGTCTTGAAAACCACAACCTAAAGGCTAAGAAAGCCTCTCACATATGCACCCTTACACTCATGCACAACACACAAGCGCAGAGCTCACAGAAAGATCCCTGCTGAGCACAGAGCAGACCCCTTGAAGGCTAGAGGTTCAAGTGCTGTTGGTGGCCTGGGGTGGGCCCTCTTTCCCAATTTTAAGCAAAGAAACAGAGGCTGACAGGCCCATGGCTTTGGGTAGACAGGTTCAAGGCCACCCTTGACCATATCTGGTCAAGCCTAGACCAGTTAGCTGGAGGGGGTAGCTGTTGGCAGGAAAAAAAGCCCACCAGGCATGTCTCTGTCAGGAGGGTGAGGGCAAAATTAGAGGCTCGACATCTTCATTATACATTGGTCTGCCTGTCAGGGGTCTAACTCCTAGTTCTTCGGAAGCTGAGGCAGTCAACAATCTTGTCATCATGGTAAAACATGAGCAGATGCCCCTTCCCCCAGGATGTCAGTCACCCCAGCTGGGGAGACGCAGTTTCTTCCCCGTTTTTCATTTCCTCCAATATCATAGCTAACCCTGGAGGCTCCCTCGGTTGTTTCCATCGTAAACTAGAATCCTTAGAAGATGCCGGTCCCGCAAAGGTCGATGGACTGATTAGCATGTCAGTGACGTGGGGAGGTTGGAATATTGCAGGTCCAGAGGAAACATTTTCTTGGGATGTCACTGGCTCCTTAATAGCTCCCCCCCACTACCCTCCTCTCTCGCTGATCTTTTGTGACCATTGGGTAAATTCTTTCGCATGGATGAACCGAGCCCTGGTGTCCGTCAATCAAGAACTATTTCTTGAGCCGGGCGTGGGGGCACACACCTTTAATCCCAGCACTCGGGAGGCAGAGGCAGGCGGATTTCTGAGTTCGAGGCCAGCCTGGTCTACAGAGTGAGTTCCAGGATAGCCAAGGCTACAAAGAGAAACCCTGTCTGGAAAAACCAAAAAAGAAAAACAAAAAAACAAAAAAACC
This sequence comes from Mus pahari, assembly GCF_900095145.1. Classification (NCBI taxonomy): domain Eukaryota; kingdom Metazoa; phylum Chordata; class Mammalia; order Rodentia; family Muridae; genus Mus; species Mus pahari. Next base: position 14,466,354 of record NC_034607.1, on the reverse strand, counting down.
GAACTGTTTCTTTTGTCCTCCCTGTAGTGGTCCCTCTTTAGAGTGTTTCCTGTGATGTCTCACCTTTTTTTTTTTTTTTTTTTTTTTAGTGCTGGGATTAAAGGCATGTGCCACCACGCCCCAGTTCATCCTTTCTTAAGTACTTCAGGAGAAACAGCAGCAGCTTTGCTGAACTCACGTGCCAGGCGGCCTGACTCAGAGGCGCCATGGAGTCCAGGGAACGTCGGCCTGTACCGTTCACATGCTCCAGCTCTTCTTTCCCTCTGACATCAAGCCTGCTGTACTGAGTGGGTGGTGCACACCTACAATGTCTGAAGGTCCCAATGGAAGGACCAAGAACTTGAAGCCATCCAGGACTACATAGTGAGACTCTGCATCTTAAACAAAAGACTAATGAGTGGGCTAGCCATGGGGCTCAGTGGGTAGAACACCCACCCAGCATGGGGAAATAACCTGGGTTGATTCCCAGGACCGCATAAACCAGGCATAGTGGCATGCGGCTGCTCTTAGGGAGGATCGTCCAGTGCTATCCTTGGCTACACAGCAAGTTTGAGGCCAACCTGAGCTACATGAGATGCTACCCCAAAGAGCTTTTTACCAACAACTTGCCCTCAGAGACAAGCTCATTCACGGCCCTGTCCGGTTCCATGTTGTCTCAGAATATAATGATTCTGGGCCGAGCGTGGTGGCACACGTCTTTGACCTCAGCGCTCTTGGATCAGAGACAGGCAGATCTCTGAGTTCAAGGCCAACCAGAGCCTTGCAGTGGGACACGTCTTAAAAGCAAAGCAAAACAAATGAAGAACAGAAAGAAAGAAGAAAAAAAAAAAAACATTCTGCCAGCAATGTCGCTCAGTGGTAGAGCGCTTGCCTAGCCTGTGCCAAAACCCTGGATGCCATCTGTCTCAGGGCTTCCATTGCTGTGAAGAGACACCATGACCAAGGCAACTCATAAAGGACAACATTTAACTGCCATGCTTCCTGCTATGACGATAACAGACTAAACCTCTGAACCTGTAAGCTGACCACACTTTGGTCACGGTGCCTCTTCACAGCTATGGAAACCCTGACTGGGACAGACGTTGGTACCAGGGACTGGAGTATCGTTGTGCTAGGCCTTTTGTTTGGAGGGATGTGGATCTGGGGACTTTGGATTTGGAAGGCAGTGGACTGCTTTAAGGGGAGCTTAATGGCCGGGCCTGGTGGCGCAGGCCTTTAATCCCAGCACCCGGGAGGCGGAGGCAGGCGGATTTCTGAGTTCGAGGC
>NC_034607.1:14443828-14464268 GCF_900095145.1 Mus pahari | reverse complement strand
GAAAGAAAGAAAGAAAGAAAGAAAGAAAGAAAAAGAAAGAAAGAAAGAAAGAAAGAAAGAAAGAAAGAAAGAAAGAAAGAAAGAAAGAGAGTAAAGATTCCCGTTACTTTAAAAAAAAAAGAAAAGAAAAAAAATACAAAAATGAATGGTTCAAGTAATAATGAAGGGGCATTTGGAAGTAAAATGGAGTTAAATCCTGTGTTCAGTGATATTAAACAGAATTAAGGGAGAGGCGATCACTGGGCAAGAAAGATCACTAAACTACAATTCAGAAATGGAGGGCACACCTGTGATCCAGATATTTTATTTTTTTAGATTTATTTACGTACATGAGTACACTGTAGCTGTCTTCAGACACACCAGAAGAGGGCATCCGATCCCATTACAGAAGGTTGTAAGCCACCGTGTGGCTGCTGGGAATTGAACTCAGGATCTCTGGAAGAGCAGTCAGTGCTCTTACCCACTGAGCCATCTCTCCAGCTCCATGTGATCCAGATCTTGAGGTTGGAAGACACAGGCTTTTGATCCCGATCTTGACACATAGTGACCATGAAAAGCTTAGGTCCAGGCAAGGTGGTACACACCTTTAATCCCAGGAGACAGAGGCAGGCAGCTGTCTGAGTTCAGAGCAACTTCCAAGTAGAGAAAAGCTTATGTCTGGGATGGTGGTGCACATCTTTAATCTGGACCACACCTTCTGCTGGAGCCCACATAAGGACAGTGGAAGAAGGAAGACCTCTTCTTCACCTGCTTGTACCCGCCTGCCAGCACATCTGTTGGAACCTACTTCTTCAGGATCCCGGCTGATACAGAAGGGCTGCTGGAACACCTAGCCTCATGGGACGGAGCAGCTTCCCATTCACAGCTGCCCGTTGTTGGGTTACCTGGGCTGCAGACTGTAAGTCATCTCTAGCACTGCCCAAAGTGTGTGTGTGTGTGTGTGTGTGTGTGTGTGTGTGTGTGTGTGTGTGTGTGTCAGAGAGAGACGGGGACAGAGTATGTGTCTGTACTTCATTTGCAGAGACTGGGAACAAACCCCAGAGGAAGTGACATTTGAGTTATACAAAACGTTGGCCAGTGCACATGGACCCACCCAAACTGTGCGGAATCTGATGGAACAGAGCCCAGGAAGCTCGGAAGAAAATGTTTGTGGCCAGTCATCCTCCATTTGCTTCTCGAGATCCTGTCTTCGTTTTCCAGCCCTGGTCTGTGTCCTGGAAGGTGCTGTACCAGCAGGCTGCACTGCTCTGGCGTTGCCAGTTGGGTTCAGCCAGTGTCAGGCAGGAGGAGGTTCAGTGCCCATGTGGGCTGGCCCCCAGGTGCCTCCACTCTAAGGGTTGCTGTGTTCTTCCACTGAAACCTTCAACGCTTGTACGGTGTCCTCCCCCACCTTCTCTCTCTCATCCAGGGAACAGCGGCAGCCTTAGGGGAGGTCAGGTCTCGAGCAATCTCATGGCTTTCCCTAAATTCTGCCTGCATCTTTGTCAACGGCTCCTATGTTAAGCTTTTCACAGACTCTCGAGTTTCTTCACAAGCCCTCTGCCTCCCACCAGGGCCCTGCCTGATACTGTGTGTGATTAATGACTTTGAGTTCAGAGGAGCTGGAGTGTGACTCGGTCAGAGGAAGTGGAACAGCTGGAGGAACAGCTGGAGGGAGGGCTAGTCTTCACTGCCCTGAGCGAGTCCCGGAGAGAAGGGGAGTCTAGGGGACGTGTGGACCAAGAAAGACACACTGTTAAAAGACCAGCTTGGTAGCGGTATGCAGAATGGATTAAACAACGGGAGAAGGGGAGAAGATTAGAGTCATACTACAAGGAGATAACAGTTGTTATCAGATTGGCAAAGATCCAGAGCTGAGCCAGCTTGCAGCTGGCTGTGTCATACGTGGGAAGACACAGCACTCTCAGAGCACCTGTAAATTAACAGACCTCTTAGGAATACCACCGATAGCCGGGCGTGGTGGCGCACGCCTTTAATCCCAGCACTCCGGAGGCAGAGGCAGGCGGATTTCTGAGTTCGAGGCCAACCTGGTCTACAGAGTGAGTTCCAGGACAGCCAGGGCTACACAGAGAAACTCTGTCTTGAAAACAACAACAACAAAAAAGAGTACCACTGATGCCAATACCCTGGATGCTTGTAGCCTGTAGAGGCAGGGATTTCAGTCCTAGGTCTTGGCCTACAAACTAGAACAGCACATCCCTGAGTCATCTGTACACAAAGATATCCCATGATAACTTTTGCTTCTTTGAGACAAGAGTTTCTCTGGGTAGCCCTGGGTGAACTGGAACTTGCTCTGTGGGTCAGGCTGGCCTTGAACTCAGATCAGCCTGCCTCTGCCTCAGAGTGCTGGGATTAAAGGTGTGCGCTATCACACAACAGCTTCTTGACAACTTTAATGTTCCTTAGATGCTGATGAAGTGAGTCATAGGTTCCCTGTGTAAACAGTGGTTAAGGAGTGAGACATCACTTTTTATTTAGTGCACCCAGAGGAAAGGGACAGGGTAGCATATGTGCTTCCACTGGGAAGAAAAGGCCATTCAGTATGTTTATAACGTATAGACAAGAAAACTGATAGTGAAAGTGACTTGTCGCCGGGCGTGGTGGCGCACGCCTTTAATCCCAGCACTCAGGAGGCAGAGGCAGGCGGATTTCTGAGTTCAAAGCCTGCCTGGTCTACAACATGAGTTCCAGGACAGTCAAGGTTATACAGAGAAACCCTGTCTCAAAAAAAAAAAAAAGACTTGTCTTCAAATACACAAAGGTCCAAGGTCAAGCAGGAAGGGAGATTAATTTTACACTAATCCTTTTGCATCCCCTTTCCCCCTTTTCCTGTACGTATATGGCTGTTTTGCCTGCATCTGAGCCTGTGCACACTTACAGGCAGTGCCCAGAGAGGCCAAAAGAGGAGGTCACATCCGGCCAGGGGCTGGAGTTAGGTTATTAACTGCCATGTGGGCGCTGTGAAGGACGTTAACGGTGAGGTTTGCCAAGTCACAGGCATAGGCTGTGGAACAGGCGGCATGAAGACCAGGTGTCACTCAGGGAGACACAGAGGGCCCTGAACAGCAGGGAAAGCTAAGAGAGCCAGCCCAGATGATGGTTCAAACTGTCTCTTTGTTGATTACAACCTGCTGCGTTGTGGCCAAGTGTAGCGGTATATATATGCTTGTGCTATCAATACTGGGGAGGTTGAGGCAGGGAGGTGAAGAGTCCCAGCCTAGCCTGGGCTACATACAACCCTGTCTGAAGGACAAATAAACTAAAAGCCAAGTGACAGAGCTCTAAGATCTAAGGGATTTCAAGGCATTTTATATTTACTTAGTGGACTCGCTGGGAGCTCACATGTGCCCGCCTACATTAAGGGCAGAGGTACATTCCTCTTTTGACCTTTGGGTTTTTTGTTGGGGTCTCTCATGGGGCCTGGAGTCCACCTCTGGGCTAGACTGGGGAGCCAGTGAGCCCCCTGACTCTCCTGTCCCTGGCTCCCTGACACAGATCAAGAGTGCACAGCAAACACTCTGATAGCCTGCTGGGGCAACCTGGTTGTGGCTCTCTGTTGTAGAGATGGCATGGCTCTTTCTTCTATGTTCACCTGTTTAGCTTTTTTTTTCCCCTATATTATATTGTCCTGAAATACAACTCTGGGGGAGTTTCTGGGAAAGGGGTTGAGGGTGTTACTAGAGAAGGGAATGGCTCTGTTATCTGTTAGGAACAAACTGCTCTGGTCCGGGCCATTCAAGCAGCCAACCCGGGCATATCCGGACAAGGCGTTCTGGATGTGGAGGCTGACGGTCTTAATTGTTCCCTGGGAAATTTCAGCCAACTCATGATGACTAAGTTATGCCAGGAAATATTTGAAGCAGGAAATGTTTTTGAGAAGCCTGAACTAGTTAAGAGAATTGAATATGCCAAGGAAAGGGAACACTAGACCTGGGTCACTAAAGACAGGGATGTCCAGAGAATTCAAGGGACAAGATAGAAGAAATAGCTGGGTCTATTGGACCAGTGAGCAATGGTAAAAGGCCCCATGAGAGGAGAGCTCTAATCATACAAAGCTTGATCCAGAAATATTATTGGGCAAAATTGGAAGATATATGTATGAAACATAAAAGGGTGGGCAGAAGAGTTGGGACCTTGGCGGGACGTGGGGAGGAGCAGGGTTGCTGGATTAGTGAACTGACCTCGGAGAGATTGGAACACACTGAACTGAGCCCAAGGAAATTAGGGTACACATTCTAAGAGGTAGAATTCAGGCTTGTGAGAGAGCCCTGGGGAAATCTGCAAGGGGAATTAATATTGCTTATCCAAGAGCTTGAAAAGTACTGCAGAAATAAATATCTGGATGAGTTCAATAAATTGGAGGAAGAGATCCTACAAATTTAGACAAGTTAAAATCATTAACGTCACCCTGGCCTGCTAGCACTTTGTTCTCCCGCTAATGCTGTAACCACAAGCTTATGCCCGGATGACCTGTGATATGGAGGCTTTTCGGGGAGTTGAAAGTTAACGTACAACTTGCTTTTGCAGAGACTGAACTGTGACTTTGTGTGCGTTGTGCTTATTGGTGACATAGTTACATGGGGGTTTTCAGGAAAAACAAGGGGTCTGAGGAAAACAATGAAAAGGCTTTTGATTATGTATTATTACGTAACAAGGAAGTGTGCAGCCAATAAAGACTGAGCGCAGCTTCAGGACAAGTCAGCTGGCGCCTGCTGGCGCCTGCATCCTCGCCTGAGACCCTGATTTCCTGCCGATCCAATTCTACCATTTTTAAGACCCTCCAATGACTGAGGCTGGTCCTCGGCCACCACCGAGCCACCTCACAGCCCCGGTGTTCTATTTACTTACTTACTCGTTTTCTCCTTGTTTTTCAAGATTAAGATTTCTCTGTGCAGCCCAGGATGTCCTAGAACTCGCTCTGTAGACCAGAGTGGCCTCTGCCTCCCAAGTGCTGAGATTAAAGTCATGTGCCACCACTGACGGCTCCCAATATTTTTTAACTTTTATTCTTGTTTTTTTTTTTTTTTTTTCCCTAGTGGAAATGGAGATCAAATGCCAGAATTTCTTCTCTAAATGTAGTGAGCAGTTGCAAGGCCCTTAGCGTATGCTGCTGGTGGGTTGCTTCCTGCAGTGACCAGCTGACTGACTGGCGCTGACAGAAACACTGCTCCATGCGTCTCTCTCCCCGTTATCAGGAGTGTTTCCTTTTAAGTAACTGGCTTTTCGCCTTAGTAGATGCTGCATATCCTGAAACTAGTAGCACTTCCTTCCACGGTTAGTGGGTAAGGGGAAGAAACTCCGGCTCATTTCTTACTCAGGAATAGTGCTCTGTCGTCTGAGGCCGCCCAGGTCCCTTCCTACTACTTACTGTCATCCTGTCAGATTCCATTTTCCCAACAAGCCACTTTAAATCCTCTTCTGGAGGCAGAATATATACATTTCAAATATAAGTGTATAAAATTTATGCAAAGTACTGTAATCCTTGAGGTAGTAAAAGACATTAAAACCTAAAAAAAAAAAAAAAAAAAAAAATCACGTCCTAAAATGAACTCCCAGGCTAGATACAGTGAGATACACCTTTAATCTCAGCACTGAGGGACAGCCTAGTGTCTTTTCGCCACCAAGTGCCAGAGTTGGGGCTGCACAGTGAGACCACTCTCAAAAGCAAATCAAAGCAGAACAAGAGTAAATTCTGCAAGTAATACTGCTGGAGTGGTTTCTAGAGTGGAACAAGGTGGTAAGAGAGGGTGTTACAGCAAAAAGGAGACTTCACTCAGCACGCTGACCTCCACTCCTCTAGATGACTGCTAGCCGCATGGCTGTGACGGACAACTTAATGCGGCCTGTGTTTAGCTTTCTTCCCAGCTCCATGCTCAGTGCTCTCGGCATGTGCTGCAGAGATGGGGTACCTCGGGGAGTGAAGCCTCAGGCTCCGAGTCCCAGCCTTCAGGAGGCTGAGTGAGAGGGAGACCATGAGCTCTGAGGCCAGACTACAGAGTGAGTCCCAGGTCAACCTGGGCTAGCATGGGAGCTCACCTTTAAAGATGAGCCCACATACTTTCCAACTCCAGCAGCACATCACACGAGTGGTGGGTGACCACATGCGCAGCACATCACACGAATGATGACCACATGTCACCTATTTTCTCATGTGAACATGGTGCCAATAGAAATGGCCTTGTAGCTCTTGAGGGAAACGAAACATGAGCAGGGTGTGGTGCAGATTCTAAGAGGTAGAGACAGGCATCTCTGGGAGTTCCAGTGCTGCATAGTGAAACCCTGTCTCAACAACAAAGATAGCTGGCCACTTTAACCGCTTCGGTTTTACAGCTGGCTCCTACACCTCTTGGAGGCCATTCAAAACTTCAGCCCTAACACGACACTGGATTCCAGAGGCTCAGGAAGGAGTCTTCATAGCCTTGCTGAAAAAGACACAGAACAAACCTTTAGTGGGAGGAAATAGCCATTGAGGGAGCTTTTACGGGCCTACTACTTCCATTTAAACCGTTCGCTAATGGAGTTCTCCTGACATCCTTATTATTTATTGAAGACCCACTTTATCACTCCCTGTGATCAGCGGTAAGAAGAGCAAATCCCTCAAAGCTCCTCCAGTCTCCCCCTAATTCTTCACGCTGTCACACTCAAAGGGAGGCAGGGAAATGTCAAACCAGCAAAAGTCTGATACTCTGCTATGAATTTAATAGGACTCACAGGAGGGGAAACAATTTCAAACCCCTATCACCGCAAACATAAGACAATATCAGGTAAACCGAATGGGATGTCACACTGAGTGTGGCCAGTGCTCAGTCCCACTGGATGTTTCTCTCCTCTTCGGGAAGAATACTCCAGTTTGGGGAGGCCACATTTCGGGCCAGCCAGTTGAAATCATCAACCTGGTCCCAGTTATTTTTGCTCCTATCTAAGCCGGAGTCCTGGAAGTCCTGGTCGATCCCCGGGTAGCTCCAGGTGTACGGGGCAAACTGAATGCCGCTGCAGTCCTCCACGATCGCCCTGCTGGTCACTTGCAAGAAGACGCGCGTGTCTTTGGTCGTGTGCACACGGAGCTGCTGGCAAGCCACGGCCAGGACGCAATCTCGACAATCCTCCAGGAACACAGAGGTGGTCACTGGACCGCAGAGCACCTTGCAGCCGCGGGCCTTGGCAAGCCGCAAGGTGTTGGGGTTGCCACACAGTCTGACGGTGCAGTGGGTCAGGTCGCTCAAAAGGACGTCGCGCTGGCGCAGCTCTTCAGCTCCCTTCTCCAGGTCTTGGGACTCCAGGTTGGAGAAGCCACAGGCCCAGCCGGCCCCGGGAGCTCCCTCCTCCTTGGTCACGGGTGGAGAAGGGGCCGCCGGGGCGACGGGTGCGGCGTCTACCTGGGCGGCCCCCGCAGCATCCTTCTTCCGCGCCTTGAAGGCGAAGCGCTTCTTGGGCTGCAGCTCCTGGCGCCGTTCCGTGAGGGTAGCCTGCAGCTGCGCCAACGCCGCCTGGCCCTGCCGCAGATCGTAGGCGGCGAGGAAGAGCACCGAGTCGTTGAGGAGCTTCCGCAGCCCCCGGAGCCGGTCGGCCGCCTCCTCCAGCCGCTCCGCCGACGGCTCGCCCCGCAGCAGCTCCTCGGCCGCCGCGCGCTCCCGGGCGAAGGCGGCGGCGAAGAAGCCGCTCTTCTCCTCCTCCACCTCCTGGTCCTGCCGCTTCTGCTTGCGTCTCTCCACCTCCATCTGCCTCTCCTGCTCGCGCCGCTGAAGTCGCTCGGGCACCAGGCTCGGGTCCCGCGGGGAGCCGGCGGCGGCGTCGGCCAGAGCCACGGAGCAGTCCACACCCTCCATCTTGACTACCAGGCTTCCTCCCCCGGCCGCCCTGCCTCCGAGCGCTCGCCCCTGCGCGCGAGGCCTCCCACCAACGCGCGCCGTGATTGGCCGGATGCGGTGACGTCAGACTCCCTCCATATTCTCCTCGCCGATTGGTGGCTTCGCGTTGGAGGGGCGGGGCGGAGGGCGGGGCCGGCTGTCAGGAGGGGGTGGGGAGACAAAGGTCCTGGTGGATGGGTGGGGTGGGAGGCAGGCGGGGGAAGCTTTTTTTTTTTTTTTTTTTTTCTTCTTAAAGGGGCAGGACTTATATCCGGGATTGTGGGGTGAGTTGCAGCAGCGGCAGCTGCACATGTGGGTTTGTTTATAAGAACAAGGTTAGAAACTCGCAGGCCTCCCCCTCCCCCCAGCTCCTCCCTGCTACCCCCTTACAGGCCGGAGATCTGCTGCAGGGTGGTGGGGAGGAATCTGTGCTTGTGGTGTTGTGGGGGGACAGGTAGTGCGAGAAAGATGGAGGGGGGGGTTATTGCACCTCCCGGACCGCGCCGGAGGAAGCTGCAGCTGGAACAGCTGGCCAGGGAGCCGCTTGCATGCCTCTGGGTTTTTTCTTTCTTTCCCTCTCTCTCTCTCTCTCTCTCTCTCTCTCTTTTTTTTCTTTCCCTTTTCCCTTCCATCACCTCTTTGCTCAGCCCCGGTCCTTGCCGCCCCGGTAACCCTCATCCTTCCTGCCCTCCCCCATCCACTGCAGCTCGGCGCGGCCTGGGGGCGTCTGGGTCCCCGTGGGCAGTTACTGGGGCGGGAAGAAGGCGCGAGGCACCGCTATGGGAGAGACTGGGTTCCTCGCTGGAGCGGGCTCCGGGGTTCCTGGGGGAGTCTAAAAACAGATTATTATTTTTCTTTAATGGCCAATTGCTGCAGTCGGAGGGGGGAGCGGGGGAGGATGACATGCCACCCCCACCGTCTTGCTCCCTGACGCGGTGGCAGCCACTCCCTGCGCAGCTGGCCACCGCTGGCCGCGCGGGGCTAAGACCCTCAGCCCGGGCGCCTCGCTTCTCCCTATAGGGCCGGCGGTCTTTAGGAAGGCGATGGGGAAACGGTACATTATTTCTAGAGGTGGTGGGAGGGATTTGTCACCGGAAGTGAACGAGCCTAGCCTAAAGTCCAGACCAACCCGAGGTGCGAGTGGGCAGCCAAGACCGTGCAGTCCCTGGCAGAAGCCCAAGGCGGCGGCCGCCGAGGACTCGGGTGGCATCCTCGCATGCTACCTTCAGCCACCGTGCCTTCTGGACTCGGGCGGCCCATACAGTCCTCGGTTTCAGCCCCATCTCCGCCCGGGTTGCCAACCTCCATTTTTGTTCTTTTAATTGGGATTTTTTTTTTTTTTTAACTGCCGAAAATACTCATTTGAAATTTTACCAATATGCCTGCGTTTTCCTGCAGATAAAGATGGGAGGAAACGAGAGCCATTCAATTAAGTTGGAATTAAGACTTGAGTTGCAAAGCCTCACGTCCCATTTGCCTCCTTTCCTAACCATTAAAAAAAGAAAAAAAAAATCCAAACCTATAGCACAAATTCTTGATTGAAGAGAGAGTATTGCACTACAGAATCAAGCCAAGTGTCACTGGGTGGCAAATTCTTTCCTAGGTGGAGGGTGGGAGGGGAGATCACGTGTTCCTGTGTTCTTGTCTGTATACCTGCTGTAACAGAGCGCCGGTGAGGGGGCGGTCGGTGGTCACTTATGCAGGCTGCTTATTTTAGCCAGTTTTTGTTTCCTGGGCAAGATAGATGAGGCTCTTGTTTTCTACTTTTTGAAAGCACTTTTATTTCACAAAAGTATGAATTTTGGACTATTGACACACAGCTGATGACTTTGTTCAGGTTACGGAAAGGAATGTAATAGCTACTCTCTTTCCTGAAAGATAGATGTTTTTTAGATTTACTTATTTGTATTTTATGTATATGACTCTTTATTGTGTGTTGATGCATGTGCACCACGATGCAGTGTGCAGTGTTTGCGGAGACCAGAAGAGGGCGTCAGATCACTGGAATTGGAGTAGACCGGTAGTTGTAGGTGGGAGGAATCCAGGTCCTATAAAAGAGCATCAGCGCACCTAACCATCCAGCCGTCTCTCCAGATGAAAGATTTAACCTATGGAGATTAAACGAAGACTGATGCTATAGGCAATAGCAATGACCCCTGATTGGCTTTGCTTTAGTTTCCCAGTATTGGAGCCTGCTCCATTCTAATTAAGTTGCGGGGCATGGAGGTACATGCCTTTAATCCCAGCACGGGAGTTCAAGGCTAACCTGGTCTACAGAGCTTGATCCAGGACACTCGGGCTACACAGACAAACTCTTCAACCCTCCCCCCCCCCACACACACACACTCCCACCCCCAAGTTAGTTGGTGAAAGGTTTCTTGAGCTTGGAGTTTGGACGGTCAGCAATGGTGAGATTATCAGTGGTTTTTAGTGTAGACTATTTGCAAAGTAGAAGCCAGTGTTAACCAACCCTTTCAAGCTTGTGTTTCTGCCTAGGCAAAGGTTTTTGCTTGACATGAGGGGCTGAAAAGTGTCTGTTGTTTAGCCTAACGTTTAAGCATCAAAGGACAAAGATGGAGGGTCCCGCAGCTGACTCCCCTGTGTTGGGAACAGTTGTTTTTTTTTTTTTTTTTTTTTTTTTTTTAAAGGAGTGTGAGGCCTGAGAGTGGTGGCTGTGAGGTGGCCTTGGTGCGCCGGGGTGATTATCTTCTATCCCCAGGCTGGAGTAGGTTGCCAAGGCAGGTGTCAAGCTATGTGTCTGGTTTCGGAGTTGAAAACCACAGACAGGTTGCTAACTGCTGGCCGTTTGCCAGGCCATGTCACGTCCTCTTCCTAACATTTGAGGGCAGTGAGTTGAGAATGCACCCTTGACGGGATGGTTCTGGCTCAGCAAAGGTAAGTACCCACTGTGATGGAAGGAGGGGAGGCATGCAGAAGGAGGCAGCATTAACTGTACAGCTCGCAAGGCGAGGCTGACGGAGCTTGCAGACAACTTGCAAAGTGAAAGGATAGACTAGCAGCTATGAATTTTAATGTTTTATTTTATTTGACTTACGGGGGCAGTGTGGACACGCCACAGCGTGGGTGTGGGGGTCAGAGGACAGCTTCCAGGAGTTTCTCTCTTCCTACCTTTATGTGGGCTCAGGCTCAAGGTAAACACTTGACCGGGTCAGCATTCCCATCTGTCCAACCTCTGTTTGTTTGTTTGTTTGTTTGTTTGTTTTTCAAGACAGGGTTTCTCTGTGTAGCCCTGGCTGTCCTGGAACTCACTCTGTAGACCAGGCTGGCCTGGAACTCAGAAATCCGCCTGCTTCTGCCTCCCAAGTGCTGGGATTAAAGGCGTGCGCCACCACTGCCTGGCCTGTCTGTCCAACCGTAACTTATATTTAACAATGGTTTGTATATTTTATGGTTCTCTGTGTTGGGTTTGACTGGTTTTTTTTGTTGTTGTTGTTGTTTTTGTTTTTTTTAAGTTTTATGTGCATTGGTGATTTGCCTACGTGTATATGTGAGAGTGTCTTACTCCCTAGAACTGGAGTTACAGACAAGTGTGAGCTGCCATGTGGGTGCTGGGAATCAAACCTGGGTCCTCTGGAAGAGCAGCCAGTGCTCTTAACCACTGAGCCCTCTCTCCAACCCCCAAGGGTTTTCTTTCTTTCTCTCTTTCTTTCTTATCTATATTTATTTATTTCATTTATGAGTAATTAGCCCACATGTATGTGCACCATGTGAGCACAGTACCCACAGGAAGAGAGCCTTGAACCCCCTGAAACTGTTGTGAGGCACCATGTGGGTGCGGGGAATTGAACATCTAGCTCGATGCTCTAGCCACTGAGCCATCTTTCCAATTCCCATACGATGTTATAAGGCCTCAAAAGTGAACCTTAAACCAAACTTTGGTAGTTCATGCTTGTAATCCCAGCACTCGGGAGGCTGAAGCAGTAGGATCAAGAATTCCAGGCTAGCTTGGGCTATATAGCGAGATCCTGCCTCTTAAAGAAGGAGAAGGGTTAGGATTCTCATCTTTGTAGTTAGATGCCCCAGGAAATAAGTGAATGGTGAAAGCATTTCAATGAAGGAAGCCTTGGTCTGGGCCCCCGGACAGCTCAGGAATGAGACCCCTTGCTGTTACAGTGGGGTTTCTCCGAGTTGTAGGGCAGATGGCAGAAGCCAGCCGCACCAAGGCAGCTCTGAGCCCTGTTTTCTAGTGGTTGGTTGCCAGAGGGAGGCATTCACCTCTTCACCTCTCAGCAAGCAAGCTAGGAGCATGCCTGGGTTGTGACACGTTCCCTTTTGAGATCTAGTCCTCTCTTATCAGAGGGTAGGCCAATCTTCCCACCACTAATGCGACAAAGACAGCTGTGAAGGCATGTCCTGTTCTTCAAAGGGTCCATCCTTATCTGGAGCATGCATGGCAGCTGCTTTCCCTAGCTCCTGGGTGTCTCCTCCCCCTCTACTCAGCTCTGCTGGGGAGTTTCCTCCATTGTGCCTCGGGCGCTCAGGTTCCTATCTGCTGCCTGCTTATCAGAGCTCACTGTGCTAGGGGTGGTGAGACAACACCTCAGTGTGGAAAGCATCGGCCAGGCAAGCCCAGCAGCGAGCCTCTGCCGGTCTCAGAAACTGTGAGACACACACGGAATGGTAGAAGGAAAGATGTTCCATAGAGCTGCCCTTTGACCCTCACACAGTCGCCACACACAAGACGCACACACATCAAAAGAAGAAAGAGCTAAGCCAGGGAGACCCCAAGGCTACCAAAGATACACACTCAATGGGGCTGGAGAGATGGCGCAGTGGGTAGCGTGCTGCTCTCCCAGAGGCTCAGAGTTCAGTGTCCAGCACTCAGGTCAGGTGGCTCATAACTACCTGTGACTCTGGGTCCAGGGAATCCAATGCCCTCTTCTGGCTTGTGTGTGTGTGTCTGTGCGCGCGCGCGCATACTCATAAATAAAAAAATAAAATAAAAAATATACACTATACACTGGGAGCCAAAAGCTTAGGAAATAATCACACAGATTTAAGAGAGGGAGAAGTGTCAGCTGGCAACGCTTTGACTGGGGACGAACAAGCAAAGGAATAGAAGCCAGTGAGGCGCTTTGTTCTGTTTTGATTGTGTGTGTTTGGAGGCCAGAGGGAAGGATTCAGCCGAGAGGAAAAACCTAGAAGAGAGATAAGGCATAGGCGTGCAATGTAAGAGACATCGTCAAAGACTGGAAGTGCTGGGGCCGAGCACAGGGGCAAAGATGCTCTTTGGATGAGAGACGGAATGTTTCTTTGCTGCAGAGTGAGATTTTGTTTTAATTGTTTGAATTATTTTAAAAAATAATTTTGCCGGGCTGGAGAGGTGACTCAGTGGTTAAGACCACTGACTGCTCTTCCAGAGTTCCTGAGTTCAATTCCCAGCAACCACATGTAATGGAATTCGATGCCCTCTTCTGGTATGCATGAAGACAGCAACAGTGTACTCACATACATAAAATAAGTAAAATAATAATAATAATAATAATAATAATAATAATAATTTTGCCTGCATTTATGTATATATATTACATATGCGCAGTTCCTGCAGTGTCTAGAAGAGAGAGTCAGACCCCTTAGAACTGGAGTCACAGTTAGCCGTGAGCTGCTATGTGGGTGCCAGGAATAGAACCAAGGTCTTCACCAGGAGGTGGTGGCGCAGGCATTTAGTCCCAGCACTCAAGAGGCAGAGAGAGGCAAGAGGATCCCTGAGTTTGAGGCTAGCCTGATCTACAGAGTGAGTTCCAGGAAGCCAGGGCCACACAGAGAAACCCTGTCTCAGAAAAAGTAAAAAGAAAGAAAGAAAGGAGTGGGTCTCTTTGAGAGGAGTGTGTGCTCTTAACCACCGAGACATCGCTTCAGCACTGTGTTTTTATTTTATTATTTGTTTGCTTGTTTGGTTAGTTGGTTGGTTGGTTTGGTTTTTGTAGACAGGGTTTCTCTGTGTAGCCCTGGCTGGCCTGGAACTCACAGAGATCCTCCTGCCTCAGCTTCCTGAGTGCTGCCACTAAAGGCAGGCACTACCCCCACCTAGCTTTAGTTTTTAAATTCGTGTCTGGATTCATGTGCCTGTGTGTGTGTTTATGTGTGCCGTGAGTGAGTGAGTGTGTGTGTGTGTGTGTGTGTGTGTGTGTGTGGTGTGTTCTTCAAGTCCAGAGAGTGAACTCTGGAAGATCAGCAAATACTCTCAACCACAGTGCCATCTCTCTAGCCCACGCTTTGGTTTACACTGTGTGCATGTGCGTGCGTGCGTGTATGTGCGTGCGTGTATGTGCGTGCATGTGTGTGTGTGTGTGTGTGTGTGTGTGTGTGTGTGTGTGTGTATGCACGTGCGTATGTGTGGAGGTCAGAAGACAACTTGTAGGAATCAGTTCTTGACTTCCTCCATATGTGTTCCCGGGAACACACTCAGGTTGTCACACTTGATGGCAAGGGCCTGCACAAGTGCCCGTTTCACCAGCGCCATCTTGTTTGGGGGCCAGTGTTTCAGACAAGCTAATGAACCCATGAGCTTCCCATCTCCACCATCTACATCACCTTAGGAGTGCCAGACTTACAGATGTGAGCCACCTGCCTGGCTTGCGGGTTTCAGGGTTCAGACTCAGGCTGTCAGGCGTGTGTGGCACGTGCCCTTGTTCTCCTCGCTGTCCCTGCCCCGGAGCCTCTTGTAGCAGAAAGTATTTTACTGCTGGGCTGCTCTTGGGTTGGCTCTTTGCCGGTCCCTGATCACTACCTCTTGCCTTCTTCACAGACTTCCTCTCCCTTCCTTCATCGGCCAGGCAGAACACTTTCTACCCTGAACCCCCTTCTTGTCTGTCTCTCCTTCCCATTTGGCAAGGTAACGTTTCTCCAGGGACCTAAGCCCTGATCATGTATTAAGATTTGAATCCAGACTTCCGGCATCCAAACTGTCACCATCACCTGTCCACATCTGATTGTGCTACAGCCACGGTCTTCCACGCTGATGTCAGGATCATCTATAGCGCATCTCTGTCTCTCTTCCTCTCTGTTCTGGTTCCCTCTCCCTGTCTGTGCCTTGACTCACTCTGGTTGTCCCCACACACACCCCCCATGCTAATATAAGCTGATTGAGTCTCTCTATGTAAATCGTCTGCTGGCTTGTTCAGAGCATTCAGCCTCCTTGTGTGGCCTCAGGGCCACAAAGCCATTGCCTCTGTGCCTCACCACCATCGCCTCTGTAGCCACCCAGTTTCCCTCCTTTGCCCAGCACAGGACATCCATGTACTTCCATGTGTCCTGCTGCACTTTTTAAATCTGGCTAACTTGCGCTGGCCACCCTGTTAGCCATGCAGGTGTGGTGGCGGCAGTAGACAGGGCTCCTGCGGAGCTTGCGGGCTAAGTGAGAACTGTAATCAGTGTGGTGTGAGGCGGGCTAACGGGAGAAGGGGAAATTTACTCTGCTGCTGCTGCTTCTGGCAAATGTTTCACTCAGGTGTGGGGTGCCCGGAATATAGCAGTGGACGGGAGAGGTAAGGTGGCCCGGTTTCAGAGCCAGAAGTGGTAAAGTTCCAGTACTCCTAGCAACAGACGGAACAGGTCCAGGGAACCCAGAGCAGCATTATCAGTCCCGCTGTGTCACACGGTGACTTAATGACATTGTGATACCAGCTCTTTCTCTGGAGAAGTTGCACCTGAGTCTCTTGGAGCGAAGCCTGGGCATATGTAAGTGTTGCTAGGGACTAAACCCAGGATCTTGTACGTAGCAGGCAGATCCTCTACAATGGAGCCACATTCTCCTCCCATCTGTGGTTTTTTTTTTTTGAGACAAGCCCTCGTATAGTCCAGGTTGGCTTCAAACTCTACAGCCCAGGCTGGCTGCGAATTCCTCATCCTGGTATGACAGATGTGTACCACCACATCCAGCCTTCCCAGGATTCGGAATCCTTTGCCCCAAGTGGAGATCAGAGGCAGGGTTTGGGAGGTGAGCAGAGGCCCACCACCATGGGTCCTTGTAAATCATGGCAGAAACTTCACACTTCATCTTGAAGGCACCTTCACATCCCCTGGGGGATTTGAGCTGGATAAGAACAGTGTCCCCGCTAGCCTCCCCTCCCCCCTTTCCCATTCTAACACCAGGTCAGCCTGGAGGCCCCAGGCTGTGTGATTCAGGGTTGAGCCATAGCAAACAGTTGTCAGTTTAGACACCGTTGTTGCAGGAGCCCGCCAGCCCCAGGGAGTGGCGGGAGTGACCATCAGCTAGACAGAGGTGGGAGCTGGGGAGAGGAGGAGTGGGAAGTGTCAGCGATAGCTAGAAAGGATGAGACAGGACTTAGTGATCATGGGAAACTTCCACCTGAGGAGCTGAGCTGTGAGTCAGGAGGCACAGGCAGGAGACAGCCAGCAGGTCCGTGTTGGACATGGTTGCTACTATGTCCCTCTCCCTGGGACAGGATGTGTTATCCTTTCCACATGGCAAGACACTTGCTTCCTTCATGACCTGTCATGCCCCTCCTCTCTGGGCTATGTTCTGCATTCTCTGTCGCTGGTGTGTGTGTGAGTAGTGAGGGCACTGTCTGCTTCTCGTTTCCCCGCTATGTATATATGTGTGTGGTGCGCAGGCTTGCGTGTATGCGTGTTCGAACTGGTGTGGTTGTGTATGTGTGTGTTCCTGCATCTGGAAGCTGGCATCAGGAGTCTCCCTGGATAGCTCTCATTATTCTTTGATGCAGGGTCTCTCCGTTGAACCCAGAACTTGCACAAGGGGCTGAGCTGGTTATACAGCTTGTCCTGGGGAATTCCTGGCTCCAGTTTTGAGCTCTGGAATCACAGGCCAGCCGGCATGGCCACCCAGCATTTTGTGTAGGTTCTGGGGACCTGAGCAGCAAGTGTCTTAAGCACCGAACCCTCTCCCCAGCCTGCTCATAGAGATCTTTAGTGCAGCTTCATTCCGCTTCTGTATTCTCTCGCAGTACCCCTGTTGTGTTAATGGCGGAAGAGCCAGACCCAAAGCAAGACCCTCCCTTAGGAGCGTGATTAGGCCCCTGTTCTCACTTCTAGCTAAGGCTAGAAGGGATCCAGGGCTAGGCAGGGTATATACTGAGCTGCTGAGGAGCAGGGTCTAGTTAGCAGTTGTCAGCTATTAGTGTTAAGATGGCGTGATCAAGCCAGGCGTGGTGGCGCACGCCTTTAATCCCAGCACTCGGGAGGCAGAGGCAGGCGGATTTCTGAGTTCGAGGCCAGCTGGTCTACAAAGTGAGTTCCAGGACAGTCAGGGCTAAACAGAGAAACCCTGTCTCGAAAAACCAAAAAAAAAAAAAAAAAAAAAAAAAGATGGCGTGATCACTCTAAGTCGTCCATGCTTTGGGTAGGAGCGGTGCTGGGGACCGCTTAAGGACTCTTCTATGCCATGCTCCATGACTGAGCTAAGTAGCCGGCCAGCCCTTTTTAGTTTTGAGGCTGAGTATCCCTAAGTTGGTTGGGCTGATTCGAACAGGTTGCATACTTCAGGCAGTCCTTGCACTTGTCACTTCCCTGTAGCTGGGTCACATTACCTTTTACATGTAGTGTCCGTTTCTTTTCTTGTTAAGACAAGTAAGTGTTTCAAAACCTTTGTAATGATTTCTTTTTAATTATAAGTATGTGTGCGTGCATGCGTTGTGTAGGAGCTGGGAATTGAACCTGGTCCCTCTGAAAGAGCTGCAAGTGCTCTTAAACACTGAGGTGTCTCTAGGCCCCTTTTCTTCTTTCTTCTTTCTTCTTCCATCTTCCGTCTTCCTCCTCCTCCTTTTTCTTCTTCCTCTTCCTCCTCCTCCTCCTTCTTGTTCCTCTCTCCTTCTCCCTCTCTCTCTTTCTCTCCCACTCTCTTTCTTCCCTTGCATTACTTAGGACTAAACATCGGGTCCTGAACATGCTAGGCAAGCCCCCTGCCTCTATGTTATATCCCAGCTTCAAGCTCACTCTGTGGCCCAGGTGAGCTTTGCACTTGGGATCTTCTTGCGCTAGGATTATAGGCATACGTCACCAGACTGGGCATTATCATTCTTTTTATTTTTATTTATTTATTTTTATTTTTTTGGTAAGCTTTACTGTTTATAATCTTCTAATTTGGGGAGCCATTCATCTAATCCCGCCTCTCCTTACAGATAATAAGCACATGCCTTGTGATTGTAATAGAACATGCAACAGTTGCTAAGCCCCTGTGTGACTCTAAGCTCTATAAGGGCCATGTGTCCTCTTTGTTTATTTGAGACAGCATCTCACAATGTAGAGCTGGCTGGGCTAGAACTCTCTGTGTCGACCTGGCTGGGCCTCAAACTAGAAGAGATCGCGTGCCTCCACGCCTGACCTGTCTAGTATCCTTATGCCTGTGTAACTTAACTTTCCACTGCCGTGACAGAGTAAACAACTGAGATAAATAACTTCCAAGAAGGAAGGGTGTGTTTTGCCTCATGACCTCCGAGGTTTCAGTCTGTGTCACTTGGCCCTGTATGCTGTGTGGCAGAAGCTTCGTTGGAGACCTTGCCAACAGTGTTGCCCCTCAGAGGCCGAGGGTTGAAGAGATGTGTCCTGTATCCCTGAATCCCCTTCGAAAGCTTGTCACCAGTGACGAATTTCCTCCCTCTAGACTCTGTCTCTTAAAGCCGATGAATGACATCAGTCTTTCGACACGAGGCCTTTGGGGACCTGTCAGCACAGAGACAAAATGCTGTACTGTGATTCAGTATGCAGCAGTGCCTGTTGGAGTAGACTCTGGACAGTCACTCGCTGAAGGAAGAAACACTCGGTCCAGGCAGCCCAGAGGCCGGGCTTGCAGTGACATTCTGTATTTATTTGTGTGTGAGCATGCATGGAGGTCAGAGGGGCTCTTGAGAGAGTTGGTTCTCTCTTTTCATCTTGTGAGTTCAAACCTAGGTGGCCAAGTTTAGCACCAAGTGCCCTTATTCCCTGAGCCATCTCACCAGCCCTTGTAGTGATATTTATTATGCATAAGCCCCTGAAGGGACTCATCTGAAGCAAGGACAGTTTTTAAAGAGTCATGGAGCCGGGCTGGTCTACAGAGTGAGTTCCAGGACAGCCAGGGCTACACAGAGAAACCCTGTCTCAAAAAAAAAAAAAAAAAAAAAGAGTCATGGAGACCAGTGAGAGTCAGATTTATCTGTCCTGGGGATCCAACTCAGGTTGTCTTGCTTGGCTGCAGTCACCTTACCCACTGAGCCATTTTGCCAGCCCTCTGTTTCTTTTTATAATACGAAAAAACTCTGTGTCTAAGGCTTAACAGTAGACCAGATCTTCTCTTTCTTTCTTTCCTTCTTTTTTCTTTCTTTCTTCTTTTTCTCTTTCTCTCTCTCTTTCTTTCTTTCTTCAAGCCACAACACTGGAAGAAAAGTGGGAAAGGGGGTGAAAAGGAGAGAGGCTAGGGGAGGGGGGCTTGAAGGCAGCCATGTTGGGTCTTGTATATAGTGGTGTGCAGACTCTCTGAGATGATGAGAGAGAGCCTGCGTGTCAGTAACTTGGATAAGCTAAGGCAACCCTGTTGAGTGTCCTGTCAAGGAGAACCCACTCATGCTGAGAGACTGCCCCCTCCTTAGTTTGCAGAGTAACTAAAGCTTGCTGAAGCGTAGGTTTAAACGTTGCAGGTTTTCGAGTGGACAGTGGCATACACGTGTGCCGCAGGCGTGAGACTTCTCCTTCCTAGGAGGCCCCAGCGTCTGCGGTGCCCGGTCACTCTCGGCTTGTCTAGGCAGAGCTGCAGGCATCTCTGTGGTGGTTTGTCCGGAGGAGGAGCATCGTTTAGTGACTGACATCTTTCACATATGTTTGTGTGTTTGCGACAGGATCTCACATGGCCTGGGGTTGGCTTCAGAGTCACTGTGTAGCTGAGGACAGTCTTGAACTCCTGGTCCTCCTGACCACATCTCCGTGGAGCTGGGATTTGGAGAGTGCTCGGACATTGCTGTTTTTCCTACTCGTTGCCATGAGCCTAACTCAAGTGACAAAGCCTTCGTTTGTGTCTGAGGAGCGACTGCGAAGTAGAGTGAACTTAGGGTGAAAGGGGGGTTTGGGGGGGGCGTGGTTGAGACAGGGTTTCTCTGTGTAGCCCTGGCTGTCCCAGAACTCCCTCTGTAGACCAGACTGGCCTCGAACCCTCAGAAGCTGTCCGCCTTGTTTTTATTTATTTCTCCCCGAAGAATTTATGTTTTGTCTTAGGGTTTCATTACTGCAAAGAGACCCCATGACCATAGCAACCTTTACAACGGCGACCATGTCACTGGGGCTGGCTTACAGTTTCAGAGGTTTCGTCCGTTATCCTCCGTTATCCTCATGACGGGAAGCATGGCAGCCTGCAGGCAGACATGGTGCTAGCAGTTCTCAGAGTTCTACATCCAAAGGCAGCCAGGAGGAGACTGTCTTCCACAGGCAGCCAAGGGGTTGGGTGTGGGGGGTCTCTTTCACACTGGGCAGACCCTGAGCATAGGAACCAGAGCCCCACCCCTACAGTGACACACTTCTTCTAACAATGCTACACTTCCTCCAATAAGGTCACACCTCCTAAGAGTGCCACGCATATTTAGATCGTCACTTTTTTTTTTTTTTTTTTTTTTTTTTTGAACTTT
>NC_034607.1:14440859-14443164 GCF_900095145.1 Mus pahari | reverse complement strand
TGGTTGTGAGCCACCATGTGGTTGCTGGGATTTGAACTCAGGACCTTCAGAAGAGCAGTCAGTGCTCTTAACCACTGAGCCATCTCTCCAGCCCCCGTCTTTTGTTTTTGAGACAGGATCTCTCTGTGTACCTCAGCTTGCCCTTTAACTTGTACTCCTCCTGGTTTTACCTCCCATACCAAATCCGATGCTTCGCTGCATCTTTTAGAACATGAGAGAGCTGGCATCGATTTGAGGCGATGTGAAGTCATGGCATAGCCTATGCAAGAGGTTTGTGTAGTGTGTACAAATCTTCGTTTCCTTAACGAGAAGCAGAAACGGGCTGGTGAGATGGCTGGTGGGGAAGGAACTCACTGTTCAGCTTGGTGGCATGCTGTCAGTCCCTAGAGCCAGGTAGGGAAAGGCGAGAGCTAGAATCGGTTCCCGACAGTTGCCCTCTGACCTCCACAACGCACAAAGGCATGCGCATGCGCACACAGTAATTGGTTCGCCGGACGTTGTAAGGGGGAGGCTGCTTGTTTTTGACTTTCAGTGCCAACACTGTTAGCTGTGTTAGTTCTGGGTTAGCCGGGGCCCTCTAGAGTGACAGGCTTATCAGGCTTATGGAATGAATATGAGTATCTATATATTTAGAGAGGAGGGAGGGAGGGAGGGAATTTATTACAGGCTGTGGTCAAGTTCACCACAATGCTGGCAGTTGCCTATGAGTGGAAGGTCTAAGAATGCAGTCCATGAAGGTGCATGTCTCAGCTAGTGAGTATAGCTGGAATCCCGAAGATGTAAGCTGTAACGCCTGACTGAATGGACTTGCTAGGGAGAGCGAGGAGGCAAAGAGAGAGGGCCTCCATCTTCCATGTCCTTCTAATGGCTGCCAGCTGAAGGGGGTGGTGCAGACTGAGGGTGGCGCTTCCCGCCTTAAAAGACCCAGGTTAAAAGTGTATCTTCATATCTTAGCTGGCTTAAGTAAGAAAAAAAAAAATCCTCAGGGAGTTGGAGAGATGGCTCAGCGGTTAAGAGCACTGACTGCTCTTCCAGAGATCCTGAGTTCAAATCCCAGCGACCACATGGTGGCTCACAACCATCTGTAATGGTGTCTGATGCCTTCTTTTTGGCATGCAGGTGTACATGCAGATAGTGCACTCATATAAAATAAATAAATTGATTGATTAATTAATTAATTAAACTTTTTTAAAAATGAAAAAAAAAAACCACAAAAAAACCAAAAACCCTCACAGGGGTGCCTAGCCTCTCAGGTTGTAGTTAATTCCAGGTGTAGTCAAGTTGATAATCACAGCCATCACAACTTCCTTTTGTGTTTAAAAATTTTTAATTTTTTTTATAAAGATATTTATTTGTTTATTGGTTTTTTTTTGTTGTTGTTTTGTTTTTTTTTTTTTTTTTTTGGTTTTTCTCTGTGTAGCCCTGGCTGTCCTGGAAGTCACTCTGTAGACCAGGCTGGCCTGGAACTCAGAAACCAGCCTGCCTCTGCCTCCCGAGTGCTGGGATTAAAGGTGTGCGCCACCGCTGCCCGGCCACATGTTTTAATCATGTGTATGTGTGCATGCGCATGTGTGTGCGCATGGAGGGCATTAGAGTGCATTGGAGCCCCGGGAGCAGCTATGATTGATTACAGGGAGTTGACGTGGGTGTTGGGAACTGAACTCGGTCTTCCGCAAGAGCCATCTCTCCAGCCCTTTCCTCTCTCCCTCCCTTGGGGGTGTGGGGGGGCACTCATGCAGAGGTCAGAGGACAACAACTTTCAGGAGTCAGTTGTCATTGAGGCGGGATTTCTTACTTCCTGTTGCCGAGTACTGCAGGTCTACCTGGCCCAGGAGCTGAACTTGCAGGTAATTCTCCTGCCTCTGCCTCTGCCTCCCAACTCTGTTGGAACGCTAGGTTTATAGATGTTTGCCTCCATACTGGGCTTTTTACTTGGCTCCTGGAGATAAAACTCTGTCCTGCCTGCTTGGTTAGCTTTTGCTCACTGAGCTGTCTTCCCAGCCACTACCACGTTCCTATAAACAGTGTCTCACTGGGACCTAAGGCCTATTCATTAGGCTGGCCAGTGAGCCCCGGGGATCCCTTGACCATCTGTCAGCGCAGAGACTTCATCCATACGCTACCATACTTGGCTTTGTATGTGGGTTCTGGGGATCGAACCCAGTTCCTCGTGTTTGTATGGTGAGCACATTACTGGCTGGGCTGTCTCCTGTCCACCCCCCTTTTCCGTCTTTTGTTTTTTGTTTTTTGTTTTTTTAAAGATTTATTTATTATTATAACTAAGTACACTGTAGCTGTCTTCAGA
>NC_034607.1:14437593-14439689 GCF_900095145.1 Mus pahari | reverse complement strand
TTACTCTGTATACCAAGCTGGCCTTGAACTCAGAAATCCGCCTGCCTCTGCCTCCCAAGTGCTGGGATTAAAGGTGTGTGCCACCACACCCAGCTCTATTTTTATTTATTATGTAGCGTTCTTCGTGCATGTACATCTGCAGGCCAGAAGAAGGCATCAGATCTCATATAGATGGTTGTGAGCCACCCTGTGGTTGCTGGGAATTGAACTCGAGACCAGTGGAAGAGCCGCCAATGCTCTTAACCTCTGAGCTGCCTCTCCAGCCCTCCTGTTTTTTTTTTTTTTTATCACATTTGTTTATTTGTAAGTGTCTGTTGGAGTAGGAGACCTAAGTCAGTAGAGTGTTTGCTGTTGCAAGCATGAAGACGCGAGCTCGCTTTCTAGAACCAACATTTATAATCCACATTTATAGTCCCAGCACTGGGAAGGCATGGCCAGAGAATTCCTAGACCTTGCTGGCTGGCTCTGGCCTAGCTTACTGCAGAGTCCCCGCCTCTGGGAAATCCCAACTTAAAGAACAAGGTAGAGAGCCAGTGAGAAATAACATGTGAGAGTGTACTCTGGCCTCTACACACCTGTGAGTACTTACACAATTGGAGCATCCATCCATAACAAACACACACACTCAAGCGAGTTCACATACACAATAAAGCCTACCGAGGTACATGGTACCTGAGGAGGAACATTCAGAGTTATCTTTTCCCACAGTTAGGCCGGGTGGTAGCTCACACTTGTAATTCCAGTATTTTGGAGACAGAGGCAGGAGGATTAAGAGCTTGAGACCAGCTGGGTGGTGGTTGCGCACACCTTTAGTCCCAGCACTTGGGAGGCAGAGGCAGGCAGATTTCTGAGTTTGAGGCCATCCTGGTATACAGAGTGAGTTCCAGGACAGCCAGGGCTATACAGAGAAACCCTGTCTCGAAAAACAAAACAAAAAAAGAGTTTGAGACCAGCCTGAGTTTGCAGAGTGAGACCCCCTTTTTTGTTGTTCGTTTTTATTTTATTTGTGTTTAAAGCAATTATACGAGGAGGGAACAAGGAGAAGCATGCTAGTTGGAATATCAGACTAAGATGTGACTCAATTAAAAACGGTCATTTATGTATTTATTCGCTATATGTGTGGGGTTTTAACCATCAGAGCAAGCATCTGGAAGTCTGAGGTCTACTGTGGAAGTCTCTGGTTGTCTCCCACCTTGCAGGTCCCAGGGATCAAACTCAAGCCTGTAGGCCTGGTGGACAAGCATCTGTGCCCCTAACCATTGTGCTCCCCCTTGCTGCCGTTTTTTTGGGGGAGGGGTAAAAACAATAATGTTGAGAGATTCATTCATTGCTTCTCTCAGACTGCCACCCATGAGCCTAACTGCTTTCTCAGCCGCACACACCCATGCTGGGGAGTGACATCCTGTTGATGGGGACAAGTCACCAGCCTTTGGAGAGCATCTGCTACCTCCAGCGCCAGCTAGGTGTCTTGACAGAACATAGAGTCAAGAAATGGTGGCTTAGCGTGCTGATGCAGGATGCCCCAGCTGGTCCCAGGGGAGATGGAGATGGATACAAATAGACAAAGCCCGGTGCTCCTCTCCCGGAGGCTCGGAGTCCAGGGATAGACATGACTAATTATGAGTCACTCGAGGTGGTGTGTGTTATCAAGGAAAAGGAAGTTGTTTGGAAGTACAAAGAAGAGAGGAGCCAGGGGAAAGGGCAGGCAGGGGAGACGCCGGAGGAAATGAATGTCACGAGAGACGGGGGACAGGGACAGAAGTGGCCAGGCTCTGCTTGCTTGAATCCTGTGGGCATCCTGGGGTTTCTGGAGAACTTCAGAGCTCCTGGCATCTGGGTGGCTCTGGATGGGAAGGTGAAGAGAAAGGGTTAGGGGGGGTTGCGGGGTGGGGGAGGTGTGGGGGGAGGGGGGCAGTGCCTG
Organism: Mus pahari; assembly: GCF_900095145.1. Classification (NCBI taxonomy): domain Eukaryota; kingdom Metazoa; phylum Chordata; class Mammalia; order Rodentia; family Muridae; genus Mus; species Mus pahari. The sequence goes on along the minus strand of NC_034607.1, from coordinate 14,437,768 downwards.
AGAAAGGCTGTTGCCATGGCGCCCTGGAAAAAACAATAGGGCCAAACAGAGGTCAATGGAAACCAAAGGGAGAGCACCGGAGAATGATTTGTGCTCCAAGACCAAAGTGTGAATCTGTTTTGTATTTTATTTGTTTGTTTGTTTGGTTTTATGTGTGTGTGTGTGTGTGTGTGTG
>NC_034607.1:14429355-14437542 GCF_900095145.1 Mus pahari | reverse complement strand
GAGAGAGAGAGAGAGAGAGAGAGAGAGAGAGAGAGAGAGAGAGAGAGAGAGAGAGATTCTCCCTGTAATAGTCCTAGGTGTACTGGAAATCACTCTGTGGACCAGGCTGACCTCGAACTCCCAGTGCTGGGATCAAAGACTTGCGCCACCTTGCCTGGCCAGTCTGAACTTGTAAAATAGGCATATACTTACCCAATGTCTCAATCCAGTGCTGACAGCAACCAAAGGCTGGCTCAGAGCGAGGATTTAAGGTGCAAAGGGAGTTGCATGGTCCAGAAGAGCTTATTTACCCACTCCACGGTGTTTGTGCACAGTCCTACAACTAAAGCTGGTCTCCTCTCCTGGCAAGCTGTTACTCTCCAGCAGACTGGCTTACCACAGCAGGAGCCTACTGCTTTGACCTGCACTGGAGAGAGGCTGTCGGGCAAGCTTCCATTATTAAAACTGGAATTTGCCGTGTGTGGTAGTTTGAGCCTGTAATTCCAGCACTTGGGAAGTGGAGGCAGGAGGACTGCCACAAGTTCAAGACCAGCCTGGGCTATATAGTGAGACCCTATCTTCATTGAAGAGTAAAAAAAAAAATAATAATAACTTTAAAAAGTAATGCGGAGCATGAGGGACAGCTCAGCAGTTAAGAGCCCTGGCTTCTCTTGTGGAGGACTGGGTCCGTTCCCACCACCCACATGGTGGCTCACAGAGCTTTAAGTCCAGTTCCAGGGGATCTGACGCTCTTCTGACCTCCTCCAGTGCTAGGCTTCCACGCAGTACACATCCCTATATGCAAGCCAAATGCTCGTGAGATAAAAATAGATGATAGGAAGAGAGCAGGAGCTCAGAGCAGGTCGGATGCATGAGTGTAGGGCACACTTTGGGGCGGGCGGGCCTCAGAGGCTAGACTGCCACTGGGCTGTCTGTCTCTTCCCCTCCCTCTCCCTCCCTCAGGAGGACTCAGCCTCTCCCTCCATGCACTTTACCTCTGCTCTGAAATGGTAGCTTTGACCTTTGTTTTGTGTGCTCTCGTGTGCCTATGGTGACCAGAGGTCACTATCTGGTGTCCTCTGCAATTGCTCGCCACTTTTTTTTCTCCCCCCCCCCACCTTTTTATTTATTTATTTATTTATTTTGTTCTTTTTGAGACAGGCTTTCTCTGTGCAACCCCTGCCTGTCCTCCACAACCTGGCCACTTTGTGTTGCCATTGTTTTAAAATATCTCATTTTGGATGGTGTGTAATGTGTGTGTGTGTGTGGGGGGGTCAGTGCATGTGTTTGCACGTGTGTGCAGGTACCAAGGAAACTGGAGGCACTGGATGTTCCAGAGCTGTTGGTACGGATGGTTGTGAACCACCTAGTGTGCATGCTGGGAACAGAACTAGGTCCTCTTCCAGAGTATTCCACCATCATCTGTCTCTCTGTCTTACGGTTTTTCTAGCTAGCCTGGAATAAACTGTATTGATCAGTGAATGGCCTTGAACTCTCAAAAACCCACCTGCCTCTTCGTCCTAAGTGTTGGGATTAAAGGCGCACACAACACACTCAGCTGAGAGCGACAGGCTGTAGACTGCTGAGCCATCTCTCCTGGCCCTGATTTATTTTTTTGGCACGGGGTCTCTCCTTGAACCTGGAGCTCACCGATTTGGCTAAGCCTGGCTGATGACGTATCTTCCCGCCTCTCCCTCCACAGCCCTGGGTTTACAGGCATGTACGTGCACGCTCGCCAGCAAACACTTTCTATTCCCGAAGTTGCTCTTTGATTTTTTTTTTTTTTTTGATAAACACCAGTCACAGTCTCTTGACTTTTGCAAGTTTTCACAAGGTCACTGGTCTCAGGGAGTGTACTTCCAAGGTTTGTAGCTCAGGGATCCCCCCCAAACTGCCTGCCACTACCTCTGTCCTGGCACTGCCCGGTCCTTGGTGTGGCCCCTCCTTGTTAGGGCTGAGTGTGGGAGTGGAGCCTCTCCCTCATAGCTGTGTCTGGCTGAGGCCTTCCTCTTTGTCTTACATCCTTACCCAGCTTTAAGGGCTGGAGAGCTGGCTCAGTGGTTAAGAGCACTGGCTGCTCTTGAGAGGACCTGGGTCTGGTTCTCAGCACCACACAGTGGCTCCGAATCATCCATACCTCCATTTCCAAGGAGTCCAGCGCCCTCATCTGACCTCTGAGGGGACAAGGCAGGAATGTGGTGCATATACATGTACGCCGTCAAAATAGTCATACATAGCCGGGCGTGGTGGCGCACGCCTTTAATCCCAGCACTCGGGAGGCAGAGGCAGGTGGATTTCTGAGTTCGAGGCCAGCCTGGTCTACAGAGTGAGTTCCAGGACAGCCAGGGCTATACAGAGAAACACTGTCTCGAAAAACCAAAAAAAAAAAAATAGTCATACGTGTAAAACAAAATAAATAACATTTTGGGGCTGGAGAGATGGCTCAGCAATTAAGAGCACTGGTTGCTCTTCCAGAGGTTCTGAGTTCAGTTCCCAGCCACCACATGGTGGCTCATAGACATCTATAATGGGATCTGACGCCTTCTGTCATGCAGGCATACGTGCAGTTAGAGCACTCATATGCATAAACAAATCTTTAAAAATAAATAAATGAAAATTTCAGCCTGGCCTGCAGAGCAAGTTTCAGGATATACAGTGCTGTGCAGAGAAACCCTGTTCAAAAAGAGGGTGGTGTGCTGGGGGCCAGGGGAACGCACAGCTTTAAACATCTTTCCTCTACCTGCCTGTCCGCACAGAACGCCTTCTCTCTACCCTGTGCTCAGAACATCACACTGGATGACTCCCTCAAGCCCCATATATTGTTGCTCTGTTCTTTTTAATCTCAGAGCACTTATGAGCAGATCAGCATGACATGTGACAATGTTGAACGTGAGTGGTGTTCAGGGCTGGGGGTGTTAGCGGGCAAACTTCCTGTTTGTGGAACGGCTTGCCACAGAAACAGCTTCCCTCCCTCCCTGAGGCCACACCCATCCACCACCCACGCATCTATCCACACATCTACCCACTCACCCATCCATCCACCCACTTACCCACCCATCCATCCATCTACCCACACATCTACCCATCCACTAATCCATCCATCCATCCACCCACCCACTTAACCCAGCCAGCCAGCCAGCCAGCCATTGATCCATCCGTCTGTTCCGTCCATCCGCCCGTCCATCCCGGGTACCCACAGTTGCCCGCAGGCTTCGCTGCCGCTGTGCATATGGACCGCTCTTGTTTCTTCTTTCCTTTCCCCATTTTTCTAATGTGTCTGTGGCGATGGGGACAGCACAGTGGCAGTAGGTCTTTCTTCGCCACAGTAGAGAGGCCTTGGCTGCGCCCACCCGGGAGGGGGCTCCTTTCTGAAGTGGCAGGAAGGAGGTTTTGAGGTTTGTGACTAGGGCTTCTAAGTATGTGAGCGAAAGATTTGCTTGCCCACATTTGTGATATCTTGGCAAGCTAGCAACCTGAGAAGGTGCTTTCTGGTTGCTTTTGTGTGTGGTTTTACTCTTCAGGGGGAGAATTTACACCTTGGCGGAGCTGTGCTTAAGTGGCTGGAGAGACGGCTCAGTGCTGCTCTGCAGAGGACCCAGGTTCATTTCCCATCAGTACACGGCAGCTCACGACGTCTGTACCTCCAACCCTACCATATCCAACTTCCTCTTCTGGCCACCACCGACAGCAGGCGTGCACACGGTGCACTAACATACAGAAAAAAAAAACACCCGTATGTCTGGGCGTGGTGGCACACGCCTTTAATCCCAGTACCCAGTACAGGTAGAGGCAGGCGAATTTCTGAGTTCAAGGCCAGCCTGGTCTACAGAATGAGTTCCAGGACAGCCAGGGCTACACAGAGAAACCCTGTCTTGAAAAAAACCAAACAACAACAACAAAAACCAAAACCAAAAAACAAACAAACAAACAAAAAACCCACCCATATGAGTACAAATCAATAATTAAAAAAAAAATTGCTATTGGGTCAGAGAGATGGCTCAGCGGTTAAGAGCACTGACTGCTCTTCCAAAGGTCCTGAGTTCAATTCCCAGCAACCACATGGTGGCTCACAACCATCTGCAATGGGATCTGATGCCCTCTTCTGGTGTGTCTGAAGTGTATTCATATACATTTAATTAATTAATAAATAAAACTGCTGTTAACTTTGGGGTTAAAACTAACATAATTCCCAAGCAATTGGGGAGTTCTCTATATGCTGTGAACTGTAACAAAAAATGAACTCATACACACACACACACACACACACACACACACACACACACACAGAGGTCATACAAGTGGAAACAGTTAAAGAATCCTGCAGAGTCTCCCTTTGTTAGTTGTCAATAGTGTGTAAGGGCTGTGGGGGCTGTGCACACTTGGATGTGGGGCAGGCAGGTCCTGGGGAGCTGTGTAGACAGGTGTAACAGATTACTGCCGTAGGCCGTAGATGCGTGCAGAAAGGCATTTGCTGAGTTTCATCTTCGTGTTTGTTTGTTTTGTGTTGTTTGTCTTGTTTCTCAAGACAGGGTTTCTCTGTGTCGCCCTGACTGTCCTAGAACTTTCGTAGACCAGGCTGTACTCAGATTCAGAGATCTGCCCGTCTGTGCCTCAGAATGCTGGGATTAAAGGTGTGTGCCCCTACCCCTGGCTTGCCAGGGTATGTTTTTGTTTGAGATAACATCTCTTGTAGCCCAGGCAGGATCTGAGATTAGCCTTGAACACCTCCCTCTCTTTCCCAAGTACTGGGATTCTGTCGTGCCCCACCTCAGCCTCAGTTACTAATCTCCAGCAGTGTTTCCCAAATGGGAGTCACGCAAGGCAGTGACTTGAGAACTCTTTCTAACAGGCGCTGTGAAAAGGAGATACCACAGAATGAACTGTCTCCAGTTCTCTTCTGAAACTCATCATTGCTGGGGGTGACTCCGAAGGCCTGACTAGTGTCTTCCTCCAAAATGCCTGAATTAAAGGTGTGTCTCACCACACCTGATTCAGATTCTTCCTTCCTTCCTTCCTTCCTTCCTTCCTTCCTTCCTTCCTTCTTTCCTTCCTTGCTTTTTTGTTTTTGTTCGTTTGTTTTTTCAAGATTCGAGACAGGGTTTCTCTGTGTAGCCTTGGCTGTCCTGGAACTCACTTTGTAGACCTGGCTGGCCTCAAACTCAGAAATCTGCCTGCCTCTGCCTCCCAAGTGCTGGGATTAAAGGCGTGCGCCGCCGCTGCTGCTGCTGCTGCTGCTGCTGCTGCTGCTGCTGCTGCTGCTGCTGCTGCTGCCGCCGCCCCCCCCCCCCCCCCCCCCCAGTCAGATAGTCTTTCTTGGAGACTTTTTTCGAAAACTCTTCCTTTCTGTTGTGTTCTGGTGTGAAATATAGGTCTTGAGACAGAGAGTCTCAGTCAGAGGTGTTTGAAAGCTCCTGATGAGGAGGCAGAAGACAAGGTGGGAGTTTGATTCTGATAGATCGCCTTAGGATAAAGACAAGGAGAGGGGGGGGTCTGCACAAATCATTTATTGTCCTGGGGCAGAGAGTCTCTACAGTCAGACCTGGGGCATAGGAGAGGCAAGCTGAGGAGGTGGCTCTGTGGGGAGAGACGCCTGCCCCCAAGCCTGAGGACCTGGGTCTCATGTGGTTTGTAGGGGAGAACTGTTTTCCAAAGGGTGTCCTCTGACCTCCACACACATGTCCCCTGCAAAACACAAAGTAGATAAAATGTAATTGATGATGGTGATGGTGATGGTGATGGTGATGGTGATGGTGATGATGATGATTGATGATGATGCCGCTGCCTGTATCCAGGGGAGCTGGAAGAGACAATGACCAGTTGGTACCTGGGCTGGGGATGGAGCTAGCTCAGTGGTAGATAATACGTTTAGCCTTCACGAGTGGGTACAACCTGTAATACTCAAGTAAAATAAGAAAGTACGATCCAAACCGTGGTCCTTCCCAGGAATGTCCTCCGACTATGGATTCCCGCAAGGCAATCTGTTTTTTATTGTCATTTGTTCTTTGTTTTGAGGTTTTTTTTTTCCCCCCTATTAGTATTTTGATACAGTCTCCTGTAGCCCAGGCTAGCCTGAAACTCACTGTGTTGCTCAGGATGATCTCGAACTCCTGCTCCTCTTGGCTCCACCTCCCAGATTGCTACGATGACAGATCCGAGCCGCCTTGCTCAGTGGAGGGAGAGCTAGGGATCGATCATACATGCTAGGCAAGAACTCTACTGAGTGAGCCATGCCCACGGCCCAGTTTTCAAGTTTTATTTTTATTATTTTCAATTGTGTGTAGGCATGTGTGTCTCTACGTGGGTGTATATGCAAGCGAGTGCAGGTGAGGAGGGTAGGGGCGTCAGATGCCCCGGAGCTAGGGACGCAGAGACTTGTGAGTCCCCGATGTGGGTGCTGGACCCGAACTCTGGTCCCCTATGCCAGCAAGTGTTGTGACATAGCCCAGGCTGGCCCAAGGCTTTCCAGATAGTCAAAGATGAGGTTACAGGAAGGAGCCTAATCTTCTGGGCTTAAGTTTAGGAATCTGTATCTTAATTCACTATGGAGTGCCAGGGGCTGAGGCACTAGCATGTGCCAGTTCTGAGCTGTTCACCCGCTGGGGGGGGAGGGGCTTGTGTCTTTAGCATCTCCCCAGTCAGTGAGGTGCAGATGGAGATGGGACACATTCCGCTTTGAGATTTAGAGAGGTGCCTCTATATCTAGGTAGAAGATTGATGGGGGTGGATAGGGGGCCTGGGGGAGGGGCGCAAGCAAGAGATGAAGCCTGGATGTCTGTGGAGAAGGAGGCCTGGCTTTTAGGGGAGGCTCGTGGGTGGGTTCTGTGCTTTGAAGGAGAGAATGAGGAAGCACAACTCTACAGTGTCCAGGGCGTGGCTGTGGGGGGGAAGGTTTGAGTCACAAACGTGGCGACTAGGACAGTTAGAGGAAAAGGTCACGTGACTCTCCATGCACCCTGCTTTCGGTGGGTAAGATGGACTCCTAAGGCCTCGATGGCAGCCCCCCCNCCCCCCCCCCCGTGAGCCGTTCCTCCCGAGCACCAGTGCCCTCTGCTCTGACTGTCAATTTCTGAACAACCTCCTGGTTGTGTTAGATATGACTCACAGGGAGCTGACACGTGTACCCAACTGGTATTCGGCTGGTGTGATTCATCACGAGTGACGTGCGTTTGCACATGGTGAGAGTGTGCGTACCTTTGCCCATGGTGTGCTCCACTGACACCTGGGTAACTCTTCACCGTTCCAGTAACCATGCAGTGCTCTCTCTCTCTCTCTCTCTCTCTCTCTCTCTCTCTCTCTCTCTCTCTCTCTCTTAAAATTAGATATTTTCTTTATTTGCATTTCAAATGTTACCTCCTTTCCCAGTTTCCCCTCTGAAAATCCCCTATCCCCTCCCCCCTGCTCCCCAACCCACCCACTCCTGCTTCCTGACCCTGGCATTCCCCTACACTGGGGCATAGAACCTTTACAGGACCAAGGGTCTCTCCTCTCAAGGCCATCCTCTGCTACATGAGTCCCACCACATGTACTCTTTGGTTGGTGGTTTAGTCCCAGGGAGCTCTTGGGTTACTGGTTAGTTCATAGTGTTGTTCCTCCTATGGGGCTGTAAACCCATCAGCTCCTTGGGTACTTTCTCTAGCTCCTTCATTGGGGACCTTGTGCTCTGTCCAATGGATGATTGTGAGCATCCACTTCTGTATTTGCCAGGCACTGGCAGAGGCCCTCAGGAGACAGCTATATCAGGCTCCTGTCAGCAGGCTCTTGTTGGCATCTGACATAGTGTCTGGGTTTGGTGGTTGTTTATGGGATGGATCCCCAGGTTTCTCTCTTTTTTACTTCATGTGCGTGTGCGTGTGTGTGCACATGCCTGTGGAGGCCAGGAGACAGCCTGGGGTGTCATTTGTCAGAGGTGACCAACGTTGTTTTGGAGACAGCCTCTCACACTGGCCTGGAACTCATCAAATAGGCCCGCTCAGCTGACCTCTGACTGCCTCCCTAGCACTGGGGCTACAAGCTCATGACATCAGTACCTGGCTTTTTAACATGGGTCCTGGGGCTCGAACCCTGGCCCTCATGCTTGTGCAGCCAGGTCTTTACTGACTGAGCTTCCTCCCAGCCATCCTCAGTGTTCTTCATGAGTGTTGAGAATACATCTTAGAGAACTGTTTAATACCTTCTCCCTCTCCCTCTCCCTCTCCCTCTCCCTCTCCC
>NC_034607.1:14409861-14428992 GCF_900095145.1 Mus pahari | reverse complement strand
CTCCCCTCCCCTCTCCCTCTCTCTTTCCCTATCCCTTTCCCTCAATAAGTGACCATTAGATCGACCCCTTCTTCAGATGTTTCAGTTCTGTATTTTGTATTTGTGTTTTCTAACTTGTTCTGTTTTGAGACAGGGTCTCACTATGTAGCCCTGGCTGGCCTGGAACTTGCTGTGTAGACCAGGCTGGTCCAGGGTCCTCCTGCCTTAGACTCCCAGGTGCTGAGCTGAAAGGTGTCTGCTACCATGTCTGGCTAGCTCAGTACTGTGTTTTCTTTTTGTTTTGTTTTGTTTTCCACTTTATATGTCTGAGTGTTTTGTGTACGTGTGTCTGTATACCAGACGTGTGCCCGGTGCCTGTGGAGGCCAGAGAAGGGTAGGGTGTCAGGTCCTCCAGAGCTAGAGTTCAGGGCAGTGGTGAGCCACCATGTTGGTTCTGAGAAAGGAAGCTTGGTCCTTTGGAACTGTTGGGCAATGATGCAAACCTCTGAGCCATCTCTCCAGGCCCTTGTTTTAGTTTTTGAGCTACGGGTCTTGCAGTAGGCCCTGGCTTGTCTCGGGCTTGCAGCAGCCCTCCTGCCTCTGCCTCTGTCTCTAGGATCGAAGGCACGCTCCCACACTCATCTTCTTTGCCAGTGCTAAGTTCATTCTCAGGAGGGGGCAATGTTGGAGCAAGCCCCTTGTTGTGGACACCCTCTTTTGGGAGGTTTGACTTCCTCTGTAGCCCAGGCTGTCCTCAAACCCACCAGATAGGTGACCTCACTATATGGCTTTTTGCATCTAGTTCCTAATCTCCCAAGAGCAAGGATTTCATCTGCGCACCACCAAACCTGGCTGAAACTGACTCCCCCCCCCTCCCTTCAAAATACCAGTCTACTGCCTGAGTGATCACATGACTGACTTCTTACACACCCACACCATGCACCACCCCCTGTCCATTTGGGTGCCTGAGACAGGTAGGGCACTGGGGGCCCTGAGCACAGGGAAGTGTCCCAGCCTAGCCCCCTAGCTGTCTTCCAGCTAGAGTGATACCTCCTAACCCAGTGGCTGTCCTCCCCCTCATGTTCTCTGTGGGGAAACAGGCTGGGTGTGTGAGACTGGCGGCCAGTGGGAGTGCTGGCTGCCTTTGAAAACAAACATCTCTGATGTGTTGTGTCAACTCCTTGTCTTGGGACGAGAAGCTTGCTAGGACTTCAGAGTTTTTTAAAAGCTTGTCAAGGAAAATGACCAGCTTGAAAACCATGTCCTGACTTTAATAGCCTTGGTATCTAGAGAGGTGTCCTAGAGTATTTGTAGTCACTTATCAAACCAAGTAACAGCGTAGACTCCATAGTGAGAATACCGGCAGCTTTCCAATACGTTGCTATCTATCACTTTTAAGCCAATTTCAGATTTTTTTAGGGGGGGGGAGGGGAGGTCTAGGATTTGGACCCTGGACCTCCAGCTTGCTGAGTGGGTGGCCTGCCACTTAGCCACACCACAAGACTTCCCCTATATATAGTTTTGTCTTTTTCATTCATTTAATTATCCAGTCACTTATTAATTTATTGAAATAAGGTCTCACTGTATTACTGTTGGCCACCAACTTGTAAGCCTCCTGCCTCACTCAGCCCCCTGGGCACTGGAATAACAGGTGTGCACCTCCAAACTTGGGGCCATGTTACTATGCAGACCCCTGACCAGCTTGGAACTCTGTGTAGACCAGGCTAGCCTTGAATTCAAAGAGATCCGCCTGCCTCTGCCTCATGAGTACTAGGATTAAAGACCTTTATTTTAATTTTCTTTGTGTGTTTGTGTGTGTGTACTTCTGTGTGGGTGTCTGTGGAGACCAGAAGAGGGCACCAGCTCTCCTAGGATTTCACTTACAGGTAGTTGTAAGCCACCTAATGTGGATACTAGAGTCAAACTCTGGTCCTAAGAGCAACACACTCTCTTAACTGCTGAGCTGTCTGTCTAGAGTCACATTACTTGTAGCAGTAGCAGTCAGAAGAATAATGGCAAATGTTATTGAATGTCTACTGTTGCCCAGGCACTGGGCAAGGGTTTTCTGTCACCGATGTCCTTTAGCTCACACAACAACCTCAGATGTGTGTATTGCTTGATTCCTTTTTACGAACAGGAAACCGAGAGACATTTAAAGGGCAGACTAAAGGATGACCAAGCCAGCTCAGCGGGTAAAGGGCTTGCTGCCAAGCTTAATGATCTGGGTGGCACACATCTGTGTGCACACACAAACTCACACGCACTAATGGTGCACACCTTTAACACCAGCGTTCTGGAGGCAGAGACAGGCAGCGCTCTGCAAGTTCCAGGCTAGCCTGGTTTATATAGCAAGTTATGTGCTAGCCTGAGCTACATGGAGAGATCCTGTTTTAATCCTCCCCCACCCCCGACCTCCCAAAAAGTCACATGTATAAGAAGTAACAGTGGCCTTTATGGAGACCCATAGACTTAATCCGGGCACGAAGGAGGCAGATGCAGGCAGATCTTGGGAGATAAGCGTTCAACCAAGTCTTCATAGAGGGTCCCAGGACAGCAAGGGATACACAGTGAGATCCCATTTCAAACAAATACAGTACACTCAAATCATACGGCGGGGCCAGCAATAGAAGGCTGCCGCTGGCTGGTCACATAGGAAGAGACCACAGGCTCCTCTGGTTCTCAGTGCCCTGCTAAAACATCCTCCGTGCACTAGTTCCCAATGCCTTAAAATAACTCTCAGAGGTGAACACTATAATTATCCTCATTTTATGGATGAGAGAGTTGAGGCTCCGACGGGGGAGATGGCGCGCCCAGTGCCACCAGCTCTAGAATAGGTAGGAACAACAATATAAATAAGGAAAAGAACCTTGATGATGGACAGTGAGAATTAAAATAATTTTGTTTTACTGCGTTCTGTTAGTGTTTCTGTGGGTGCACGTGTGCATACATGGGCACATACATGCCATGAACACTTGTGAAGGCCACAGGACAACTTGTGGGAGTCGGCTCTCTCCCTCCACTATGGGAGGTCACATCATCAGGCCACTTGTGAAGGCCACAGGACAACATCAGGCTTGATGGCGAGTGTCTTTGCCCACTAGGCCACCGTCCCGCCTGAGAATGTAGAAGGTGTCTTGCACATCGCTACCTCACTTGCCAGCCCTCCTGTTTCCCCGCAGTAGGTACCTCTGGCTGGCATGCACATATGCACAGCGCTACTTAAACGGCCACCACTGCATCTCCCTTTTTAAACTATGTTCTATTTGTTTGTGAGTGTGTGTGTTAGCATGCAGGTCATTAGCATGTACACATTTGTGTGCAGATCGGAGTCATTTCTGGCTTTTGCCTTCCACTGTGTGGGCCCCAGAAATCTAATTTAGTTCCTGAGACTCAGTGGGTGGCACAGCTCTGGCCTGCATCTCTTCTAAGTGAACCAGGCAAGGGTTCACTTTCTTTATTCTCCTAGTGATGGGGAGCTGTACTGGGGTGAGCTACAGTCTCCACCCCACTTTCACTCCTAACTGCTATGTGCACTTTGGGCCCTTTTCATTTGAAGGTCCAAGCACATCGTAGAACATCTAGAAACGATAAATCTTTGTTTTTTGTTTTTTTGTTTTTTTTTCAAAATCCTGCGTCTGACTTTCCTTGTTCCTAGGTCTCATACATGGAAAGGAATACTTGTATATGATTAAGTTGTTGATTGTACAGTCAAGCTCATGTACGTACAGTACAGCCATTTTAAGAATGGTCCAGGTGACAGGCGGTGGGTGTCCTAGAGACTTTCAGAGGAATTAGTTTAAGAGAATATTGGCTTAAGCATTAATCCCTTTTGTTGTTCCTTATAAAATAATGAGAAAATCTTTTATAAGATTAAAGAATTGAGCCAGGCAGTGGTGGCCCAAGCCTTTAATCCCAGCATTCAGGAGGCAGGCAGATCTCTGTGAGTTCAGGGCTAGCCTGGTCTACCCTGTCTCAAAAAAAACCAAACAAACAAAAACAAAACAAAACAAAGCAGGGGGAGATGGCTTAGGGGCTAAGAGCACCGGCTGCTCTTGCAGAGGACCTTGGTTCCTAGCATCCTCACGGAAGCCCACAGCTGTCTGTCACTCCAGTTCTATAGGATCCAGTGGCTTCCGTGAGCTCAAGGCACTCGTGTATACACATGAATGCAAACAAAACTCCTGTACATATAAAATAAAACAAAATATTTTTATTTATTTATTTTTTGGTTTTTCGAGACAGGGTTTCTCTGTATAGCTCTGGCTGTCCTGGAACTCACTTGGTAGACCAGGCTGGCCTCGAACTCAGAGATCCGCCTGCCTCTGCCTCCCGAGTGCTGGGATTAAAGGCCTGCGCCACCAGGCCCGGCTACAAAATATTTTTTTTAAGAAAAGGAATGGTCCTCTTTGGGGGGGAGGAATGTCCTCTTAAAAAGTTTCTTAATTTTAACTTAGATTCCAAAACACTTACGACAGAGTTTGAAATGTCACAAGCAAATTTAAACAGGTCCTCTGTTTGGACTGCTGTTCTAGTCCTATGAGGAGAAGTCTAAGAAGGTGCCTTTGTTTCACGGAATCAGGGCATGCCTACAAATGTGAGCATATCCTCTCCACTGCTGTCCTAGTCTTTTGCAAACCCCTCCCCCAGACTTAAAATTACATTTGACAACTGGCCATCTCTGGGTAGGTCTGGACTAATTAAAGGGTTGCCCCTCGGCCTGTGCCTCTCCCCTGGACTATGGTAAGATACTGGCACAGCAAGACTACCCGTTCCCAAGATACTTGCTGGGCCTGAGAGAGGGGTAAGTTCTGGAACCACCAGCTGGGGCTTCTCCCATCAGCCCTTAGGAGACTTGTGACTTCATACAAATCCTTGGAAGCGCTGAGAGCCTGTCTGCAAAATCAGGGTCATTAAACCTTAGGCTCATTATTCCTTAGATTCCAGGGCAAGTTCTCGGGACAGACAGATGATGGGATTAATAGCAGGGCACCTTGAGCTCTGAGCACCCACTCAGCATGCATCACTGTTCTTGTACTAAAAAGGCTGCAATGCCCTAGGACATCTTTTTAAAAATTAGTTTTGTTCGCGAAAGCTATATAATCAATGTATATTTATAAGGCGCAAAATGTTTACATGTAATATACACACACATTGTGTAATGATCAAATCTAGGCAACGGGTAGGTCAGATTTAAAGTGAGACTTCCGGTTTCCTTGGGATTTTGGCCAATGAGGAAAGCTATCTTCCTGAGATCCATTAATATTTCATTGGCAACCTGGAGCACCAGCTGTAAGGCTCGCTATGCCCGGATCGCAATGCATACTCCATGGGCTCTTTGGAAAGGCCCTTCTTCCAAATAGAAGGGCATTCTAATTACATTCCCACCAATCCAAAGGCACTTTAAAACATGGTTTAAAGTTTCCCAAGCCAATTAGAAAACTGGTTGGTCCGACCATTAAGTATAAAGAAATATGCTAATTTATGCAAGGACTGCTGGTCCAGAAAAGCATTGGCTGAATTCAAAGCAAATTAATTAACTACATACATACATACATACATATATACATGGCTTCTAAGAAAAGACAAGATACCCTTAAAGATAGATACTATGTAACACTAACATAACAATGTATTTTCAGTCAGGTCTAAGCACCTAGCCTTCATTATGTAGAGTGCCAATTACTGAAACATGAGGTGGGTTGCTTTTGAGAAAGAAGTTCGATGTAGCAACATAGTATGGCCGCTTTGACAAACTCTGTTTAATTTTATGCTTATATAAGTAAGCAAGGTGCATAAAGGACTTGTGTGGGTGTTCTGGGGCTGAACCCAGGACTGTGGTCACACAGTCACAGTCACACGGTCACACAGTAAAGCATGCTTTTGCCCTGCCACTCACTGGACAGCATGTCTACCTCTGCCCGGAGGCTTTTTGCTTCCTAGTAAAAGCTATACAAACCAAACAATATTGTAAAGAATTTAAATCTGGTGATACTTTTATTTAGAACTCACCGGATATATGTTTATCAACAAAACCTTACCAACTGACTTCAAATAATATCAGGGGGAAGAAAAATCAAGGCTTAAATCTGTATCTTTAAGCATGAATTACATTCTTGTACAACTCACTTATTACCTATTTCTGATATTTCTTTAATCCCCCTCCTTGCTATATTGTGTGGGCATTTGGGCATTAGTAGTTAGGCTGCAAAGAACTGTCATAATGAACACTTATGTTTCCGGTACTACTAGGTGGTTTAAGAAGTGTCAACAATTTGAAATTTAAAACAGGTGGTGATTATGGTTGGACCAAATGGTGCTAAAAGGTTTTGTAGCTTCATTTTTTAAAGAATGGAAGTTGTTTAATGCAACTCCCACAAACATGAATAGAAAAGATAGCAGTCTAAATAGAGAGGGCCAAGGGATACTTAGCAGCATCTCTCCTTAGTCATTAGTTTTCTTTTCCTTAAGGGACGTTTCACAGATAAGATTGCACTGCGTTTTAGAGTGGGAAGGGATGTTGTAGAGTTTAGGAGCACATGAGAAACTTAAGCCTAACCCTGCCAGGTTAAAATCGACCGATGCTTTAGTTTTTACATAAATATGCAAAAAAAAATTTATGTGGTTGGTTCTATTTGGAGTTTCTAAATCAATTTTTGTTTATCCTCCCCGCCTCCAATTTAAACTAAAACGTGTGTGTGTGTGTGTGTACAGGGCCCCTAAGGAGAATCAGCTCACATCTTGTAGATGGGGGGGGGAGGCGGGTGGATACAAACCTGTTTCTTGAATCGACCCCAATACATTTCAAAGTTCCCCCGCAACACACACACTTTTTTTTTTTCTCAAAAGAAACAGAAATCAACGGTCTATGAGCTTTGGTTTTCTTTTGAAAAAAAAAATTTTTTTTAAATTTTTAATTAAAGAAATCGTAATATTTCTGCCTTTTTTTTTTTTTTTTAAACTAGGCAAGACCGAAGTTTGAGGTAGACGAGCAGGCGAGCCGTTTGCCCGGGCGCAGAGCATGAAGGCCGGGCGGGCGCGGGGAGCGGGCGCCCGCCGCCCGGCGCGGGGGTGAGCGAGAGAGAGAGCGGAGCGCGTGTGGCCGGCGCCGCTCGGCCTGGAGCTCCCGCGCCCGCGCCCCGCGCCCCGCGCCCGCCGCCGCCGCCGCCGCCGCCGCCGCCCCTGGTGCGATGGCGCAGAAACCCCGTTGACAAGGCACTGCTTTTTCATGACGGTGAGTTTCCCTTTGAGTGTATTATAATTTTGTGATAAAAATTTCAAGGAGAGAGAGAGAGAAAAAAAAAAAAAAAAACACAACCTCCTTCCTCTGCCTCTTTTTTCCTTCGGGGAGGGGAGAAGCGAGGGAAGGAGAAGGGGGTGGGGGGAGAGGAGAGGAGGAGAGCTGGGAGATAGATCTCCAGCCAGACAGAAAAGAAAGAGGAGCAAATTAAACACCGAGTTGCCAAAACCAGGATATTAGGTTTCAGCCCAGAGAGCTATTGGCTAAGGCTGTGTTTTTTTTTTTTTTGGGGGGGGGGTTGGGTTTGTGGGTGGGTGATGGTGGTGGTGGGTGGATGTTTAATGGACACGGAGAAAAGGGGAATCGAGTGTGGATGCCTCTCCCGGCGCCGCCGGGGCCCTGGGAAGACCAAGTTCAGTGTCTCGGGCGGGGGCGCGGGCGGGCGGGCCGGGGCCGGGGCCGGGGGGCGCCGCGGCCGCGTAGGGGGGCCTGGCGCCTGCCTGTTCCCCCCCCTTCCTTCTTCTTCTTCCTCTCCCCCCCCCTCTTCCATCCGCGGATGCAAATTTCTGGAGCGGGGAGTGGGAGAGCCCGGGAAGGGGGGTGTGGGATAAAGAAGGAGGGGAGGTGGCGGCGTGGCGCTGGGGAGGGGAGGCGGGGAGGGGAGCCTTTTAATGACTCATTGATTGAGCCGCTTTCAAATTAGTTGTGTGCGCCGAGTGTGTGTGTGTGTGTGTGCGAGTGTGTGTGTGTGTGTGTGTGTATTCCGCCCCCCGGAGCCGCCCGGGGAGCCGCGGAGGAGGGAGCGGGGCTCGGCGAGGGGAGGACGGCGGCGCGGCGCGGCGGGGCGGCGAGCAGGGGGCGAGGGAGGGCCCGGAGTGACGGCGGCCGGGCGAGCGGACTCCGCTTCTCCCAATCTCCTCCCCTCGCCGCTCGCAGGCTCCGCACAGCCCCCTCGGTTCCCTTCTCTGCCTGCCGCTCGCCGCCTCCGAGGCTCCCGGGTGGGGAGGCCGCCTTGGTCGCCTTTCCGCGCTTCTCGGAGGGGGAAAAGAAAGAAAGAAAGCAAAAAAAAAAAAAAATGGAGCCCGCGGCGGCGACGGCGGAGGAGGAGGAGACGGGAAGGGAGGCCCGGGTCCTCGCTCCGCACTTCCACCCCGCCGGCTCCCTCTCGCCCGCCGCCGCACCGGCGCGTCCGGGGAGAGGCCGCGGCGGAGGCCCGGGGGCTCC
Organism: Mus pahari; assembly: GCF_900095145.1. Taxonomy (NCBI): domain Eukaryota; kingdom Metazoa; phylum Chordata; class Mammalia; order Rodentia; family Muridae; genus Mus; species Mus pahari. The sequence goes on along the minus strand of NC_034607.1, from coordinate 14,420,552 downwards.
CGCCGGCTCCCTGGGCCTCTCGGCGCAGGCCCCGGCCTGTCGTCGTCGCCGTCGCCGGGCCGGACGCGAGGATCCGCGGCCCGGGCCGGGGACGAGCGAGCGGGCCCCGCTGCAGGCTCGGCTCGCCGGTGCGGAGGCCGGGGGGACGGAGGGCGGTGGCTGGCGGGCAGCGCCTTCTCTTGTCTTTTTTGTGATTATTTTTGGTGCGTGGATTTTTTTTTTTAAAGTCTTGATTTTTTTATTTTTTATTTTTTTTTTTTTGCTTTTTTTTTCCCCCCGGCCCGGAGGGTTTCGCGGGCCCCCCCCCTTCCCGAGTCGCCCCGAAAGCGGCTTCTCGGGGCGGGGGCGGCGGGCCGGAGGACGCTAAGATGGCGCTGGGCCTGGCCCGCAGCCAGGGCTGGTGGCGCAGTGGCTCGGCGGCCGCCATCTTCCCTCGCGGCGCGGGCGGCGCCCGGAGACCCGGGAGCCCCGGAGCCGGGAGCGGCCGCCGGGTCCCGAGGATGGAGCCGAGGTGGCGGCGGCCTGCTTTCGGTCGTCTGTCTCGGGCCGGCAGGAGTGGAGTGGGATGTGGTCGGGCGCCCTGGTCGATGGCGTCCCTCCCCGCATCCCCCCCACCCGTGTTTTCCCCCCCCCCTTTGATCTCGGGCTTGGACGGCTTGGTCTTTCAGACCCGGCCGCGGGCAGGACTTTGGGGATCCCTCTGCTTGGCTTTCTTGATTCTTGGGGGTTAGGGTCCCAGCCGACAGAGCTAAGGACCGGGGTCGGTCCGCCTCCCCGGAACGTGGCCCGCCCAACTGTACTCATCTAAGCCGGTCGTGGTTAGTCGGTGGTGGTGTCCCGCAGACCGGGGTCTGGTCCACGGGATGCAGGGACGAGACGGTTGCAAGTGACTTCTAGTTTGGGTCTTCGATGGACTTCAAAAATTAGACTTTCTTAATTAAGTCTCTGATTGAGGAAATTTCAGTTAAACTTCAAAAATGTACCTTTTCATTATAAGTTTTCTTAACCTAGATAAATACCGGACAGGTGTGTGGAGGTCACAGGGGAGGAGAAAGGTCTGGGAAGCTCAGGAGGCACTCGGAGATGGAGATGGTTAATTTTCTAGTGGGTAAGAGGCACAGTGTCTTTGTGTCAGAATACAGCCGGTAGGCAGTGGATATTAGGGACTGCCACAGCTCCTGCCACACATTGAACACTTCTAGAAAGTGTTAGTGCTTTAAATACTTGGGGCTTACTCTTGATAGACTGTTCAGGGTACTACCATTTTAAGCAGCAAAAATTGCATTCCCCCACAAAGCTCCACACTTAGGATTTCTGAATCTGACATCAGAATTAACTGGGAGGTGTTTTAAAATACAGATTTTTCCATCTCCATTATTTACCAGGATGAGCTCTGGTCAGTTTTAGTGAGGCACTCCATCTCCAGGACTGAAATCTGGCCTCCTCCGGGAGACGTTGGAATGAGAGGCCATTGTTTGACAGCCCTCAGGGAGAGCTAGTACTCCTGCTAATTTAGAACCAGACTGTACTAGACTAAACTTGTGTTTGGGAGGGGGCAACATCGGATTTGAGGTCCATATTATTTTGGTTTGCGTGACTGCTCATTATTTTTCCCTTTCTTCCTGCCATGTATTAAAGTCATTTAAAGCTCTTTTTTTTTTTTTTTTTTTTTGGTAGAAAATTTAGATATCATGAGATTTTAAAGTCTTAGTACTGAGTTTGCTTCTGAATTACTGGATGGTTTTTTTAAATTACATTTCCTTTCCACCACATGGGTCCTGAGGATTAAACTCTGGTTGCTAGGCTTACAGCAGATCACCTTTCCCCTCGGCCATCTCTGTGGCCCTATTACTGGAGGTCTTAGGGCAGAAGCCCTGGCTCTGGCCCTGCCAACAGGATAGACTCCTCCATGCTGGTCTGGGTACACCAATAAAAGAGTATGGGTGAAAAGCTTACACATTGTGGCTGCATTGAGACTAGGGACAGGTCAAAGGACGCTCATCAAACCCTTCTTCCAGGTGCTGACATTACCCAGAGTTCCATCCATCCCCCGAGGGTTTTGATGTTACACAGGAAAGCCGGTGGTGGGGTTGGAAGGAACGACTCCGCTTCCGGTGTAATCTGGTTCTGAAGAAACAAGTTGCTTCTGCTCCAAGCAGCCACCTCACTCTGGGTCTGGGTGGCCCTGCGGGTGCACTGCCCCTGGAGGCCCATGCCACAGGGAGGTTATCATTCCTCTTTGTTCCTAGAACTCAAGGTGACTCAAGAGGAAAGATTAAGATAGGAAAGATTAAGGGCTAGAGAGAAATCAGGCCAGTAACTGCCCGCCTTCAGGTCCAGCCAGGCAGAGTAGATGGGATAGCGTAAAAGATAGGTTTACACGTGCGTGCGGACACAAAGACCAAAGGCTTTTAAGACAGTGGTTTCTCTAAAATCGAGTTTATAGGGAAAGAATCATTAATTTAAAAGTAGTGTTGAGTGGAATTTAAAACAAGATATCCGAACTCGTGGAATTTACAGCCGGTGGGAGAAGACCTGTAAACTGGAGGTCACATGAACTGGGAGTAACCCTTTCTGCCTAGTAAGTTTCTCTGAAGACTTGAGCTGAGACTTGAATGAGCTGTGCTAAGCCATCTCTTAAGCAGGGCTTGTCATCCCAAGCCTGTGCAGAGCAGACTGGAGGGGAGCAAATACTGCGGAGCTTCTCTGGATCTGCTGTGGTCAGGCCGCTAAGGGAATTCTTAGATTGTCCTAATTGCAGTGAGTAGCTATTAAGAGTTGGAGCAGGGGTCTAAAGGAGTAGGGTGGGGACTTGAACTCAGGACTGCAAGCATTGCTAACGAGCATTCCACTGTGGAGGATTTTTGTTTTGAAACTTCAGTCTCATGGTACTGCTTAATTGCTTGGTCTCAAGCTTTGTGTTCATGTGATCCTCCTGCCTCAGTTTCCTAGTCCCAGAAGTGCTCATGTTCTTTATAGGCGAAGTGGCTGCTCTGTACAGGTAGGGATTAGAAACGGTTGCACTATAGTCTGGCCCTGCGAGAGCGGAAGGAATCAAGAAGGCCTCATTGATGGGCCAAGCTTTGAGTGGCTGATGGTGTCACTTAGAATTTGGAGAAGACCAGAAGAGGACTAGCTGGCAAGGGATGGTAACAGGATTCCTATGCCACCTGTTGGGTACCGAAATTTAACTGTTACAAGTCACTGGCTGGTAGGTGTGTCCTGGGAGCAGCTCAGGTCATGTGAGATCACGGAAGTGGACCAAGCTGTGCAAGGACAGTAGTGTGCCTAGTGAAATGCTAGAAGTGAGGCAGTGAAAGTCCAGCAGTGCTCACAAAAGTGTGCTCAAAGGGGGGGGGGGCGTAAATGACAGCAGTGGGATTGCATCCTCATTTTGAGTACGTGTGTGTGTGTGTGTGTGTGTGTGTGTGTGTGTGTGTGTGTGTGTGTAGGTCTGTCAGGTCTTCCATCTTTAACCTGGTTCTGCAGATGAAACCCAAGGCTTGGGCAGCACTTTACCTCCTGAGCCATTTTTCCAACCCAGAAATGCACTTTCACATGAGCCAAGAATATCTACCCAAGACAGAGACGGAGAGATGAATGAAACAGCGTCTGAGAAAGGGGCAGGATTCTTGAGAAAGGACAAAGAATTTCAGATCTAAGAACAAGGTTTATCAGTGTGGGAGGATAGAGGAGTGAAGGCAGAAAAGGTGAGCAGGAGTTAGAGTGTAACCACGGGAGACAGGGTGAGCAGGAGTTAGAGTGTAACCACCTGAGACAGACGGGCAGTGGGCTGTGGGGCTCTCACGTGGAAGCCTGGCCAGCCCCTTGCAGGAAGAGCAGGTGGTGGCTGGTTTCAGAAGAAAATTGTTGGTCATCTGGGGCTGCAGGGCAAGTGGGACATAAGATACCTGCGGGCGCTGACTGGAGCCCCGAGTCTAAGCACTAAGCCATTTCCCCACCCCCAGTTTGACTTTTTGATCAGTTGCACTGGGGAGGGGGAAGGGTGTTGAGGAAAGAAAGTATCCAAAAGATGCCAGTGGAAATGTATAAAACCCTTAACCAGCCGGTTCCTCTTTGAGTTACAGAATAACAATAGAGGGAAATTAGAAAGAAAAAAAAGGGGCTGGAGAGATGACTCAGCTGTTAAGAGTGCCAGCTGCTCTTCTGAAGGTCGTGAGTTCAAATCCCAGCAACCACATGATGGCTCACAACCATCTGTAATGAGATCTGATGCCCTCTTCTGGGGGTGTCTGAAGACAGCTATAGTGTGCTCACATATAATAAATCTAAAAAAAAAAAAGAAAAAAGAGGAAGGCATTCAAAATAGATTACTGTAGTAGTGGTTTAGAAGATCCAGGGTCATTTGTTAGGGATGGAGGTTAAGAAGGCCTGACTTAGGGAGAAAGGATACGTTCCTGGGAAGTGTCCTAGTTGGATGGAAATAGTGGGTAAAAGAAACAGCCACTAATTACACAGCAGCGTGTGGGATGAGCTAGTAAAGTTGATAAAGATGCTTGAAGGATGCCTTGGGATGGGATACTGGGAGGGGCCGCTGGGTTTTACTGTCCTCTTGATTCCCTCGAGTGCTTCCATTCAGGTCCTCTCTCCCTTCCCTTGAGCGCTTCCATTCAGGAAAGTCCTGAGAGCTCCCTTAGTCCTTAAAGGCTGTGACTTGTTTAACTATCAATTTCTTAATAAAGTTGTAAATCGAACACTTCCTGTTCCTGTGGCTTCTTTGGCTCCCTGGCTACAAACACATCAAACACTGCGTTAGCAGAACCACAGCTCCCCAGTCGGGATAGATGTTGCCTCTCAAAGTGGCTTCTTTCAGGTCCACCAAATCCAACTTCCTTGAATCATCAGGAGTTCAACTTTGTTCCTGGCTAGAATGTGAACATTTCACAAATATTATTTGTCACACTTTTATCCTGCTTCACACCCTGATGGCTTTTCAATACATGTTAAAGTTGGTGGGTATTGGTGACACACACCTTTAATCCAACTCTCAGGGAGCCAGAAGCAGGAGGAGCTCTGTGCTTGAGGCCAGTGTGAGCTACACTTGGTTCTAGGCCAAACTAGGCTACATGGTGAGATTCTGTCTCAAAAACATATTGTAGTCTCAAAAGAACTCGGGTTCCAGCCCTAGTTTCTGTATTATGAAAAGAGCCAATGACCCGCCTAAGATTCGTTGCAAAGAGTCCCTGAATTATTACATTTTGCCATTCATACTATACTAGTTGTTTAATTACAACTAGTACAGCTGTATACAGCTGAGAATACTGATGTCTAACAAGTTAAAATTGACCTTAGCCAGGCACGATGGCATTTGTCCTGTGGTGCTGGCTGAAAAGACCCAGGGTCTGAGACTGAAGTAAGGATCCCTTTAGGAGAGTGTGGACGATAGACTTTTTGGTGGCTTTTGTTTTGTTTTGTTTTGTTTGGGTTGGGGGTCAAGACTGGTTTCTCTGTGTAGCCCTGGCTGTCCTGGAACTCACTCTGTAGACCAGGCTGGCCTCGAACCCAGAAATCCGCCTGCTTCTGCCTCCCAAGTGCTAAAGGCGTGTGCTACCACTGCCCCAGCCCTCTTTTTTCTTTTTTTTTTTTTTTTTTAAGATTTATTTATTTATTATATGTAAGTACACTGTAGCTGTCTTCAGACACTCCAGAAGAGGGAGTCAGATCTTGTTAGGGATGGTTATGAGTCACCATGTGGTTGCTGGGATTTGAACTCTGGACCTTTGGAAGAGCAGTCGGNTGCTCTTACCCACTGAGCCATCTCACCAGCCCCTTTGTTCTTTTTTTAAAAAGTAAAGTCAAGCCTGCTGAGATGAGGTGGTTCAGTGGTGAAACGAGTTGCCATGAACCTGACACCTGTGTGTCTCACTTTGGAAGGAGCGAATCAATTCCAGCCTCGGCACGTGTGCCACAGTAACTCCCATCCTCATCAGGACGAGGTTATCTCCAGTGCTCCTAGGAAGGTGGCTCCTGGCAGTAAGGTGATCTGGAGACGGTGGCATTCCAGGCCTGAGCTGTCGGTTTACCCGTGTTTGCTGGGGAGCAGGCCAGGGCTTCAGGCGTGATTTTCACATGTGCATTCCCAACCTCGTTTTGTTGTTTTGAGACAAGGACTTACTCTGTCGCTCTGGCTGGCCTAGAACTCACTTCGTACAAGAGACTGGGCTCAAAAAAGTCCTCCTGCCTCAGCATCCCGAATGCTGGGACTGCACTTGTGCCTGATTAAAAGTATGTTTTTTGTGGTTTTGCTTTGCTTTTTGAGATCTTATTTTTATTTTGTGTGTATAGATGTTTTGCCTACATTTGTGTATGTGCACCACATGCATACAGTGCCCTTGAAGGCCAGAAGAGGGCGTCAAAGATCCTTTGGAACGGGAGTTACAGGCCTTTGATTGCTACCAGGGGTTTGTCGTTTTGATTTGAAGTTTACTTTGGCTTGTTTTAGTTTTGTTTTTGAAACAGGGCTTCTCTGTGTAGCCCTGACCGGCCTCAGACTTAGAAATCCGCCTGCCTTTTGCCTGTGCTGGGATTAAAGGCGTGAGCCACCCACTACCACCACCCAGCCTTTTAGCTTTTAATATAAAGGAAACAAACCATATTTTTTTTCTTTATAAACTCTGAGATTTCCTAGAAGTACAAATGAGTGTGCTTAGAAGTAGGTTGATTCTTACTGGTGTTTGTATTCTGGCTCCCCAGATCTGTGAACATTTGACTTTAGAAACTGCGGAAGTCTGCCCTGGGCTCCTCTAGGTGAGATCACACATAAAGGAAAAAAAAAAAAAAAGCCTTGGCACTGGAACGTGTTTAGAGCCTCATCTGCTCTCTCGGTCCCTTTCTCCTCCTTTTCTTTTTCTTCCTTTGACAATCTATCCAGCCCAGGCTGGCCTTGAACTATTGGCAGTCCTGCCTTAGCCCCAAGTCCTGGGATTACAACAGAAACCACCAAACCTGGCTCTCCAGGTAGCCTCTTTCTTTCTTTTCTTTTCTTTTCTTTTCTTTTCTTTTTCTTTTCTTTTCTTCTTCTTCTTTTTTTTTTTTTTTGTAAATGACTATTTTACTTCAGAGGCCCACTTCTCTTTTTGGCCAAGTGTGATGGCACACCCCTATAATCACTCGGGAGGCAGAGGTAGGCAGAACTCCTGAGTTCGAGGTCAGCCTGGTCTACTTGACAAGCACAACCAAGACCCATAGACCCTCATCTAAAACAACACCAGACAGTGAAGGCTTGTGTCACATTATGCTCGTGGTCCTCATTCACGGTTACAGTTCTGTCACCGCGTATGTGGTGCAGATGGTGGGCCTGAACATTGTATCAGGCAATGAGACTGAGAGTATTGCCAAGAAAGACGAGGGCACCCTGCTCTCTGAAACAGAGGGCCTAGAGAAGTTTAGCTGAATATAAAACTGTGAAATAGTGTCACATACCTCAGGACATTCTTTAACGCACTTAAAGTGTTCCTATCTCAGGCTGGAGAGACAGTGCCTTCTGTGGATCAGCTACTGGCTGCACTGTTGAGTCACCCAGAGTTCAGAGCCCCAGAGCCCAGTCAAACGCTGGGCGGGCGGGTAAGCTCAGTGGCCCACCTGTAATTCTAGTTGTTGGAAGGCAGAGCTCTCAAAGCAAGGCTGGCGAGCCAGAGTGCCACACTAGTGAGCTCAGTGAGACCCTGCCCCAGAGGACAAGGTGGAGAGCGGTAGGACTGTATGTAGGGTCAGATTTATACACATTTGAACAAGCAGGCACACGTGTACACTACACACAAAACATGCAAAAAGAAGCTAGCTTATCTTTGTAATCTAAGGAACTTTATAAATGCAGTCAGTTTGTCCATATCCACCCCTATGGAGTCAACTAACCACTAGGGGGAAGTATTCAGAAAAAACCCCCGACAGCTGGGCGTTGGTGGCACACGCCTTTAATCCCAGCACTCGGGAGGCAGAGGCAGGCGGATTTCTGAGTTTGAGGCCATCCTGGTCTACAGAGTGAGTTCCCAGGACAGCCAGGGCTATACAGAGAAACCCTTTCTTGAAAAACAAACAAACAAAACAAAACAAAAACCAACCCCGAGACCCATCATCTCTTACTTACCCGGTATAACCGCTGTTTCCATAGCTACATGGTATTTGGATTGGAAGTTGTCTAGAGATGATTAAAGGTGTGTGCGGGAAGGGGCTGAGGTGGTGTCCAGTGGGCAGCGAGCTTCCATAGCGTGCACAGCGCTCTGGATTCAGTCTCCAGCTCGGCAGGAACCCGGTATGGTAGGACAGACCTGAGGGTCAGGGTCATCCGGACCGTGACAATGACTTTCATATTCTACTCATCTTCAAAGCGCTTTCCATTCCTGTCGGGCATAGTAGCTCTTGCCTTTTAACCCCAGCACTTGGAGGCAGACTCAGCAGGATGTGAATTCAAGCCCAGCCAGTTCTACATAATGAGACTCTGTCCGGAAAAAAAAACACTTTCCATCCTTAAGTTCAGTTTTAAATAACCTAACTTTTCTTCCATTGTTCTGTGGGGTTTGCTCTCTTGATTGGTTGGTAGGTGGGTTGGTTGGATACTGGGGGTGAAACCATGACAGGAAAATATGTTACCAAGCTTTAACCCCAGCCCCATCAGATATTGATTTGCAATTCTTAAATTACATCATCCATCCATCTATCTGTCTGTCTGTCTGTCCATCCATCTATCTGTCTGTCTGTCTGTCTATCTATCTGTCTGTCTATGGTACAGTTCCAGAGTGGAGGTCAGGGGACAACTTGTGAGAGTTGGTTCCTCTACCGTTTGAATCCTAGAGATTGAATTCCAGTTACCAGGCTTGGAGACAGCTTTTACCCGGGATCCGTCTCATGAGCCCCTCTCCCCCCATCAGATACTAAGTGCTCATTATGTGCACAGCACTCAAGAGCGCACTTGGGGGTACATGCAGCTTGGAGGATGACTCAGTGATCTATGGCTAAGTAGAGACACAGTCAGGACAGAGCGCCTTTACTAGGGCGGCGCAGGGGCGCCCGATCGTTCCTTCATTCACTCATCAAACATTAAGCGGGTTTTTCAGGGGCTCTTGGGAGCTTTGCAGGGCGTTTCCGTGAATAACTAACCTACATGTTCCTCTCAGAGGATGAGCGGAGGAGGCTGGGTAAACTTGGTGGTGAGCTGTGGGGTGATGGAGGTAGAAGGTGGCTTTGATGACTTAGAAGAGACTTGGATTAGGTAGCCAGCGAGCCTGCAGCTCTGGGGCAGTCATGTGCAAGGCTGCGTACAGAGCGTGCGTGGTGAGTCCTGTGCTTGGCGGCTCCACGGGGCTGGGACCTGTGTGGGCCACTGCAGGTGTGTAAACTGAGAAAGGGAGTAATGGGAATGGCGTTTCCATGGGAGGAGCTTGTTTTAAAGGGGTACACTTGGGACAGGGGACAGATTTTAAGAGAAAGGACAAAGGCAGAGTCACTGTGGTTGCTCCTCAGTACTTCAAGCGCTGCAGGGGCGGTCTCAGTGGGCAGCCCAGTGTAGTGGCACGCAAAATGGGAAAAACCAAAATCAGGTGGGGATTGCCTGAAAGAGGCACTGTGAGGGGACTCTCTGGGGGGAAGAGGAGGCATGTACAAGGGAGGGCTGGGGAGCGCAGTAAACAGAAGGCGGAGTGGTTAGAAGCTTTTACTTGCATATCACAAATCGGTTTCCAAGCGAACCAGTCACTTGGGAGAAGCGTAAACAGAATCACCGTAGCTAACAGCATTGGGACCAAACAGACATGTTTTTCCCACTCTGTTCTCTCCTTGAAGGGATGTGCCTCAGGTTTTCCCTCCTTTTATATACTTCCCAAGCTTCCTGCAGAATGGCCTGTTAGGTGAAAAACATAGATTTCATCCACTTTACCCACCAAACACTCCAATTCCCAGCTGATGAGCTGACTCAGTGAGTGCATTTTCATGCAAGCATGAGGCCTAGACTCTGGATCTCCAGCCCCCAAAATAAAAGCCGGGTGAGCAGGCAGCAGCCTGTAGCCCCAGAACCCAGGAGGCAGAGATGACTCACCAGGGCAAGCTGGCTAGCTAGTCTCATTGACTGGCAAACTCTGGGTTCAATTGAGAGTCACTGCCTCAATAAATAAAAATGGGAATCAATCTTGGAAGAGGTCTTGTAACCACCTCAGACCCCCACACATGCATGCCGACATGTGTACAAGCGTTCACACATACATCTATGTCACACTTGTGGCCATATACACACAGTGGACACACAGGCCTTTTCCAGTAATTCTGGTCCCAGCGGGGCGTAAATTGGGTGTGGTGGTTGCATGCCTTTAATCCTGGTGCTCAGAAAGTGGTGATATTCTGACTCTAAGGTCAACCGTGGTTGTTTAGCAAGTTAAGACCAGTCTCTGGAAGCATTCAAGTGGTACTGCTTAGACAAGACGGACCTGCTTTTGGAGTTGGGCGAACTGTGCAAACGTTACTTCTGTGATGATCGAATGGTTCTTACACTCGACCTAGCTCCAGACCCTCTGGGAAAGCTATAGAGGTGCACTTCAGTGGCAGAGCATGTGCCAGTCTGCATGAGGCCTTGGGTTCAATCCGCAGAGGCAAATAGAAATACTTTGATATTGAATTCGAGTTGGAAGAGGCGAGTCCGGTCTCAAAATGGAGGGCCATGATCCAAAGGAACCTGAGCAGCT
>NC_034607.1:14406145-14408401 GCF_900095145.1 Mus pahari | reverse complement strand
CAGCTACAGTGTGCTTAAATATAATAAATAAATAAATAAATAAATAAATAAATAAATAAATAAATAAATCTTTAAAAAAAAATTAAGGAATTTTTAACTTTTCAAAAAAAAAATACTTCAGGTAAATATTATCCATCCTTTACCTTCTTTACAGTTGAAAGGATGGAACCCAGGGTCTCGTGCCCAGCAGACCACGCTGTGCCCTCAAGGTCCACCAGCCTTACTCATACCCTTCTAACAAGTCCCCTCCTCTCTGCCTCTCTCCCCCATGTTATTTTAGACTTGCTTTCTGTGTATGGAATGTTTTGTGCATGTATGTGTACATCACTTTCATGCCTGGTGACCGTGGAGTCCAGCAGAGGGTGTCAGATCCCTTGGAACTGGAGTTACAGAAGGTTGTGAGCTATGGCTAGCTGTGAAGCAAACCTCTGCGAGAGCAGCCAGTTCTCTTAACCACTGAGCCTCCATGCCCTCCTTCCCTCTTCCCCTCCTCATGTTGAGGCAATGGGCTCACTGTGTAGCTCAGCCTAGCCTCACTCTCCATTGTGAGCCTCCCATATTGCAGGCCTATGTCACCATGCTCAGTTCAATTCTTCAAAAAAATTATTATTATTTTCGAGACAGGGTTTCTCTGTGTACCCCTGGCTGTCCTGGAACTCACTCTGTAGACCAGGCTGGCCTCGAACTCATAGATCTGCATGCCTGTCTTGAAAGAAACGAAAACAAAAACCAAGAATGTCAGGTATCTTTCTTGTAAGTGTATTAGTTACACATTCTAGTTAATATCTTAGGTACGCTGAGCTACTTAATAATAAAGTTAATTATATTTTTAAAAATTTGGAGCACTGAATCAGGGAGGTGGCTCAGTGTAAAAACACTGGCCCTGGGAACCTGAATTCCTGAGCTTGCTGCCTGGACCCGGGTGAAAAGGCAGATGTGGGGAGAGCACGTGATCTTAGCAAGGTGGGAAGTGGAGACAGGAGAGCACTTCATCTCCGGCTGGCCTGCCTCGGAGAGGGGAAGATGATAACTGACTCCAAAACGTCATCCTCTGACCTCACAAGCTTGATACTCACACATACTCATGCACTGTGTGAGCACACACACTCACTTACCTCCCCTTTCCTCCCTCGGTAGATTTAAAAGTGGGGGCACTAGGGGCAGCCCAGAGCAGGCTGTGTACCTAGGCAGGTGTCAAGTCCTGGGTTTGACACCCCCCACCTCCCAGCCCACATACAAAATTGCTACTTGGAAATTCAAGCTAACATCTAGGATCTGATAAGTCAGGAAATGGAATTGGGGAGAGGCGGCAGGCTCTGTGGGGCACTGGGCCGTTTACCTTGTTAATGGCCACTGAGAGACCTGTGGTGTGCAGCATTTCTGCAGCAGGACGGCTGCCGTCTGTTTGGGTCGTGAGGTATGTGTTCCTGGTGTGCTGGCACGTATGTAGTCCTGCTACTGGGAGGCAGCTAGGGAGATCGCTTGAGCAAAAACCCCATCTCAACCAAGAAAGGTGCGATTTCCCCTCCGCCCCTTAGTGTCCCACAGATTAGACTCAGCGCCTTCCACAAGCACATGCTCGGGACTGTCTGATAGATTGTGCTCCTTTTCCTCAGAGATTCGAAACACTAACTTTACCATCTTTCTTATATTTAGACATTTTTTAAATTATATTTTTATTTTCAAATATTTTAATGCATTTATTTATTTTGCTGCACACACTAGGGGAGTCAAGGTAACAGGCGGGAGCCCTCTACCTGCCATGTAAGTCTTGGGGATCAAACTCCCATCTTCAAGCTTTTCTGCACCTCTGTCTACTGAGCCAATTTACTGTCCTGCGGCTTTTAGATGTCTTTGCTTATTTTGAGGTAGAGTCTCACTATATGGTTGTGTGTGTGTGTGTGTGTGTGTGTGTGTGTGTGTGTGGCTGTGTGTGCCTGTCTGTCTGTCTGTCTGCAGAAGAACATCTGCCATCGGCAAGGAGGCAGGTGGATTCAACTCCAGGTGCGAGGCTGACCGAGCAGTTCACACTTACACACTCAGCCCTCTCGTGACGCTTATACACTCAGCTCTCGAGTGTGACCTTTCTGTTGGAAAGGAGAGCATATTGTGGCAGGCATATCAAAGTAGACTTTCCCTGGTGCTTAGCCCTGCGTGTACAATAAAGCTTGAGATGTGGGTACATCAATCGGAAGTCTTTGTTTTTGTTTTGGTTTTTTTTTGTTGTTTTTTTTGTTTTTTGTTTTTTTTTTTTTT
>NC_034607.1:14403221-14405157 GCF_900095145.1 Mus pahari | reverse complement strand
TGAGTTCCAGGACAGTCAGGGCTACATAGAGAAACCCTGTCTAAAAAAAAAAAAAAAAAAAAAAAAAGATTTTTGCATTTTTGCTGTCACAAGTTGCCCTTGTGTCTGTCCTTAGGAAAGGGAGTCCTGGCAACTCCTTTGTCTACTAACATTGTTGGCTGTTGTCATAGGGCTGTTTTCCTTGGAACAAGCTGCAAACCCAAAATATTTTACATGTTACTCACTGACAGAGCGCAGTGGGCTTGAAGAGTGTGCACAGCCTCCTAAGGCTCCCTTAGCCTCAGAAGGCTCTGCTGTGTCCGGCTGCTCCATTCCCCACCTTCTCTCCCTCTGAGGCTGGGGTCCAGCCTAGACTACCCTCCGACCCCTCATCTTCCTGCCTCTGCTTCCCAAGTGCTTAGCTAGAATTCAACCTTTTAATTCATTTTTAATTTCTGTTTCATTTTATGTAGATGGATGTTTTGCTTGCATATATTTCTGTGACCCATGCACATACAGCACCTACAGAGCTCAAAGGGGAGCCTTGGACCCCAGGAACTGGAGTTGCAGATGGGTGGGAGCTGCAGACCGAATCGGGGTCCTCTGCGGGAGCAGCTGGTGCTCTTGGCTCTCCAGCCCATAATTAATTTTGTGTGTCTGTGCGTATAGCGTGTGGGCATGTGCAGAGAACCAGAGGATGCTGTCAGGCGTATTCCTCTCTTACTCTCCGTCTTATTTTTTTGAGGCAGGCTCTCAGTGAAACCTGAAGCTCACCATTTTGGCTAGGCTGGCTGGCCAACAAACTCCTGATGTCTGTCTGCCCGTGTCTGGTTTTGTTTCTGTCTTACATCCAGAGATTTGAATTCAAATACTATTGCTTTTACAGCAAGTATTCTTCCATACTGAACCACCTCCCCAGTCCTGGCACTGTCTTAAGTTTTGATGGTGTTTCAATGAACTTTAGGCTTCGGGGGGCTGCTGGGAGAAATTCCCCTCCCTTTTCTCTACTACATGACAGTGTGGACATGTGTCCTTTTTTTTTTTTTTTTTTTCTTTATTAAGTAGAAAACCTGGAGCTAGCATGATAACTCATTTAGGAAAGGCACCTGCCACCAAGCCTGTGAACTGGGTTTCATTACCCAGGGCCAGGTCAGAAGAGAACTGACTCCCTCAGGCTGTCTTCTGATGCCCACGTACGCACTAAGGCACTGGTGTATGTGTGTATGTTGTGTGTGCAGGCACTCACACAACACACACACGCTATAAGTAAATATAATAGAAAAACTTAGATATGGTAACAGCTAAGATTTATTGCTTTTATTTAAAGTATTCTCCAAAATAAACGAGCCTTGTCTCCTGTGGGTCCCCAGCCTCTGCACAGCCTTCCCAGATACTGTCCCTTCACTATTGGTCAGTCTGCTGCCCACGTGTGGTTCATTCTTTTTGCTGACATGAATAATATATTAGCCTTATTACTATCCCTCTTGATTTCAAACAGGGTCTACTTTTTGGTTTTTAAAATTGTTTTTGTTGTTACCTGTTTTTGAGACAGGCTCTCTCTGTGTGGCCCTGCCTACCCTAGAACTCTCTATGTAAACCAAATTGGCCATGAACTCACAGAAATCTACCTGCTTCTGCTTCCTAAGAGCCGTGATTAAAGGCGTACGTCACCACACATGGCCAAAACTGTTCTTGAAGCAAGGTTTCACTCTGTATCCCTGTCTAGCCTGGAACTCACTATGTAGGCCAGGCTGGCTTGAAACTTCCTGTGATGCCCCTGCCTCTGCCCCTGAGTTACTGGGAATACTGTGTGTGCCACCATACCCGGGCAGGACTTAATTTATTTATTTTATTTATTTATTTTTTGGTTTTTCGAGACAGGGTTTCTCTGTATAGCCCTGGCTGTCCTGGAACTCACTTTGTAGACCAGGCTGGCCTCGAACTCAGAAATCCGCCT
>NC_034607.1:14396200-14402321 GCF_900095145.1 Mus pahari | reverse complement strand
TCCTCTTCCTCCTCCTCCTTCTCCTCCTCCTCCTCCTCCTCTTCCTGTGTGTAATGCATATGTGTCTATGTATTTGAATATGTGTCTCAGAGGATAATCTTGGGTGTCAGTCCTTGACAGTATCTCTTTCTGTTCACTGCTGTGTACATTGGCTGGCCACGAACTTCTGACCATTCTGTCTCTGCTCCCCGTGTCCCCAGGGAGACGGTGGGAGTCCAAATGTGTACAGCTCTGTCTAGCTATCATGAGAGATCGGGGGTTCAGACTCAGGGCATTAGTCTTGTAGGTAGGCACTTTATTTCCTGTCTTAGTTACTCTTCTATTACTGGGAAGAGACTCCTCTATGATCAGCCCTCTACCCCAACCCTAGACAGGGGTTCTTTGTAGCCCTGGCTCTCCTTGAACTCGCTGAGTACCAGGTTAGCCTCGAACTCAGTGATCTGCTTGCCACTGCCTCCCAAGTACTGTGTGGGAGTAAAGAAAACTTTTAATTTCTTGCTCACAGTTTCAGAGGCTTAGTCCATTATCATCTTGGCAAGGAGCATGGCAGCTCAGTGGTGTGGGCACAGTTGCTGAGAGCTACATCCGAGTCCTCAGGTCAAGAGACCAACCGCAGGCCCAGTGTGAAACCTCAGAGCCCACCCCCAGTGATACACTTCCTCCAACAAGACCACACCTCCCAGCCCTTATGGGTTTTTTCAAATAGTGCTACTCCCTGGTGGCTACTCGTCTGCATCCGTGAGCCTGTGGGGCCATTCTTCAAACCCTCACACCCGCCAATCGTCTCTCCTGCCCAGGTACCTTCAGCTTCCTTTCTCCTGCCGACTACAGCTGAAAACATCATCATGTTCCTTTCTAATCCAGTGAGCTTGAGGTAGCGTACGGAGGAAAAGACCAGTTACTAGATAGTGATTATTGATGTCCTTAGTGGTTTACATAAAGCACTGCCTGTTTCCCCAGCGTGATGTCACGCTCCCTGGAACAGAGTGACCTGGAGGAACAGTTGAGACAATGAGCTGCTGCCCTCACCAACCCGCTCACTGCTCACTGCTCACTGCACATAGGCTTCCTACAGCCTTGCTTGCTTCATCCCTTCAGGGGTTGTTCTGGCTACCATCCACGGGCGACAGCTCTGCTCTTCATCCCTGCTGGTGTCAGAGTGCTTATTCCAGGAAGATTCTCATAATGAGTTCACCTGGAAAAGTCAGGAGAAAGGGGCCAAGAAGTATAACGGCTTCCATGCTGCAGATGTATTATTATTTTATTACTGGTGTTTGTGTGAGTGTCTGACGGGGCAGGGAGGGGCATGGCTGCTGTAGGGCACATGTGGAGCCGGAGGACAGCTATGTGGAGTTGGCTCTGGGGATTGAACTCAAGTTGCCAGACTTGCATGGCAATCACCTTTACCCACTGGGCCATCCTGTCAGCCTCTGTCACTGGTCCCTACATGTCCCTCCTTCAAAGGGCAAGTGAGCTCTTTAGAAGCAGCAGACATCCCGGAGGGTGACATCCTGCAGTTACAGACATACCAGCCCAGAACCACCACACTGCAAAAGCAGTGGAATGTCAATGATTAATCCTAAATGACAGTAAAGGCTACTTATCCTGACCCCAGCCTGGTGCTGTATGCCCTTGATAACAGCAGTCTGGAGACAGAGGCAGGCAAATCTCTGTGAGTTCAAGACCAACCTGATCTATAGTGAGTTCCAGAACAGCCAGGCTATGTAGAGAGAGCCTGCTCAAAAAACCTAAAACACAAAAAAATGTTACTCATTCTGTACATAGTGGATATTGCCCAGCAAGCTCTCTGATTCCGGTGCCCACTGGAAACTGATTATTAAATGCAGTGGGTAAAGTTTTCAGTCTTGTTTTTGGTCCTACAAAATATGCATCACGTTTCCCTTTTTTCTCCCTTGAAGCAGATTCTCAGTATCTATCTAGCCCTGTCTGGCCTAGAGCTTGCTTTGTAGACAGAGCTGGTCTCTAACTCATGGAGAACACCCTGCTTTCTGCTTCTGGCTCAGGAGTGCTGTGATCAGTGGCTTGTGCCACCGAGACCTGCTAGGCTTTCTGCCTTCATCACATGCTGTGGCATACTGGTTTGATGTCCAGAGCCCCTCGTGTAGTACTTGACACACAATTGGAGCTGAGTATTCTTATATCACTGAACGGCCTGATTACTGATGGAAGCCAAGAAGCCTTCCATTTCCTAAGCTCTTCATCACAGTCAAGGAAGAAACACCCCTTTCTTCTCACTCTTGGGGGACACTCTGATATCGTAGTTCATGCTGATTAGCTCCTTAGCTGTTCCGAGTTTCGGTTACATTCACCTGTGTGTGTGTGTGTGTGTGTGTGTGTGTGTGTGTGTGTGTGTGTGTGTCGGTACACCTTGATTGGTATTAGAGGTTAAAAGGAGTCAGCTCTCTCCTCCCGCCATGGAGGTTTCAGAGTGACAGCCGCACCAAGGCTCCTTGTTTTGTTTCTTCAAGACAAACTCTTTCTCAGTCCAAGCCACCACATCTAGCTCCTGGTATTTTCCTTTAAAGTGATTTATTATTATTATTATTATTATTGAGACCTCAGGGGTAGGCGGGCTGAGGAGACGGCCCAGTGGGTACTAGCTAGCATTTACTGGGCAAGCATGAGAGTCTGAGACAAAGTCTCCAGCATAAAGTAAAAGGTTGGGTGTGGCTATGTGTGCCTGACACCCAAGTGTGCTAGGGTGGAGACAGGCAGATCCCAGACGCTCCTGAGGTAGAGAGGGGCCACGGCCAGTCCAGAAGCTCACTAGCCAGCCATCCTAGCTGAAATGGTGAGCTATTCTGGTGCGAGCCCGTCTTAACTATGACACACTGAGGGAGGCAGAGCGCGGCTGTCCTCTAGTTTCTGTATACACACAGGAGTGCTCACACCCACAGAGATAGATAAGATACTAAACACATTATAAAAACACTGCAGGGTATTGGTGCTTTATCTGCCTACACAAGAAACAGTTTAAAACTAGGAACTGTAGGGCTAACAGCTCAGTATAGGCACTTACTGCCAAGCCTGAAGACTTGAGCTCTGTTTTCTCCGTTCATATGGTAGAAAGAGATAACTGAGGCCCAGCAGCTGTCCTCTGACCTTTGCATTGGCGTGGCATGCACCTAACTGCGTGCACATGCACACATGCATGCACACATAAATTAATGTAATTTTCTGTCTCTTTGGACATAATACATGAAACAATGGATTTTAGACATTGCACGTGAGGCAGCCCAGGTTACAGATCCCTGAGAATTAAGTGCCCAGCCTACTGTGAGGCCATGGCACACAGTGGGGCAGCAGGAGGGTGCTGCACAGAGAACACACTCTTGAAACTTGCAGTGCCTCTTTCTTCAAGTGATTTAAGGGGGTGGGGATAGGGAGGAAGTTCCTAGGGATTGGACATGGCCCTCTTAAGCTCCTAAGGCACTCTAGGCAAATGCTCTATTGCTGAGTACTCCGTCCGTCCGTCCGTCCGTCCGTCTGTCCCTATCTTGGTCTTAGTCTTCTGAACGACTCAAAAGGAGTACAGCCAGCTGCCCTTGACGCTCATGCCTAACACACGGAACTCATGGGACAGCAAGTGAAGTGCTCAGAGGAGCCTCAGTCTCGATTGGAATTAAGTCAACCCTCTATTAAAAATTAACAAGGGGCTGGTGAGATGGCTCCAATCCGCAGGACCCACCCAGTGGAGAAGACAGTGGATTCTCACAAGCTGTCCCCTTTCCTGAACCTGTAGATTATTATTATTATTAAAACTTTAAAGTAAATATTAATAAAAGTAATAAGATAAATACTAATAAAATAAAATTAAGACAGCATGAGCTGGGACTGTGGCTGGGAGAGTGACTGACTAGTGTACATAAAACCCTGGGTGGCTTCCCCAGCACCATGTAACCCAGGGGCAGAGGCACACGCCCGTGATCCCAGCGCTTGGGAGACAGGGGCAGAAAGATCCGTTCAAGAGCATCCGCAGCTTCATAGCCAATTCCAGGCCAGGCTAGTTTACCCCAGATCCTGTCTAAAGGGGTGCCAAATGCCTCCGTAGGTAAAGGTGCCTTTTAATCCCCAGTGCAAGCCTGAGGACCTGAGACCGATGCCTGAACCTCCTTACAGGCGGGAGGGATGAGCTCACGTCCAGAGGCATCCTCACCTCCACAGTATGCCCCGGCCCACACATTTCCAGAGACATCAGGCACACATGCAGTTTTAAATGTGAAAGCAGAGCAGGATGTGGAGGTGAACACCTTTAGTCCCACCCAGAACTCAGGAGGCAGAGGCAGGAGGATGTCTGAGTCCCAGGCCAGCCTGGTCTACACAGTGAGTTCCAGGACAGCCTGGTCTACACAGAGAAACCCTGTCTCAAAAAGACAAAAGCAAACAAACACAGTTAAAAGCAGGCAGGCCTGGTAGTGCAAGCCTTTAATCCTACCACTCTAGAAGCAGAGATAAGCAGATCTCTGTGAGTTCAAGACCAGCCTGATCTACTAGTGAATTCCAGGACCCTGTCTTAAAAGGCAAACACCCAAGATTTAAAAGGATCAAAATGTTTTTTAGTAAATCACTACATCCTAAACCAAAAGATGTCTGTATGGATAAAGAATGCCCAGCCTGGGGCTGCAGAGGTGGCTTAATGCTCGCACGAACTCGTTGCTCTTACAGAGGACCCAGGTTCAGTTCTCCGCACCTACGTGATGACTCCCAACACCTGTAACTTCCAAGGACCAGACGCCCCTTCCGGCCTCCTGTAGTGCCGGTACTCGTAACAAGCAGAATTCAGGCAAAGTACCGTACACAACAAGAGGTTTTTAATTAGAAAATACTCAGTAGCTGGTAGTATAAATTTAACATGTACAGATGTGAGGCCCACTGTGTCGCCCTAGTCTGTGGTCCCATCTACTCAGGAGGCTGAGGCAGGAGAATGTCTGTGAGTTCAAGGCCACTCAGATCTACAGAGTAACAGGAGAGCCAGGGCTACACAGACGAACTGTCTTGAAAAAAAAAAAAGCCGGGCAGTGGTGGCGCAGGCCTTTAATCCCAGCACTTGGGAGGCAGAAGCAGGCAGATTTCTGAGTTTGAGACCAGCCTGGTCTACAGCCAAGGCTATACAGAGAAACCCTGTGTCCAAAAGACAAAAACAAAAAAAACAAAAAACAAAAACAAAAAAAGAAGAAGAGGAGGAGGAAGATGAAGAAGAAGCAGCAGCATTTGTCTGGCATCCAGTCAAGACTGAAGAGAGATCAAAGCACTAAGAAATGCCTCTCAGAGTGAGCAGGCTGTAAGTGGTGGACTTTGTGGAGGGAAATGGTTACCACTATTTTACATAAAGCTTAAACCCTTAGAGGAGAGCCCTGGGACACAGCTCAGTGATAGAGCATGCATAGAAGTCTGGGGTCATGGTTTCTCTCTGCAGCACCACAGACAGGCGAGACCACAGAGGGGAAATGAAATACAGTAAATCAAGATTTAACAAAAGACCCAGTGTCAGCGCTGACCTGAGTTACAGCTTCGACCATGCCTGAAAAGCCAAGCCCAGTGCCTTACACTGTAGCTACAACCCTAGAGAGGCAGAGACAGACAGATCGTTGCCGGCTTGGCCAGCCAGCCTGACCACTCAACCAGCCTCAGGACAGTGGACAATGCTGTCATAGGAAAGAAAGGAAAAGCAAGGCCGACAGCAGCGTCTGAGAAACAACACCCAAGGTTACCTTCTGTCCCCCACACCCCCACATACATACACACCCTTCAAGAGCACCCACACACACCCTACAAGAGCACCCACACACAGTTCTAAACTTGTAGACATGAAAAGAGTGTTTGAGACAGCATGGGTCAGAGGGCCAGGACTGTTGCTCAGCTGGCAGAATGCCCATCTAATGTGCTCTAATGGGGTTCATCCCCAGTACCACGTGAGCCAGATGTGCACACCTGTACTCCCAGCTCCTCAGACGGGGAAGCAGCCTGGTCTATAGGACACTCTTATCAAGAAGAAAGAAGGGTCCCAGCACTCGGGAGGCAGAGGCAGGCGGATTTCTGAGTTCAAGGCCAGCCTGGTCTACAAAGTGAGTTCCAGGACAGCCAGGGCTACACAGAGAAA
>NC_034607.1:14390516-14394870 GCF_900095145.1 Mus pahari | reverse complement strand
CCTTACAGCTGGATCTCATGGAGGCATTTCCCCAACTGAAGCTCCTTTCTCTGTGATAACTCCAGCCTGTGTCAAGTTGACACAAAACTAGCCAGTACATAGGGGGTCCAACATTCTCTCTGGCCTCCTCAGGCACCGAGTACACATGTGATACACATACAGACTTGCAAACACTCATACACATAAAATAAAAAATAAATCTTGATTTAAGTTGGGGAAAAGTTTTTTGTTTTGTTTTTATTGTGGGGAATGCACACGTGTAGTGTGGTGAGAGGGCAACTTTATAGAGATGGTTTTCCCTTTCCACCCCAGTGTGGAAACTTCAGACTTTGAGGTAACCAATAATCTCAGTGCTTTGAGGCGCTAGCAGGAGAGACCCTCGTGGGTGGGTGGGTGGCTGGCATTAGTCTTAGGACTCGAGTTTCCCTCCCGAGCCACGCTGTGTGGATGAAGCTCAGGTTGCTGGGTTTGTGTAGCAGATGCCTCAAACCACAGACCTCTCACAAGCCCTTTTGTTGTTTGAGATAGGATCTCTATGCTGGCCTTGAACTCTCAGGGATCCATCTTGAGTCTCCCTTGAGAGCGCTGGGAGTGCACGTGTGTGCCACCACTGCCAGCTGTGGCCCTTTACAAAGTCGAACTCTCAGGGCCCCCTGACTGTGAAGGTTCATAGCATTCTACACACAGGCCAGAGTGGGTCGCCTGCCCGGCTGGGCTGCCTTTCAAATCAAGTGTTTGACAAGTGTTGTTGGTTGGGTAGAGGAGACTGTACCCACCTTAAATTCATCTTACAGTATAAACTTGGTTAGCTGCGGGTAAAACGTTCACTGAGTACCCTGGCTTCATTCCCCACTGTCAAATATACATGTATAATTGTTCTACTAGGACTACTTGGTGAGTAGCTCGCCACTTCAGTCTCTGAGGTAACAAAGTCTCAGTGCTTTGAGGTGCTAGTGGGAGAGACCCTCGTGGGTGACCAGTTTGCCCTTCGGGCTTTAGTTTCCCTCACAGAGTCTGTCAAACAGGAGCTAGGGAAGGGTGTCTGCAGGGAGGGGAGAGGTGTGGGCTTATTTTTTGGGAGGGAAGGTGTTTCTCATGTGTTTTTCTGTGTGTGTGTGTGTGTGTGTGTGTGTGTGTGTGTGTGTGTGTGTGTGCTGTGTAGAGTGTGTGTATGTGTGGTGTGCAGAGTGTGTGTGGTGTGTAGTGTGTGTGTGTGTGTGTGTGTGTGTGTGTGTGTGTGTGTGTAGGTGTAGGCTGGAGGTCAACTTTGGGTGTCAGTCCCCAGGAGTCACCCACTTTACTTTTTAAGACAGGGTCTCTCACTGGGACCTGGAGCGTGTATGCTGAGATGGCAAGTGAGTGAGTGTCAGGCATCCTCCTGCCTCTGTGCTTCCCAGGATTGGGATTACCGTGTGTGCCACCATGCCCATCTTGTTACATGGGTTTCAAGAATAAAACTCTTTACCCGCTGGGCCATCTCCTTAGCAACCCCCATTCATATTCCTCTGAACCCGTTTGCAGGCAAGCCTCAGATACTGTGGTTTAGCTGATGCTAAAGATCAAACCCAGGCTTCCCATGAGCTGGACCACTGAGCCCGATCTTCAATTTTAAAAATGAAATATAGAAGGAACAAGCATGATCACGCATGCTTTTAATCCCAGCGCTCTCAGCAAAGGCCAGGGCAACTCCACAGTGAGTTCCAAACCAGCAAGGGATACAGTGAGACTCAGTCTCAAGAAAAAGAAAAGGAAGTTTATGAAGATACAGGGATTCTCCATTCGAATAGCCATGTCGAAGTAAAGAAATAATATATACTTTATAAGCCTAAAGATACATCATAATTGGACAGTTTATTCCGTGTGATTGTGACGTCTGGGAGGCGTGGTTTATAATGCAGTGAGCTGTGGCTAATGCCTGTAATCAGGACATGGCTTCTGTTTTGTGGCATTTGTCTGAGGCAGGTTCGTATGTAGCCTAGGCTCTCCTGGTACTTATTAGGTAGACCAGGCTATCCTTAAACTTGCATCAGGCGTTCTGCCTCTGCCTCCCAAGGGCTGAGAATACAGATGTCACCATGTCACCATGCCTGGCTTGTGTAACAAATCCAGCATACCCAGTTGATGATAGTTTTCCTGTTTCCTTCCCAACCTAGTTTCCAGAAGTCATGTGTGCAGGAACATTGGTGCCAGTATGACCTCAAATGACTCCCGCCTGGGTCCTAAAAGAGCCCATTTCTCATGGCTGGCTGCTCTGAGCTTCAGTGGCTAGTGGCTTCTTGTGCTTCACGTCTCACTCTCCTTCCTTCTCCCTTATCCATCCTCTCTCCTCACCCTGAACTCTGCTCAGTGGATTATAATCAGCCCAGTCACTCTGCAACCCAGCGACTCCAGCCACCCATAAGAGGGTCCCACATCAGGAAACTTACCCTGCCACGTTCTTCTAGAGTAGAGAAAGTGCCCTTCCCTGTGGCAGGAGGGAATTCCACAGCTGTTAGGCCTTGTGATTGGTCTGGGGGAACTGATGGGAGAAGGAAGTCTGAACAGAGAAAAATCTCTCCGAAAGACTCATCCATCCCTCTGCCGTCCCTGGGTACGCCCCTCCTCTGGGCATCTCTACAGGATTTCATTCCTGCGTCCAACTGCCGTTCACAACTGCCCTTTCCAACTGCTCCAGAACTCTTGGCCCTGGTGTTCTGTGATGTAAATTATTCCACGCATGGCTTGAAATGGGTGAGAAGCAGGGTTGCCAGGTGTCGGATCACTAGTGTAAGTTGACTGGCTCTCGGGGGAGAACCACCACTGGAATTTGTTCAGTGGTTACAGTCTGGGCCAGAGCTACGCTGGCCATGCTTGTGGCTGCTGCAGGCAGGGAGAGGGAGCTCCGAGCTGCAGTGGGGAGAACTTGGGCTGCAGTTTCTACTTTAAACATTCCTGGTCCAGCTATGGACTATTCGGCATTGAACTTGGACAATATTGCTGCACTGGGAAGCACCCAGGCCCCACAACCAGAGCCTGTATGGCCTGTAGCACAGGGCCCCCAGTCTGTCTCCAAATGTGGGGAGAACCCGCTTTTTGCCTTCCTAGAGATCACCAAAATATGTTGAGAAGTCGGAGCTGCTCTCAGTGTTTAGACGCATCCGGTCATAACAATGAAGGACTTCAAAGTCTGAGAGCTTTCCTAAAGCAGAATTTTGTCTCTGCCCTTACTCATTCTACGTTTGATGGCATAAGTCCTCCATGGTCCCTCTCGGGAGTCTGCACGTGGCTGGTGGCTGTTGCTGTCTTAGATGTGTCTAGAGTCTTCTATGTTGAAAACTGATTTATAGGAGAAACAATTTAAGTCAAAAATGTATTCAAGTAACTGTTAATTTCACATTTTTTTTAACCTTTATTTTTATTGGCTTTTTTTTTTGTTTTGTTTTGTTTTGTTTTGTTTTTTTCGAGACAGGGTTTCTCTGTGTAGCCCTGGCTGTCCTGGAGCTCACTTTGCAGACCAGGCTGGCATCGAACTCAGAAATCCGCCTGCCTCTGCCTCCCAAGTGCTGGGATTAAAGGCGTGCGCCACCACGCCCGGCTTGCCTTTGTTTTTGACATGGGGTCTCATGTAGCCCAGGCTGGCCTCAACCTTGTCATGTAGGCGAGGGTAGCCTTCACCTCCTGATCCTCCTGTCTGCCTTCCAACTCCCGGGATCACAGGCGGCCGCCAGCCTGCCTGGCTTGCTTGGCTCTTTCTGTCTTTACTTATTCATGAGCTGGGTGTGTCCTTGCCATTGCCCAGGCTGGCCTTGAACTCTTGGACTCAAGTTCCCTTCCTTACTGAGTCCTACCGGAGTAGCCAGGACGACTGGCAAATGACGCTGTGCCCACCAGCCACAACAGTTTTCAGACGGCAGGCTTGATAGGTGACTAGGGAAAGCTCCCATGCTGAGAGTTGTGTGGAGGCTCAGCGTGCTGCAGCTCCACTGCGTCCATGTTGCTGGCCACCCTGCTCCGACTCATTGCCTACCTCTCTCCTTGCAGTTGTCATGGATGATGACGATGACTCCTGTCTCCTCGATCTTATTGGGTAAGATGCTTCTGTGGGACCCAGGGTGGACCGCTTCTGTGAGGTGTGAGGAACAGAAAGAGCTCAGTAGTTATCTTAAGCTCCTGGGCTTTTAAAATACAAAATAATACTTTACCATGGTTACAGCACTAGGACAGAGAAGTTGTTTGTTTGTTTGTTTCTAAGATTTTATTATGCGGGGAGGTGGTGCCACACGCCTTTAATCCCAGCACTTGGGAGGCGGAGGCAGGTGAATTTCTGAGTTTGAGGCCAGCCTGGTCTACAGAGTGAGTTCCGGGACAGCCAGGG
>NC_034607.1:14373033-14390401 GCF_900095145.1 Mus pahari | reverse complement strand
TGCTGGGATTTGAACTCAGAACCTCTGGAAGAGCAGTCAGTGCTCTTAACTGCCAAGCCATCTCTCCAGCCCCAGAAAGGTAGTTTTACGTACGGGTCATCACTCAGCAATCCATTCCTTTTGGTTTTACTTGTTATTTTTTAGTAAGCCTCGGGATGCCAGGCCAGGGTGTTGCTGAGTTTTAGCATGCTCACCAAGCAAGGGCAAGGTCCTGAGTTCAACCCCCAGCACTGAAGCAGTAGGTGCGTCCCAGAGACAGAAGTATAGAAAATGGTTAAAATGGAGAGATTTTACTGGAGCTAGTATTTCCTTTCTTTTTGCCTTACATAAACATCAGCAGCTATTTAAGTAGAAGTAGCAGTATTTACTTGTTTTCCCTCTCTCATTTCTTTCTTTTCTAGAGACCCACAAGCATTGAACTATTTTCTGCACGGACCTAGCAGTAAATCGGTAAGTGACAGACAAGTGTCTCCGGCTCGGCTTTTGTCTCTCCAAGCCCTGCAGTAACTGCCATGTTGAATTCCCCCTCTGCAGAGCGGCGATGACGTGACGAGCGCAGGGTATTCTGCGGCCAATTCTAATTCAATCTTCGCCAACTCCACGGTGAGTTGGAAAACCAGACCTGAAGCCTCTCTGTCTCTCTTGTCTTACAAGAGAGACTTCGATTGCCTTTGTAGAGTGCAAAGATTCATCACCTCACCTCGTAACTGACAGGAGAGGGAAAACCTGTATTTCAGTGTTCTGTCTCTCATAGAATCGGGCGCTTAAGCTAGTTACCTTGCCAGTTTCTTCTTGCTTTTGGCATTCCTCTACGTTATGTATGTGTGAGGGAGGGTTTGCGTGTGTGCCCGTGTGCACGTGCATCGGTCAGGCGGAAGACTCTCCTTCCACCAAGTGGGTCCCAGGGGCCAAACCCCAGGCTTTGTGGTAGCCCTTTACCCTCTGAGCCATCCGAGCCGTCCCTCTGGCCCAGCACGTCCAGCTTTCTAAGCTTTCAACCTTATGAAGTGCCACCAGTGTTGTGGCCTGAGGAAGGCACATTAGAATGTTTTGAATCTTGTCATAGGAGCTTTAAGGAGACTTTTTAATGATTAGTTACTTACAGATAATGTAACTTATAAACAAGGTAAGGTAGTAGCTAGCGCTGTCGAGGGGTGATCTGGGCGTGTGATGAGGGCTCGTGCAGGCTGCATCTGATGCTCACGTCCCTGCAGGAAGTGGTTTTACCGTTAGCTCTGTCTTGTAGACAAGGAAGCTAAGGCGCAGAGAGGTTTACGCGGCCAAGAGGTTCAGTGCTAGGATTCTGACTCA
The DNA here is from genome assembly GCF_900095145.1 of Mus pahari. Taxonomy (NCBI): domain Eukaryota; kingdom Metazoa; phylum Chordata; class Mammalia; order Rodentia; family Muridae; genus Mus; species Mus pahari. Next base: position 14,389,090 of record NC_034607.1, on the reverse strand, counting down.
GGCCCTAACCTCAACAGCCCAGGCTGTTAAGACCTAGGCGCACAGACAAGATGGGGAACGGAGGGGTCTTATTTGGAGACTCTCAGATCTGTGTTGAGGGGCTGGGGAAAGACTCGGTAGGACCCACGTAGACAGCTAGGCCTGGGTCTGAGACAGGAGCGATGCTGGGGTTTCTCCGCAGCCAGCCCAGCTGCAGCTTCAGTGAGAGGCCCTGGCTCTCAGACGTCAGACAGAGTCCGGTATGTCCTCCGGCTCTCAGCGGTCTCTGCCATCCTCATGCCAGAGTTATGGGTGCCAGCCACCTGCCTCACCTCTGCCTTGAGACTGCTCCAGAGAAAATCATCTTCTTGCTCTCAATTGCTTTTCCCACTGCCTATCAAATGGTGCTTTAAGACCTGGTGAGGGGAAGCCCAGCTTTGGCTCCTTTGTCTAATCATTCAGCCATTAATACCTCATTAGTTGAAGGCCTGAGTGTTGGGATTTAAAGGCATGTGCCACCACACACAAGAATACTTTTTCTTTCTTTCTTTCTTTCTTTTTTTTTTTTTTTTTTGGTTTTTCGAGACAGGGTTTCTCTGTGTAGCCCTGGCTGTCCTGGAACTCACTTTGTAGACCAGGCTAGCCTCGAACTCAGAAATCCACCTGCCTCTGCCTCCCAAGTGCTGGATTCAAGGCGTGTGCCACCACGCCCGGCCCCCTTGTTTTTTCTTTCTTTCATTAATTTTACTTACTTACTTACTTACTTCTGCCTTATTTGAGGCAGAGTTTCTGTGTAGCCCTAGCTGTCTTAGAACTCACTCTGTAGACCAGTAGACCAGGATGGCCCCAAACTCAGATCCACCTGCCCCTGACTCCCAAGTGTTGATATTTAAAGGCGTGCGCCACCACGGCCACCGCTGCCACCAGCACCGGGTTTGAATACTTGTTCTTGATTGGTCTGTCTTTAATTCTCCCGTTCTTTTTGTTTCTTTCTGACTATACTATAGTACTCAGAGCGCAGTCCCCTAAGGCTGAGGGGCTGGCTGGTGGCTGGTAGAGGAAGCCTTCACACATGATGTCTTTGGTTCCTTTTCCAGAACAGCAAGTTAAAGTATTTTTTCTATCTGTGCCACAAAAGATGACTGGGCTGTGGAAGGTGTCTTAGTTTTTCTTATTCTCTTCAGCTTCTCTTCCTGGGTCTGTATTGTAGTCTCCCTGGATTGTCTGTTCCCTTTGGGTTCCTTAAAAACATAACTAACACACGTATGCATATCTAGAAAGGGGTGGCTTTTCCTTTTTTTTTTTTTTTTTTTAGATTTATTTATTATATATAAGTACACTGTATCTGTCTTCAGACACTCCAGAAGAGGGCGTCAGATCTGATTGCAGATGGTTGTGAGCGACCATGTGGTTGCTGGGAATTGAACTCAGGACCTTCGAAAGAGCAGTCAGTGCTCTTAACCACTGAGCCATCTCTCCAGCCCGTGGCTTTTCCTTTTAACTGGGCTTGTTTTTGTTCGCCCTGTTGTTTTTCGTTTGAGATAGTTTTCCTGACTGCTTGAGTGTTAGTGAGGAGAGAGAGGAAGTCAGAAGGGCACGCATTTTACAGAACTCACTCTGATCGGGTCTGGTCTTCCGGGGCCGTAGGGCATCTTCTTGGACATCTAGCAAGGTGATAGATACTCAGGGCTCCTCAAACCTGTTTTGACTTCCTGGTGTGCAGTGGTCTGGATATTTACCCCTGGGCTGAATCCCACTAACACCTTGGAAACAACCTGTAAAACAACTTTTCTGGGCATGCTTATCACCAGGGGGACACTAGGTTCAATCTTTAGCACCCTGCCCACCTCCTCAAAAAAGAAAGGCTAGCCGGCAGTGGTGGCACATGCTCAGGAATCAGAGGCAGTCGGCTCTCTGTGAGTTCAAGGCCAGCCTGGTCTGCAGAGCAAGTTCCAGGACATCCAGGCTACACAGAGAAACTTGTCATGAAAAGCCCTCCTCCCCATCCCCCAAAAAGGAAAAAAGTATGACCCAGTAGCTTGGAAATAAGAAGCCGATCTCTAGACTCTAGATAGCCTTAGTTGTCTCATGTTATCTGTCTGCCTGTCTACATCTATTTGTTTGTTTGTTTGTTTTGTTTTTGAAGCAAGTCTTACTCTAGCCCTAGCTGTCCTGGAACACTACGTAGATCAGGCAGACGTTAAGCTCACAGGGCTCCTCCTGCCGTCAGACTGTTGGGTTAAAGGCCTGTGCCAGCATGCCCACTTGTCTTTATGTATGAGACAGATGCTCACAGTGTGGCCCAGATTGGCCTCACCCTTGCTGTTAGCCCAGGCTGACCTCAAATTCCTGGCCATGCAGCCTGAGCTTCCACACTGAGACAGGGCCTATGAACCACGCCTCAGCTAGCTTTCTGTATGTTCCCTATAAAAATCATCTGTCAAAGCAATGGCCGTACAGACTATTCAGCATAACTAAAGAAATAAAGCAGGAGAAAGAAGGTGAGCAGTTTGGAGAGAGTAAGTTGTGTCTCCCAGGAGGACTGCAGGTTCGAGACCAACCTGAGTAGGACCTTGTTTTAAAGTGACAGCAAACATAAAATCAGTGTGCCTTGGAACTTTATCATTAAACTTTATATTTATATTCATTCAGGAGCGGGGTTTTTAAGCGTCTCTTCTGAAGGTTTGATATGCCTTGTAATACACTGATTCTGCTTTTTAGAACGCTGACCCTAAATCGTCCCTCAAAGGTGTGAGTGACCAGCTTGGCGAGGGGCCCAGTGATGGGCTGCCGCTCGCAAGCAGCCTTCAGTTTCTTGAAGATGAACTTGAGTCTTCTTCTCTCCCCGATCTCAGCGAGGACCAACCCTTTGACATTCTTCAGAAATCCTTGCAGGAGGCTAATATTACTGAACAGACATTGGCAGAAGAGGCGTACCTGGATGCCAGTATAGGCTCAAGCCAACAGTTTGCACAAGCCCAGCTTCATCCTTCTTCATCAGCGTCCTTTACTCAGGCTTCTAATGTTTCTAATTACTCAGGTCAGACACTGCAGCCTATCGGGGTGACTCACGTGCCTGTTGGAGCACCGTTTGCAAGCAATACAGTGGGCGTGCAGCATGGCTTTATGCAACACGTGGGGATCAGTGTTCCTAGCCAGCATTTGCCTAACAGCAGCCAGATTAGTGGCTCCGGTCAGATACAGTTAATCGGGTCCTTCGGTAATCAGCCTTCCATGATGACTATTAATAACCTCGATGGCTCTCAAATCATACTGAAAGGCAGTGGGCAGCAAGCCCCATCCAATGTGAGTGGGGGGCTTCTGGTTCACAGACAGACTCCTAACGGCAACTCTCTGTTTGGGAACTCCACTTCCAGTCCCGTAGCACAGCCTGTCACCGTTCCATTTAACAGCACAAATTTCCAGGCATCTTTACCTGTACATAACATCATTATTCAAAGGGGTCTCGCACCAAATTCAAATAAAGTCCCAATTAATATCCAGCCAAAGCCGGTCCAGATGGGTCAGCAGAGCGCATACAACGTGAACAACCTTGGGATCCAGCAGCACCATGTCCAGCAAGGGGTCTCCTTCGCCTCCACAAGCTCACCCCAGGGCTCCGTGGTCGGTCCGCACATGTCTGTGAACATTGTCAACCAACAGAACACGAGAAAGCCCGTCACCTCGCAGGCAGTGAGCGGCGCAGGGGGCAGCATCGTCATCCATTCCCCCATGGGCCAGCCTCACACTCCCCAAAGTCAGTTCCTTATACCCACAAGCCTTTCTGTCAGCTCCAACTCGGTGCACCATGTCCAGACTATAAATGGGCAGCTGCTTCAGACTCAGCCCTCCCAGCTCATCTCTGGCCAAGTGGCCTCCGAGCATGTCATGTTGAATAGGAATTCTTCTAACATGCTCAGGACCAATCAACCATATTCTGGACAGATGCTTAACAACCAGAATGCCGCTGTCCAGCTGGTGTCTGGGCAGACTTTTGCCACCTCTGGAAGTCCAGTGATAGTCAACCACGCCTCTCCTCAGATCGTTGGAGGACAGATGCCCTTGCAGCAGGCCTCACCCACCGTGTTACACCTGTCACCCGGGCAGAGCGGTGTTTCCCAGGGAAGGCCAGGCTTCGCCACCATGCCCGCGGTGAGCGGCATGGCAGGACCCGCTCGGTTCCCTGCCGTCAGCTCAGCTAGCACTGCTCACCCTACTCTTGGGCCTACGGTGCAGTCGGGGGCACCGGGATCAAACTTTACTGGAGACCAGCTGACACAAGCCAACAGAACGCCAGCGCCCGTCAGTGTGGCCCACCGTCTTCCAGTCTCTGCTCCCAAATCTCCCAGCACCTTGAGCAGCACCCCGGGGACACAGCAGCAGTTCTTCTGTCCGGTCAGTGCCGGGCGCATGTGGGGGGTGGGGGTTCCTGTCGTATACATATGATTATATAACTGTCACCCTAGGTGAAGTGCACTTAGTAACTTCTGTGTTTCAATTTCTGGTTGATCGTTCTTCCTCTTAATGAAAGGCTCTTAGCTGTTGTAGAGTGGAGACTCTGGAATGGAATTGCATTTGGGGCCAGTGAGATGGCTCAGCAGGCGAAGGCATTGACTGTCAGGCCTGAGTCTGACCCCTGGGCGGGCACACGTGGTAGAAGACAGCCACGCCCTAAGTGGCGCGCTGACACCGACACACATGCCATGGCAGGAACACTGTGTTAGCTTACCGTCTGTCACCGAGGTGACACACCATGAGGAGGAGCGGGTTATACTTCCATGTCAGAGTCCATCCGTCACTGAGGGAAGTCCGTGTGGGAAAACAGAGTAGATCCCTGAGGACAGGATCAGTGCAAAGGGCATGGAGGAGCGCTGCTCCCTGACTTGCTCAACTAGCTCAACTAGTTTGGTTTGGTTTGTTTCAAGACAGGGTTTCTCTGTGTAGCCCTGACTGTCCTGGAACTTGCTCTATAGACCATGCTGGTCTTGACCTTACTGAGATCCACCTGCCTCTGCCTCCCAAGTGCTGGGATTAAAGGCGTGTGCCACTAAGCCCTGCTTCTCAGCTAGTTTCTTTCTTTCTTTTTTCTTTTTTTCTTTTTGGTTTTTCCGAGACAGGGTTTCTCTGTGTAGCCCTGGCTGTCCTGGAACTCACTTTGTAGACCAGGCTGGCCTCGAGCTCAGAAATCCGCCTGCCTCTGCCTCTGCCTCTGCCTCCCGAGTGCTGGGATTAAAGGTGTGCGCCACCACGCCTGGCTCTCAGCTAGTTTCTTATATACCCCAAACCACCTGCCAAGGAATGGCACCACCCACAGTGGGCTGGGCTCCCACACATCAATTGTCAACCAAAAAAAAAAAAAAAAAAAAACCTCACAGGTTCAAGGCAGCCTGGGCCAAGAGGAACAGACCCTGACTCAAACATAAGCTGCGTGATGGATAAAAATACAGAGTGGTACCCAAATGATCAAGAGCTCACAGCCACTCTGCCAGTCCCGTCTCCCTGAGGCCTCATTCTTGCTAGGCCTTCGGATTCCCTGTGACACAGACTCTGTACTTCCAGGCAGGTGACATGACTAGACAGGCTGTCCTCTGCATCACACTGTGGACTGTGGACACTGCACTCTGTTATATAACTTGAGATAGTACGTATTGATCTGCTATGTTTTCATTATAACTGATTATCTATTTTCACCTGTAGCATGGCCATTTCCCCTTCCCCTCCCTCAGGTGGGAGGAGACTATGGCTGACTCCCCAATTTCTTGTTTATGACCCTAACCAAGAAGCCTCTCCTGGAAGCTTGAGAATAGTCCTTTGTGAGTCTATATGTAAGGGAGGACAGTGGGGCGTGGCGTGACGTCCAGGGCGTTCCTGCTGCTGGCTTTCAGGGGCTCCATTCTGGAGTGAAGGGATTCGGGCACAGCTTTGAAGGCAGCATGCACTGTAAGGAAGTGCGGGAAGTAGGTCACATGCCATTCATATCCACAGCACCAAGAGTGACTACTTTATAATTCCTGTGTAGGTTTTCTATAGAAATCCTGGACTATTCTAATGAACAAAAATGCCATTATCGGAAGCGTGTACTGTTTATGTTTGTAAAAATTTTAATTTAGCAAATACTTTTTAAAGATTTACCTTATTACTTTTAATTTGTCCATGTATGTGTTTGTGTAAGGGGTAGGTACATATGAGCACAGGTGCCAGAGGTAGCTAGAGATGTCAGTCCCCTGGAGCTGGAGTTGTAGGCAGTGATGAACCAACCAGGGTGGGCACTGGGAGCTGAACTCTGGCCTGCTGCAAGAGCAGCAGGTGTTCTTAAGCGGCTGAGCCAAGCCTTCCAGTCTCCTAACCCAGCGTTTGTGGTTAATCTTATGGGCCGGGCCACTGAAAGAGCTCAGCAGTTAGGCAGTGGCTGAACTGATCCCTGAAACCCAGGTACTGCTGGAAGGAAGGGGAGGGCCCAGCCCACAAAGGTGTCCTTGTACCTCCACACATGCACATACACGTGCACACTCGCACACATGTGCACACACACATAGTAATAATCTATTTTTAACTGTTAACATTTGCGAGGACTGCGTTTCTTGGTGTGGCGTTCAGGGTGGGTAGTCAGTCAGCTTTGCCCCAAGCACTGACAAAGAGCAGGAAGTTTAGCCCCTGCTCTCCAGCCACCACTTGCTTACAGTGTCCCCTGGAGCCTGGGCTCAGTCTGAGACTCAGAGCCACGGAAACTGAAGGGACAGAAAACTTGGCCCGGTGTCTGTCTCCCACAGCCGAGATTCTGCAGTATCTGTGTTACTTGTGCTAAGGTCCATGTGTGCCTGTGTGGTGTGCTCAGGGACAAACACATTCCCAAGTCCTTTATAAACACTCCAACTGTTTGCCTGTAACTTCTTCAGCATGTTGTTACCGCCCCACCAAGAGAATTAATGCCAAGTCAGATAGTGTCGATTTCTGTGAGTGAAGACATTAATGCACTTTACAATAGATTTTCACCCAGAGTTCAATCAGAAAGTGTTGTTTGCACATTGGTGACTTAGACCTTTACCCAGTGGTTAAGAGCACTTGCTGCTTTTAGAGAGTGTCATTCCCAGTGTCTGCCTGGGACAGCTCTCAACTGTCTATAACTCCAGTTCCAGGGGGCTCTGCCATTGCTGTCCTGAAACCCACTCTGCAGACCAGGCTGGCCTCGAACTCAGAGATCTGCCTGCCTCTGCCTCCTGAGTGCTGGGATTAATTGTAAGTCATGTGCTATCATACCCAGAAGAAGAAAAAAAAAAAAAATCAGCATTTTAAAAAAGACTTAAGGACCTGCAAGATGGCTCCGTAGGTAAAGGTGCCTGTCACAGGGCCTAAGCAAAGCCTCTGAAAACCACAGGCCATATACATACACGCTGTGCCACATACATACACGCTGATCGCCACATACATACATGCTGATCGCCACATACATACACACTGTGCCACACACATACACACTGTGCCATACACATACACGCTGATCGCCACACACATACACGCTGTGCCACATACATACACGCTATGCCACACACATACACGCTGTGCCACATACATACACGCTGTGCCCCAGAAATGTAAAGATAAAGACATACTGGGGGGGGGGGTTGGAGAGATGGCTCAGTGGTTAAGAGCACTGACTACTCTTCTGGAGGTCCTGAGTTCAAATCCCAGCAACCACATGGTGGCTCACAACCACCCATAATGAGATCTGACTAATTAATAATAAACATTATAAAAAAAAATACATACTTGGACAAAGTAGATAGTGTAATGAGCCTGAATCTTCAGCCAGCAATTGGGTGTGGCCCAGATGAGCTCATGGCCCCCTGTTCATCTGTACCTCCCCACTCCAGACTGTCCACATGGTCCCATCTCTAAACTGGTTGCTTCTTTTTTTTTGTTTGTTTTTTTGTTTTTTCAAGACAGGGTTTCTCTGTCTAGCCCTGGCCTCCCTGGAACTCACTTTGTAGACCAGGCTGGCCTCGAACTCAGAAATCCACCTGCCTCTGCCTCGAGTGCTGGGATTAAAGGCGTGCGTCACCACGCCCCGCCTGGTTGCTTCTTTGTGCTTATCCTAATTTCTTCTTGGTGCTCCAGTTGTCCAAAAGGGCGAGCCCGCTGGTGGCGCCCGCAGGGGCCCTCTGCCTCCGACAGGTCACCTCCCGCACCGGGCACTTCTCCCTGCTGCTGGAGACTTGGTTGGGAAGGCCTTGTCTCTAACTGAGACCCAGACGTCCTCCGGGGAGCCCAAATGAGTGCCAGGCTTTACACTGCCTTCTAAATGGATCAGAATGTACAAGTCAGTGAGTGAGCCAGGTGCTTTTTATGAGAATTTAGCTTGACAAACAAAAACTATGATAGGTCTAAACCTTTTCAGAGCTCCAAAAGATTTAGTAGATCTAAAATTCCTTTCGAGCCAGGAGCCAGCATGCACCCTCAAGGCCTTGGGTGTGAGGGTGCAGGTTCTAGTGAGCTGAATTCTGTCTTGGTCTCTGGCCCTGCCTCTTTCCGATCCCCTACCCCCTACACACACACACACACACACACACACACACCTTACTGTGTCTTCGGGTGTCCAGCTTGCCGGACTTGCTTTCTCCTATACTTTTTTTTTTTTTTTTTAATCTTTTTGAGACAGGGTTTCTCTGTGTAGTCCTGACTGTCCTGGAACTCACTCTGTAGACCAGGCTGGCCTCGAACTCAGAAATCCGCCTGCCTCTGCCTCCCGAGTGCTGGGATTAAAGGTGTGCGCCACCACGCCCGGCTCTCCTATACTTTTAATAAGTCTCTAAACCCTATTTAAAAAACAAAACAAGGGGCTGGTGAGATGGCTCAGTGGGTAAGAGCACCCGACTGCTCTTCTGAAGGTCCGGAGTTCAAATCCCAGCAACCACATGGTGGCTCACAACCATCCTTAAGGAGATCTGACTCCCTCTTCTGGAGTGTCTGAAGACAGCTACAGTGTGCTTACATATAATAAATAAATAAATAAATAAATCTTTAAAAAAAAAAAAATTTTAAGGCAGGGTCCCTTCCTATGTAGCTCTGGCTGGCCTCAAACTCACAGACATCCACCTGCCTCTTCCTCATCAGTGCTAATAGGTACCCACCACGCCCAGCTTGAAATTCTTCTGTGCAAATCTCTCAAACATTCTCTCCATGAATGATGGAGATATTGTCAGTAACCAAGACAGTGCCAGACCCTGACCAGATTATTTTTAACCTTTTCCCTGGAGCTGCACATAAGCCTCCTTGTGACAGTCCCACACCACAGTGGAGGAGGTAGGCACAGTGGTCACACAGGCCCTTCCCTCTTTCCCACGGTCATACTCTGCAGCAGGTGCAGGGAGCCTTCCTGGGGAAGCAAGTGTTGGGTCATCCCTGCCGGTGCCCTGTCAGCAGGTGGCTTGTGGCTAAACCTGTCTTCAGTTCTCTCTGAAAAAAACAAGGAGCTTGGCTGCGCAGTTGAGGCAACTGGGGAACATTCTAAACAGTGTGACGCCTGCCTGCGCCTTATCCCTATAAATTCTGATTTCAACAGCGTGGAGCAAGGACCTTAGGCAGCAACATTTTCCAAAAGCTCCCAAGTGACGCTAAAGTGCAGCTCAGGGTGGAGGGCACAGACCCAGCCAGTCCCCACAGCTGGTTACAGCCCTCCTGTCACCTCATTAGACTTGTGTTCCTTGTCATGGTGATTGATGTGGCTTCAGCCCCTCCCTCACAGCTGCATTCCAGAACACTAATCCTCCCAAAGTGCTAGCCTGGTGACCCGAGCCAGGCCCTCTGGGAGCTCCCACTCCTAGGAGGCTGCGCTCCCAGCCCGGCATCAGGATCTCTGGTGCCCGAAGGTCCTCTGAGTAGGCAGACACATGGTGCTCTTGAACCTGCACTGTGGGACCAGCCTGCCCTTTCCATCCTGCTTCAGGGGCTCCCTCCCTGTGCCCCCCACCTCCATGTCTCCTTGCCAGTCCTTTTCATTTGTACTGCACACTAAGCATGTGACCCCAGTCTGTACTCAGTGCTGAACACTGCCGCTTGCTCGTCAGGCCCTAGAACATAGAGCCCTGTTTCAGGATCAGCGAGAAGCCAGCTCGCATGCACTGTATTCCGAGTGTACGTGTGTTAGGTTTGGGCAAACCCTGACAAGATGGCACAGCACAAGAAGACAGTGCTGACGGGCCTGGGACCGTAAGAGTATACGGCAACACGTGCCACAGTGAGGGTGTGGAGGGTCGGTTACACGGGCCGGTTCTCTTCTCCTTCACTGCCCCTGGACGGGGCCCAGGGACCACACCGAGGTTATCGGGGTTGATGGCCGCAGCCTTCACCTGCTGACCCTTCATGCTGGCTGCTGACCCACAGGGAAGCAAAGGCCAACAAGATGAAAGGTCTAGGTGGTGAATGTTCCAGAAAGGAGAGATCACAAATGAAAGCCTGGGAGAGAAGGTGGCATGTGCCACAGGGGAAGAAGAGCAAGTCCAGGTGACATGAGGAAGATGTTGGGTAGGAAAAGTGTGTCAGGTGTGCATCCTATGGGTCTTAGATGCCAGGAGCCGAGTTATGCCAGATGTGAGCCTGTGATCCCAGCACTCAAGAGGCAGATGCAGGCAGATGTCGGTGAGTTTGAAGCTAGCATAGGACAACCAGGGCCACATAGGGAGAACTTGTCTCAAAAACAAACAAAACAACCAGCATCCTAGGCTAGGCGTGGGGACACACCTGTTTGTGGTCCTGGCTCTCGGGAGTTGGTAGGTAGAGACCAGCTCAAGAGTTCAAGGTTAGCCTCTGCTACAAAGTAATTCTGAAGCCACCATGTGCTTTGTGAGACCCTGTCTCAAAACAGACAGACAAACAAACAAACAAACAAACAAAAACCCAAAAACAAAAAAGAGCCAATGTGTTAACTTGAGTGTGAAATAGCAAAGACTCATGCTAGCCTTGTGGTGGTGGACATGGTGGGAAACACACGTGGAATCGAAACAGTGACGTTAGAGCTCATGATTGGCTGCCATGGTTGAGGAATAAGGATGACAGAAGGTCCTGACAGTGACATTCACGTCCACTGAACTAGACAAATGGAGCGTTTTCCTTCTGAAGGAAGTTCCTGAGTGTCAGGTGTGCTCATTGAGGCAGCCAGAGCTCAGTTGGTATTAAACAGCTATAAAGTGGGAGGCCCTGTGGACCACCAAGGGATTGACTGAGCAATGTGGAAGCTGTAATTGTGGCCATCAGAGTGACAGAGACGGAACAGGGAGCATGCGTAGATGGAGAGGAAGAGAGCGAGGTGAGAGCTGGGACACATCAGCACGGGACCGAGAGTGTGACGGCAGTCTAAGGACCTAGACTCGGGGTGCATGCTAGAAAGGCTGCGATGGAGTTAGCATCCTGAACCTGTTCAGTGCAGAATCACATTGCAGTAGACTAAGAGTCCAGTGTAGTAGTTCATGCCTGTAATCCCAGCACTTGGGAGACTGAGGCCAGCCTTGGCTATACAATGAGGCCCTTTCTCAGAAAAACAGAAGGGCTAGAGAGATGGCTCAGCGGTGAAGAGTACTTGCGGTGCAAAAAAGGAGGGCTAGAGCTGGGAGTGGTGGCGCACGCCTTTAATCCCAGTACTTGGGAGGCAGAGGCAGGCGGATTTCTGAGTTCGAGGCCAGCCTAGTCTACAAAGTGAGTTCCAGAACAGCCAGGGCTATACAGAGAAACCCTGTCTTGAAAAACCAAAAAAAAAAAAAAAAAAAAAGGAGGGCTAGAGTCTGGGATCTCAGTGCTCAAGTAAGGAGCCCAGAGTCCAGCCCATGCTGTGCCATCAGGGTGAGGAGCCAAGAGGATTGCTGCCTGCAGCCTAGGGAACTCCAGCCCTGAAGCAATAGGCAGAGAGCGATAGAAAGGGCACCTGATGCCCTCTTCTGGCCTCTGAGTGTGTGTACAGACATGCACACCGTGTGTACACACCGTGTGTGTATACATGTGCGTATACCCCACAGACACACACATACGCACACAGAATGTCAATAAATGATTTGGTGGGGTTGTTTGTTTTAGTTTTTGTTTTCTTGGGGCTAATGTTTCTTTCCTTAGCCCTGGCTGTCCTGGAACTCACTCTATAACCAGGCTGGCCTCGAACTCAGAGATTCACCTGCTTCTGCCTCCCCAAGTGCTGGGATTAAAGGCGTGTGCGTGCTACCACCACCCAGCATAAGTAAACAGTTTTAAAGGGGGGAACCGGGCTGGAGAGGTGGCTCAGTGGTTAAGAACAGTACCACCCTTGCAGAGGATCTGGGTTTGCCTTCCAGCTCGCAACCACCTGTAACCCCAACTGCGGGGCCATCTGACATCTCCAGCTTACGTGGACACTGCACTTACACTCATAGATGCACATGTACATAATTTAAAATAGAATGCACACGCATGCATACATACATGCATGTATACATAGGAAGGAAGTGGAGCTAGTGGGAAGTGTGGTCACAGACAACTTAGAGAGAAACAGGCACCTGACAGGGTGGGGCTGTGAAGATCAGTGGTCAGGGAAGTTTTTGTTTGCTTTTGCTTTTGTTTTGAAAACCCCGTCTGGCTTACTCTGTAGCCCAGGCTGGCCTTGGTGACCTTGAACTTGTGATCCTCCTGCTTCTTCTACCTCCCAAGGGCTGAAATCAGTGTGCCCCTTCCTAGGGTTTCTGCATTGCTGGAGCACAGGGTTCCAAGCCTGGGAGGCAAGCGCTCTTATTAACTGCCCTGCATCACTAATTCTTCGGTGGTGTTTGTCTTCGTCAGTGTTCTGTTGCTGTGACGAGCCACCATGACCACAGCAACGCTTATAGGAAAGCACTGGATTGGGACTGGGGTCCAGTCCATTATCATCATGGCGGGGAAGTTTCAGGCAGACATGGTGCTGGAGAAGGTGCAGAGAGTTCTGCATCCTCATCCGCAGACGGCAGGAAGAGACAGAGCTCTGGTTGACATAGGCATTTTGAAACCTCAAAGCCGACCCAGTGACACATCTCCAGTAAGGCCCCCGTCTGAAATGAGCCAATTGAAGCTAGATTAGATTAGATTAAATGCAGGTTTAATGGGAAGCTGGCCCCAAGGACCAAGGCCCGGCAAAATCACCATGGGAGAGGGAGGTGGGGAGGAGGGAAAGAAAGGAAGAGAGAAGGAGGGCAAGGAGACCTGAATGTCTGGATTATAGAGGGAAGCGCCTCTGCGGGAGGGAAAGCCCAGCCTCTGGGACAGCCCAGGGCTGCCCTGCTATGTCCAATATGCACCTGGGTCTTCCAGTCCTCTCAAACGTGTCACTCCCTGGGGACGCAGTATCAGTGGGCCTATGGGGGCCATTCTCATTCGGACCACCACAGTTTTTAAGTAAATCAGATCCAAAAGATCTGTTGTCTTCTTTTGGTCTCTTTTGTCACCAGGTACACACATCCTACACAGTGTAGACACATAGACAAATCACTCATGCACATTAAATAAATCTAAAAAAAAAAAAAAACAATCTAGTTAGACTTAAAACAATAAATTAACATTCCTCTTGGCTCTTTGTTCTACAGGCTCAGAAGAAGTGTTTGAACCAGACCTCCCCCATTCCCACGTCCAAGACCACAGACGGCCTGAGGCCATCACAGATCCCCGGGCTCTTGAGCACTGCACTGCCAGGTCAGGAGCCCCCTACGGAAGTTCTGTAGTCCACCCTGCCGTCTGCCTGTCCTGTCTCGTACCTGGAGCACCATCTGGCTGCCTCCCTGTTTGCAGTGTTTCTGTTTGAATCTTGTCTAATCTGAATTCTTCCTGATGATTCCTTTTCCCTGTACCCTTCCCACCCTAAGAATAGAGTGTATTCCTATGGCTGCGGGGTGCCACTGATTATGGGATAGATCATTTACCACACCACTCCGAAAGAAAAAAGCACTTCTAAAGTATGACTTTAAGTTGTGTAGAAAATGTGCTTCTGAGAAGTGGTGGGCTCTGGCTCTGCAAGGCTCACAGAATTTTGTGACCAGCCCCACACTGCTATGTGTGTGTGTGTGTGTCTGTCTGTCTGTCTCTTGTGTATGTTTGGAAGCCCCACTCCCCAAACTGGACACCTCTAGGCTGTACCCAGTCTTAAGGCACTTACCACCTGCTGGACTCCACTCACTCAGAGTACAAACAAAACAGCCTTTGGCCTAAGACGGAGTACAGCAACTTTTCTTACCAGCTCAACACATGGTTTAAAAAAAAAAAAAACAAAAAACAAAAAACAGAAGCTAGGCAAGTGTATTTTGGAGGTCTGAAGTGCTGGCAGGGGTCCCACTTGAGGTTTAATAAAGGCACAGAGACATCTGTGCAGTGTAAGGCCTGTTTGCTGGGGCAATCTCTCAGCTAGCCCCTATATTATTATTATTATTATTATTATTATTATTATTATTATTATTAAACCCGACTTACCCGGGTATCTCTCCACCTTGTCTACCTCCCTGCTAAGTCCCACTCTGCTTCTGTTCGGCCTGCTTCTCTACCTCCTTGGTTAACCCTGGCCCTCTACCCCAGCCTCAGCCTTCCTCTCTTTATTCTACAAAAGCCGCATTCCTTATCCATCCAGTCTGAACAGCAGCAGCAGGGCAGCCTTCTTTTTGCCGGTTGAGGACGATGTGACCTTTAGGCTGCTTCCTGCTCTTTAACATGATAATCTTGGAGAGGCAAAGGAAGGAGAACCGCTCTCTACGACTCTGCCCGCACAGCCATTAGCAATTGAAAATACTGGGACACACCCACATTGCCATTTGATACAATGTGGGAGAGATGGGGGTGGGGGGGTAGGTTACCCAAAACGGGCTGACATTTCTCAGACGCAGACAACTGAAAACTACAGGTAGCTTTTGTAAGTCTATTTATTACCATGGACTAAGTTGGTTCTATTTATTACCAAACCAGAGTTTAATAGTGCCGGCCTCTGCCTCCACTGCTAAGAGATCAGTGCCTCCTGCTTCCTTCCTCCCAATGGGTATTCATCAAGAAGTTCTTTCAGACTGGGTGTGGTGGTCAAGCCTTTTATCTCTGCACTCTGGAGGCAGAAGCAGGACAGGTCTCTATAAATTCAAAGTCAGCCTACTCAGTGAGAAGTTCCAGGCCAGACTGGGGTACGCAATGAGACCTTGTATGGAACAAAGAACACACATGCTGGATCTGACTTCTGACTTCTACCTTCATTCTAACAGGACAGGATTCTGGAAACAAAATTATGCCAGCGACCTTGGGGGCCACACAGCCACAACAAGAAAACTCAGTTGGATCATCCCCCAGCCAGACAGCTGTGCAGGTAGGAAACTGTTTGCAGTTCCGTTTGAGTTCTGTTTGAGTTCTAACCGGAGTGTGCAGTCTCAGAAGGCTTCCTGGTTGGTACCGAACATGGGGCACACAGCCAGTCTGTCTCCAAGTGCTTGCAACAGTGTGGGTGCTCAAGACTTTCCCAGGGGACCAGGCCTGGTTCACATCACACTTGCAGGATGTGTCTTTCTCAACTGTCCCTGACATGTTCCTGGTGCCTCATGAACCCATCATAGATGAAGGGCTGGGATGTTGTGAAGCACTTGCCTAGTGTGGGTTTAGCACCTAGCAGTGCATACCTACATACACACCAGCTCCCTCCACATACTAGATGGATGGAGGGAGGGATGGATGGAGGGAGGGATGGATGGATAGATGGATGGATGGATGGTGAGTTGTCCTAGCTAGCTTTATCAGTCTGACACAGCTTAAAGTCATCTGAGATGGAAGCCTTGATTGAGGAATTGCCTGGAAATGAGATTGGCCTGCCTATAAGAGTGGGCAGGTCTGTAAGAGAGCCTCTTGATTATCATATTTGTCAGAGGGGCCACCCCACTATGAGTGGCAGGCACCCTTTTTTGATTAAGAAAGCTAAATCTGAGCCTGCAGTGGAGTGAGCCAGGAACAAGCTGGCAAGCAGTGTTTCCTCACGGCCTCGGCTACTATCTACCCTGACTCCCTCAGCGATGGTCTGTGACCTGAGAGTGTACGCTGTTCTCCCCAAACTTGCTTTTTTTTTTTTTTTTTTTTT
>NC_034607.1:14356748-14371162 GCF_900095145.1 Mus pahari | reverse complement strand
AAAAAAAAAAAAAAAAGAAAAAGAAGAGAGGCAGGGTATTGATTTACTCTGAAAACCGTTTCCTACAGTTTCCTTTCATCAGGACCTGTAAATAGATGAGAAAAAGTACACTGCTCTTTTGTTCTTGAAGAGAATGCCCCCTGTCTCTCAAGACAGAAAAACCGCTTGTATGTGGACTGGTATTGGCAGGAGTGTTGCTAGCCAGTGGTCAGCCATTGCTGTTGTCTCTCCGAACAGCCACACTGACGCCTGGTGGGAAAACTACATTTTTGAGGTCAGGGTGATAGCCCAACAATGTATAGAATAAGAGTGTGGAAAATGAGGCCGGGCGTGGTGGCGCACGCCTTTAATCCCAGCACTTGGGAGGCAGTGGCAGGCGGATTTCTGAGTTTGAGGCCAGCCTGGTCTACAGAGTGAGTTCCAGGACAGCCAGGGCTACACAGAGAAACCCTGCCTCAAAAAAAACAAAACAAACAAACAAACAAACAAACAAAAAGTGTGGAAAATGCTGTCTGTCATCCTGTAGAACTGGACTGTAGTTAACTAGCCCTTGGACTCATTGTCTTCCTAATGTGGCCTTAGCTGAACACTCACTGTCTCCCTCTTCAAGCATCCTCCAGCAGTTACAGAGGGACCAAGCCCACGCTGTGACACCTGACAAAAGCCAGTTCCGGTCACTAAATGACTCGGTGCAGAGACTGCTCTCATACCATGTGTGCCAGGGCTCCATGCCCACGGAGGAAGACCTGAGGCAAGGTGAGCAACCACAGCCCGTAAGAACAGTGTGGCGCCCTGACTGGGAGACGCGCAGCTGTTCTTATCACAGACATAACTCGCTTTCTCAGTACCCCAGCCCCTGAGGAAGGTAGGACTTATTCTTTTTTTTTTTGATTGCTTCTTCTTCTTTTTTTTAATTATTAATATTTTCTTTATTTACATTTTAAATGCTATCCCGAAAGTTCCCTATACCCCCACCCCCGCCCCTGTTCCCAGGACTTATTCTTAATAATCCATGAATGGCTTCTCCAAGTGCAGTTCCTTGCTGGCACAGGGCCGCAGTGACTAGGAGGTACAGCTGAGGCTGCTGACTGTAGGTTGTATGGCTTTGTGCCAGGGACTTTGCAAATGACCTCCACCCTAGCTGTCACAAGTTACCTCCCTCAGTCCCCCAAGCAAGTCCAAGACATTGGCTGAATGCCTTAGGACATCAGTGTTAGGTAGGTTAGGAACTGCTGAGAATCCCACACACCCTGTGCCTGTCCCTGCTCTCTGGCACTAAGTCCTAAGTCTGTCACTAAGTCCAATAGTAGGGCTCTGGTACCACCTGCTCTCCCTCCTGCCTGCCAAGCTCTCCGTCCTCCACTGCTGTGGTCTTGATCCTCCCAGAGCCTCTGGTCTCCCCACACACTGGGGTTTCCTGGGAGGGCTGGTGAGTGGCTTCCAGAGTCAACCGAAAGTATATCTTTAAAGAGTCTGGGAAGAGAGGATGGGGAGATGTGACATTTCTTGAGAGCCATGACCTGCCAAGTGTCATGGACTTGGTTTGTGTGTTCCCAGCCCAGACAGTCTTTCCTGCTTCAGCTCTTCCTGCCACCTGCTTCTGTGAAGGGACAGAGGCTTGGGGAGCTAGCCTGTCATCCAGAAAGTGGAGGCCTTTGCTCTTTCTTCCTGGCTGGCCTATAGCAGCTGTCAGTAATACGCTGCTGGTTTTCTGAGCTGTGTTAGAGGACAGGTACCCCAGCAGAGGCAGGATCTTAAGCACAGAAGGCTACTCTCAGAGGGAAGCTTGCTGCAGATCGCCCATTGGGATGAATTCCTGTCAGGAATAGAGGCCCTCAGTCTGTGGATGATTCTCTTACTGTTTTCTCCCTGTTTTTTTTTTGTTGTTGTTGTTGTTTTTGTTTTTTTTAAAGTGGACAATGAATTTGAAGAAGTCGCCACTCAGCTCCTCAAAAGAACCCAAGCTATGCTGAACAAATACAGATTCCTGCTTCTGGAGGACGCCATGGTAACATGTCCCCAGCATGGCTGCTTGCACAGTTTAGCCAGCCCCCAAGGGACAGAGAAAGAAAGGCTCAAGGACTTCACAGAACTTCACACCAGGGGCATAGTTTATACAGCAGAAATGTTTAAGGTTGGAGGAAAACTCCACATTTAGCCATTGCTGGGAGGGACAGCAGCAAATGCTATCTACAGCCATTTCTGACAGAGAATTTCTGAGCCACCCAAGTGACTACCTTGCCAGGCATGGTGGCACATAATTTTAATCCCAGCCCACAGGAGGCAGAGGCAGGTGGATCTCTGTGAATTCAAGGGTAGCCAGGATTACGTAATGAAACCCTGTCTCTAAAAATGAGTTCTATTGGGGATGGAGAGATGGCTCAGCCGTTAAGAGCAATAATTCCTCTTCTAAAGGTCCTGAGTTCAAATCCCAGCAACCACATGGTGGCTCACAACCATCCGTAATGAGATCTGATACCCTCTTCTGGGGTGTCTGAAGACAGCTACAGTGTACTTACATATAACAAAATGAGCTCTATTTTTTTTTTTAAAGATTTATTTTATGTAAATGAGTACACTGTAGCTGTTTTCAGACACACCAGAAGAGGGCATCAGATCCCATTACAGATGGTTGTGAGCTCTATTGTTTGCGAAGGGGCTACTTAGAGCTGGCTGTGGCTGCCTATGCTTATAATCCCAGCATAATCAGGAAGCTGGGGCAGGATGATGGTCCACGAGACTTTGTCGTAAAATAGCAGCAAACGCAGTAGCGTCCCGTGTGTGTGTGTGTGTGTGTGTGTGTGTGTGTGTGTGTGTGTGTGTGTGTGTGTGTGTAGCAAGGACCTCAGGAGCATCCAGACAGCAAGCTCTCACCCACCCACCCCTGCTTCCTTCGGTACCCAAGCCCAGAGGTTTGAGTGACTTCATCAGAGCTTCTGAAGTGACTGCCCTCCCTCCTTTTCAGAGAATCAATCCCTCTGCAGAGATGGTGATGATTGACAGGATGTTCAACCAGGAGGAAAGAGCTTCCCTGTCGAGGGACAAGCGTCTGGCGCTCGTGGATCCTGGTAAGAGTCCTCAGGGTACAGGGAGGGTACCGGTTGGCTGTGACAGTTTCCCAGCCGTGTGGCTTCTGGGAAGTTGTGTGAACCAACCTTTGGTGGGTCCAGCCGGCAGATCGGGAATTCTGGGAAGGAGAAACTGACACATTGAGAGGGGTGTGTGGATATACCAAGACTGACCCGTCTACAAGACCCAAACTGGAATTTTGCATTCAGTTAAGGCCCTGGTTTTCCCCATTAAACTTCAAATCCTGTCTTTCTAATCTTGGAGAACAAAATCAGGCCAGGGGCTTCTCAGTGTTAGGACAGGCCGTTGTTGTCTGCAGGCTGCAGTTAGAAAGCATCAATGAAGTGTGGTCCCCAATGATGAGCCGAAGACTTTTGCCTACCGACGGGCTCACTGTGGAGCTGGCTGACCTGGAGCTCTTGTGTAGACCAGGCTGTCCTTAAACCACACAGCCTGTCTCTGCCTCCCAAGCGCTGAGGTGAAAGGGGTGAGCACTCAGATCCAAGCGCACCCCTTTGAGTTAGTTTTTAAATTTTTCTCTATTTCATTTTTTTTTAAAGATATATATCAATTGGTTGATTGGTTGGTTTAATATATGTGAATACACTGTCACTGTCTTCAGACACACCAGAAGAGGGCATCAGATCTTGTCACAGATGGTTGTAAGCCACCATGTGGTTGCTGGAATTTGAACTCAAGACCTCTGGAAGAGCAGTCAGTGCTCTTAACTGCTGAGCCGTCTCTCCAGCCCCTCCTATTTCCTAAGATTTCCTTCCTTTTTAAATTGTGTGTGTATGGCAGGTAGTGCATATGAGTGCAAGTGTGGGTGCCTTCAGGGACCAGAAAGGTGCTGGGACCCTCCTGAGACGACAGCTGGGAGCCAGACTCAGGCACAGTGCACACTCTTACCTGCTAAGCCATCTTCTCTCAAACCCTTAATTGTTAATTGTGTTTGTGTGTGTGTGTTGGGGATGGGGGATATGCACTGAGTTCAGGTGCCTGTGGAGGCTGGACCTATTGAATTCCCTGGAAAAGGAGTCCCGTCCCAGGCAGTTTTCGAGCCACAGAACATGGGTGCTGGGAAATGAACACAGGTGCCCTGGACCAGTAAGTAGTCTTAACTGCCAAGCCATCTCTGCATCCCACTCCTGTCTTTAAAGGCACTGTCACTAATATGTAGTCCTGGCTGGGCTGGTCTCAGACTCCCAGCAACAGGAGGTTTAGGCAAGCAGAAAGATTGCAAATTACAAGCCACATTGAACTATGAATAAAACTTTGTTTCAAACAAAAAATACTGAGATAGGAGGGGACCAGAGTGGGGAGTAAGAGCTGACTGTTCTTCCAAAGATCCTGATTTCAAATCCCAACAACCACATGGTGGCTCACAACCATCTGTAATGAGATCTGATGCCCTCTTCTGAGTTGTCTGGAGACAGACAGCTACAGTGTACTCACATATAATAAATAAATAAATAAATAAATCTTTTAAAAAAGAAAAGAAATGTTATAACAAATCTTATGATTTTAAATGTTAATCTCAAAATTACTTAAAAATAACAAAGCTTGGGGTTAGGTATTTGGCTTAGTGGTAAACACATAAAGGTACATGTTACCTTTAGTCTCCTGGACACCTACACAGAAACAAAATGGCATATACTAACTATTCAGGAGATTGGCAAATGAGAGGGGACTTCATGTAACCCAGACTGGCCCTCCACTGTCGGCCTTCCTGCCTGTACCTCCACGTGCTAGGATTACAGGCGCCCTGACCACCACACGTGGCTCAAAATCATTTTCTAAAATAGAACTAAAAGGCTGGATGTGGTGTCTAATGTTTTTAATCCCAGCACTCAGGAGGCAGAGGCAGGAGAATCTTTGAGTTCAAGGCCAGCCTGACTTACAGAGTGAGTTCCAGAGCAGCCAGGGAAACACAGAGAAACCCTGTCTTTAAAAAAAAAACGAAGTGTGTATATTATTGTGAAGGCCTGCGTGTGGTGTGTGTAGTTAGACATTCACATGGCACAGCACCTGTGTAGAGGTCAGAGAACAACGTGTGGGAGTCAGTTCACAGCTCTCCCTGGAATCTTGGGTTGTCGGGTGTGTACAGCCAATGCTTCCGTTCTGAGCCGTCTCACCGGCCTGAGCTCTAGCACGTGGTCCTGCCTTGCTCAGGTATATATATTGCCCAGGTTGATCTCAAGTTCATGTGCCTGAATTGATCCTCCTGCCTCAGTCCCTGAGTAGCAGAGACTGGAAGCTGAACAAATATAAATCACAAACACCATAGCAGTCCATGGAATGTCAGTCTCACCTGGATTTATTTATGCCATCTATAAGAATGGTTTTCAAAATCACATGCTAGATAGGATTTTTTTTTTTTTTTTTGGTTTTTCGAGACAGGGTTTCTCTGTATAGCTCTGGCTGTCCTGGAACTCACTTGGTAGACCAGGCTAGCCTCGAACTCAGAAAGCTAGATAGGATTTTACATTCTGAATTGTTTTAAATTGCATCCTAGCATTTTTTTAAAAAAAAAAAGATTTATTTATTTTATGTATACAAGTATACTGTAGCTGTACAGATGGTTGTGAGCCTTCATGTGGTTGTTGGAAATTGAATTTAGGGCCTCTGCTTGCTCCATTCAGCCCTGCTCCCTCTGGTCGGCCCTGCTCACTTGGGCCCAAAGATTTATTTATTATTATATATAAATACACTGTAGGTGTCTTCAGACACACCAGAAGAGGGCGTCAGATCTCATTACGGGTGGTTGTGAGCCACCATGTGGTTGCTGGGATTGGAACTCAGGACCTTTGGAAGAGAAGTCAGTGCTCTTACCTGCAGAGCCATCTCATCAGCCCATATTTTTTTTTTTTTTAATTTAAAAAATGTGTGGGTGAGAGAGAAAGAAAGGGTGTCAGTGTACATGTGCATGTCAGAAGGCAACTTGTGGAAGTTTTTCTCTCTTTCAAACTTGTGGTCCTGGGGTTGGATAGTGGTCATCAGACTGACTGGCAAGTTCCTTAAGTCACTGGCTGTTTAAGATATATATATATATTATAGATTTATATATACACATTATGTTTGTAAATATATATGGTGTGTGTGTGTGTGTGTGTGTGTGTATGCGACGTGTATGGAGGTGTCCTCAGAGACCAAAAGAAAAAGAGAGCTTTGGATTCCTTGGAATTTGAGTGCACATGCATACTCAGGTGCTATGAACTCAGGTCCTTTGGTAGGGCAACAATCGCTCATGGCATTTGAGTCACCTAGAGTTTGTATCTTGCTGTGACCTTCCGAATAGTGTCTGAATGCATTTGCTCCGTACCTCAGCCGGCTCGTCCCCTGCAGCCACACTGCTGCATTCCTTTCTGTAGTCTCCTTTCTCCAACACCTTGTCTTCTTTTTTGTTCTATTTGTTTTTTAGGTTTTTTGGTTGGTTGTTTGAGACAGGGTTTCTCTATATATGGCTGTCCTGGAACTCACTCTTTTAGACCAGGCTGGCGTCAAATTCAAAGATCTACCTGCCTCTGCCTCCTGAGTGGGGATTAAAGGTGTGTGCCACCACCGCCTGACTTTGTCTTTTTAAAAATTTTTTTAAACTTTTCTGTATATGGTTGTTTTGCCCACATGTACATGCCTGATGCTCGCAGAGCCCAGAAGAGGGCATCAGATCCCCTTGAACTGAAGTTACAGATGGTCATGAGCCGCCACATGAATGCTGGGGCCCAAACCGCATCCTCTGCAAGAGCAGCCAGTGCTCCTGGTGGCTGCGGGGTCTCTTTGTCCTCAGGATTTTTCCTCTTAGTTTGTGATGTCATTTTGGTTGCTTGTTCAGATAAAGCTTCACTCTGAAGCCCAGGTTATGCCAGAATTCATGATACTGACCTGGTATTGAACTCAAGGCTGGGATTACAGGCAGGAGCCACCAGGCCTAGCTGTTCTTTTCCGGCAGTTTAACATTAAGGTTCTGTTTAGGCCTGCCTTGGCTAAGGCGTTTATAAATACACTCTGTGGACTGATAGGAATGGAGGCGTCTGAAAGCAATCCTGGGTATGGACCAGGGGCCTCACAGAAGGCCAGCGCTAGATGATCTGTTTCTGCCCTTTTCTGAGAAACTGAAATCTCTGTCTTTGGTCAAATAGCTTGTGATGACCCTGTCAGTTTGTCATGTCTTGCATGAGGAGAGCCTGGATACCAGAGTCAAGCAGATGGCGTCCTCTTTTTCCATCTTGGCCTCCATCCCTGTAGCCTAGGGTTGGTAGTGTGATGGGCGGGCGCTCTGTGCATCCTGTCTAGTTTTCTAGATGAAGCCAACTCTTCCTTTCTCCCTTCACGATAGCCCCTGTGGTCTCTACCTCAGCTCCTCACAAATGCTTCTTTTATCATCCCCTGACTCCTGGAACCTGGCAAAGGCCAACCCTTCACTCAGACATGGCTCCTCCACGCCCTGCTGTCCTTCCAGGCAGCTAACGTGTGTGCCTTTTTGCCATTTGCTTTATGATCTGGGAGAAGTGGTGGGGTCCTCACACCTGTCTGTTAACTCTGTCACGCAGAGACAGGTTGTGTCTGTCCCCCTTTGCCACAAAGTCCACTGCTCTCGGGAAGGAAGCAGGTTGAAGCCAGAACTTTTCTTCTCTGAGCACTTAGTTCTCCAAAGAAACACTGGGGAGTAGGCTTGTAACTCACTTGGTAGGATACCTCCTCTGCATACAGCTTCCTGTGTGGAAGCTGGCCCGGAACCTTGGCTACTTGAAGAAGATACTCCTCTGTTAAGCTGTGTCTGAGAGTTTCTGAAGAGGGCAAGGGGCGGGGCTAGGCAGGACTGCAAGGTTGCCTTTGTGCCTGCCTCATTGAGCGGCTTTGCCTGTGCTAGTCCTCTGACTGCTAAAGTTCTTTCTGATCTCCCTTCCAGAGGGTTTTCAGGCTGATTTCTGTTGTTCCTTCAAACTTGACGAAGCTGCACCTGAGATCCCGCTTGACAGGAGTGACCAGCATCGCAGCAAAACCAGCTCGCTCCATCAGGTGCCCAGGGCCCAAAGCAGAGACCGAGCCAAGCCAGGCATGGCAGAAGCAACGAACCATGACCAGTTTCATCTAGTGCCTAACCACATCGTGGTCTCTGCAGAGGGAAACATTTCTAAAAAGTCAGAAGGCCACAGTAGAACACTGAAATTTGACAAAGGAGTCTTAGGTCAATACCGGGGTCCGCCTGAGGACAAGGGCGGCCGGAGGGACCCTGTCAAGGTCAGCGGGTGCTCTCCGGGCCCCGAGGGCCACCGCAAGAGCTTGCCCAGGCCAGATCACGGCTCTGAGAGCAAGCTCCCCGGCATTCTGGCCAGCTCGCACATGGAGATGCCGTGCCTCGACTCCTTCCAGGACAAAGCGCTGAGGAATTCCCCAAAGAATGAGGTTTTACACACAGACATCATGAAAGGGTCGGGTGAGCCCCAGCCAGATCTCCAGCTCACCAAGAGCCTAGAGAAAACCTTTAAGAACATCCTGGAACTCAAGAACGCAGGGCGGCCGCAAAGCGACCCTACGGCCAGCGGCGGCGCGGTGGACCTGGACTTCCCCAGCTTTTCTCCAATGGCTTCGCAGGAAAACTGCCTGGAAAAGTTCATCCCGGACCACAGTGAAGGCGTTGTAGAAACAGACTCCATTTTAGAAGCAGCTGTAAATAGTATTCTAGAGTGTTAATAGCAGCTGTCCTCCTTCAGACCCTACCCCGGACCAGTTACACTCTCTCCCAGCAAAGCAAATGGAAACGGCTCCCATCTGTCTCCAGCCTGCTTGGTCCTCCATCACAGGTTATCCTTTCTAATCTCACCCTGTTCTTTTGAAGAGCAATACATGTCGTCATGGCTGCGGGGAGACCCCTCAGTGCACCCACCTCTCTCTAGAAAGCAGTCCGATAGGCCCTCCACATTTCAAGTGTCATGGAAGTGCTTACGGCCATTGTTGTTCGTTCATTTGTTTTGTGGTTTGTTTCTTAGCACTGTCGCTCGAGACCACAGTACACTTGGCCCTGGGTAAAATTTTGACAATCATAAGTCATTTCAAAAGAACAGACTTATTAAAGAAAAATCAAACAGGACTGATAGAAGCCACTTTTTTAAAGACTCTCTCACTGCAGCTCCAAAGTAGTGGTTTGGTTTTGTTCTGTTTTCAGGGGGAGGGTGTTTGCATAGGGGAGACTCCTCTGTGTCCAGCGCTCTGAGCAGTGGGTAGCCTGTGCTCTGCCTGGAAGCCCACCGCCCTGGCTAAGACGCCAGGAGCATAGATAGCCACAGAGCATCCTCCTGACATCCAGTGCTGTGCGATGCTGCAAAAGCAGAGCCTTGTGTTTGTCTTCAGCACATTCATGCTGAATTCTGTCTGAGAATGTTCTGTTCTTAGCCCTAGGTGTACGCCTTGACATCCTCACAAGCTCACTAGGGAACAATGGGAGCCAATTGTAAGGCAGCGAGCTGGGGAGGCACCGGGGTCTCCGTGTGTTCCATCGACTTAGAGTTTTGCATTTTATAATTGGGTGAAGTCAACATTACCTATGTTCTTTATTGTTGCTGAATTCTGTTCCGTTTAAGCTCGTTGTTCCCCTCTCCCTCAGCCACGCATCAAAAGGCTTTAACCTGAAAACTGTGTTGTACTCTTTCAGTTGAAGCTTTTGAATGGGACTCTGGCCTTGTTCCTGAGAACAGTAGTCAACATTGTATCAGTCATTCCCAAACACAGTAAACCAAAGGTCACAACCAGCAGGCCGCTGAAGGAAGAGACCGAGGCAGGAGACCTTGGGCCATGTCCTGGCCCCGCACCCGCTGTGTGTGGTCCAGTTCACCGTAGCGAGCAAGCCTTCCTCTTTATGTTCTATCGGGGAGTGGTCCTCATCCTTTTCCCTCTGTGCGGGCCTGCGCCAGGGCATGTTCTGTTGCTACTCGCTGTCCTCGTGTGTAGTAACAGGCCACGGTGCTGGGCATCTGCAGCCCTCCTCCCACCATCTCCACCAACCTCTGGGATCCAGAGGTAGCTTTGATTCCCATGAGGGCTTACTCCCTCTGTTCATCCCCAGGCTGTATAAATGCATCCATTGATTTCCTCCGCTTCATTATACCCCCAAAATGGAGTAGTCCCTATGGTCATCATGTGGAGTGTTTCTTTTCCAGATTGGCCTGCAATGGAAAGGAAGGCTTTTGATTTTTATCTTTTTTTTTTTTTTTTCACATAACACAGCAACAATCTAGGCATGGTGGCATACACCTGTAATCCCAGCAGTCAGGTGACGAAAGCAGGAGAGTCACTGGTTCAAGGCCAGCTTGGGCTATATAACACACCCCTGCCTCAAACACAGAAGAAGAAAAATTTGAGCAATAGCAGACTTTGTGGACCTTTCTTACCCCTCTGTCCACTACACAAAAGAACTCTGTGAGACAGCCAGTCTTTGAGAGCAATGGACCTTCTCCCGCCCACAGCCCAGCCAACCAAACTAGAAGAGTCTGGGCTTCGAGTTGTCCTTCTCTTCCTTCTCTGTGCCAATGTCCAAGTTGCTCACTTCCTTCCTGCATTATAAATATTAGAAAGTTGAGTTGTTTACCAGTTAGACCTCTGTCTGGGCTGCCCTGACCTCTCTGACGTCACAGGCTCTTCTCAGCCTCATGGTTACCATTCAAAATGGCCCCTGGACGCCTGCACATGGCTACTAATGAATTACTTTAATTATTGCAAATCAGTGGAATTCTTACGAGACAAGAAAGTCTCGTGTATATTTGTTACCTCCTTCCCCCCCCCCCCCCCCCGCCCCAGCCCTAGTTTTCTCTCCTGTATGTCAGGATTACAGGGCTTCTCGCCATGACATTGGTCCCACACAAGGAGAGCCTACTGTACCAAAATGAAACTTGTAAGTTTTTGTGTCCTTGTATGTAAGTTTGCTTTTTATGGAGGAAATACTCTAGATAATGACAAATGAAGATTACAAAGTGTATTTTACTCCTGTGATTAGGTTACACCACATGGGTCATAACTCACTCCCGAGCCCCCACTGCTGAAGGGAAGCGCTCTGCCTCAGTGGCCAACGTTGGTGGTTCAGGGTCAGTAGTCGGTTGAGTTTTAGAACGCGTGCTCAGTAACAAAAATCACTTTTTCTTCCCTTTGTTTTTAATCTGTTGTTGTGGAAAAGTATGAATTTGTTATTACGCATTGATTTTCTGTGTCCTTAAGTACTGCCTAAAGATGAAGCAAATTTTGAACTGGCAATTACGATAAGGAATTCCCTTAGCTCTGGAGAATTTAGTAGACTCTGTTAGATTAGGGAGGCCTCACAGGCTGGCCGGCTCCAAGGACGGTCACTCACTGTCAGTGTGGTGTGGGCTTTATTTGCTTAAATACCTTCATTTGTATAGTATGTCTCACTTGAAATTGCTTTGTATACATTTTGTAAAAATATTTATAAAATGTTTTGTAAAAAAAAAAAAAGTATAACAAATTGCAGTTTATTTTGTTATGTTGGATAAATACTGTTAAACCAGTCAGTACCTATATTGTTAATCCATGGTTAGGGTATGTTCAGTTGGAGATTACAAAATGAAACAACCATTGCAATACAGCCAAAGATTTGGGAAAACGTGTCACTGTGATTGTCTTGATTTTGCAACTAGCAATGGTTCCTGTCCCCAGAAGAAGTGGGTAAGCTGTCAGTGGGAATTCTCTGTAGATGTATTTAACATGGTCAAAAAGTAGCCTTCATCGGGGAGACAGGTTCTCGCCTGACCAGCTTTCCCACAGTTACAGATTAGACCAGAGTTTGCTGAATGAAGTCTAGTCTCCGACATGTCCCATGTCGGGTCTCCCTCCCTGCTGGCACCTGGGTCCTTAGCTCAGGAAGGGACGGTGGGACTCAATCCCAGTGACATCACAGACTCTGTTCAGGAAGGCTTTGTTTTTGCTTTCCAGTAGTTATATTAGGTTTTTCAGGGACAAGGAGAAAGCTGAATGATAAAAGATCAATCTCATTTAACTTTTCCTCTAGAGAGATCACCTTTCCATTCGGTTCCCATAGTAACCAGACTGTAGTGAGAACACATTCTGGGATCCTCTCTGTAACCTCAGCCCCTGAGGCCCTTCTGAGTCCTTTCCCTCACAAATGGGATTAGACCCACAGATACACACACACACCCTTTGGGGTTTAGAATTAACACCAGCCCTCCTTGGGAGATTAGTGGCCTCCGCCCCTAATAGTGACTGGAAGTAAAGGTCAGGAGTTTCAGCCTTGGCAAGAGCTCAGGCGTAGAGCACTTACCTGCCACTGGCTCTAAGTCTATCTGATCCCCATTGCATAAATACCTGAGCATAGGGATACCTGCCCACAGCTTTTCTACACTAAAGCTGACGGCAAGAAAACCAGGAGTTCAAATTCATCCTTGGCTGCACAGCTAACTCAAAGCTGTCCTGTGCCCCGTGACACCCTGCTTCAAAAAGAAAAAAATAATAGATAAAACTCAGCAGTGATGACTAGACGGCTAGGACACTTCCCCATCATCCTGGTAGAAACTGCAACATCTTGTAGTGGATAGATTCTTTGATGTCATTTACTGAGTTACCCTGAGGTCATGCCGAGTGTAAGTCTGTACCCAACATCGCATTATGGCCCTTGTTCCGGCCCTCTGCATCAGGCACTGCCCCCAGGAATGAAGGTTTAAAACTAGAGACTTGAGAGGTGGCTCAGTCACTGACTGCTGAGGACCACAGTTCGCTTCCTAGCCCCCGTGTTGGGCAGCTCAGAACCACTTGCGACTCCAGCTCTAGGGGATCTCGTGCCATCCAGCCTCCGCAGGCGTGATACAGGCGGACGTACACAGAAGCAGGTGGCTCTCTTGGGAGTTCGAGACCAGCCAAATCTCTCTACCTGACAAGCCAGCCCTGTCTCAGATACATATGACAAGAGAGATGGCTCCACAAGAGCACTGGCTGCTCTTCCAGAGGAACTGTGTTCGATTTCTAGCATCCACATAGCTCATAACCATTGGTAACTCCAGAGTTACCAGGGCAGCACAGGGCCCCTGAGCGTACTAGGCATGCAGTGGTGCATAGACATGCATGCAGACAACACACCCACACACATAAATAAAATATAATCATGTGGTACATCTTCAAAAAGGAAGGCTCATCTGACTGCTGTTAGGGTTAAAATCTCTACAATCCCTTGGCCTGCCCAGAGGCGAACCAAGACTTCTGTCAGGCCCGTGAAAGCCTCAGCTTGTGGTAGGAGGGTCACAGTCCAGAAAATGGCATTCCGGTACTTCCTGATGCAAAGAGAGCAGCCAGTCGGCTACTACAGGAAACATTAATAGGAAAGACAGAAATTTCCTCTGTAGCTGGAGACCCTGATACAGCATTGCGTTGGCAGGACTCTGTTGTCCAGTGGGAATTCAGCCCTGGACTCCGGGGTATGGCTGAGCCTCAGCTCTGAGCTCTCTTCAAGACAAGTAGAGCATCTTTGGTACCCAGTTGAAGAGAAGAGTTACGCAGCAGTCCCTTGCAGCAGACATGGTGTAAGTGTTACAGCTCTGAGGGGAAAGGTATCCTGGCAGCTGAGCGCCAAGCATTACCACAGAGGTCACACAGCACAACAAACCTCACATGTACAAGAGTGTGGCTGCCTCTGCTTGGGCAAGAAGCAGCAGGGAACTAGAGAGAGAGTTTCTTGGGGTTTTCCAGGTTGGGTAATGAGTGGGTTTTCAAAGTCCTGAGCTCGGGTGTTTGGCTTTATAGGGCAGGGCTGGGTAGGAGGGCTGAGAGTGTTCTGGAGGCCAGGTTGGTTAGAAGCCATCAGTTTTAAGGCCTGGCTACTCCTATTCAGTGCCTTGAGGGGTGTGGTTAGGAAAAATGTGTGATGCTTTCATTAGATTACTTTCTACTGAATGGGGATGACAGCTCCTTAAGGGAAGCTTGATCTTCACCGTCAGGGTATAATTGGGTGTCATAGGCCTCTGGCTCCTCAATTAAGGGCTGGTAATCCTGTAAAAGTCTGGTTGGAAATCTTTCCAATCTCTTGCTGAAGAAATCTAGACAAGTTTATAAAGCAGGGTGTGTCTAGTAGGATTAAGAAAAGGAGAAGGGGCCCAGGCAGTGGTGGCTCACGCCTTTAATCCCAGCACTCAGGAGGCAGAGGCAGGCAGATTGCTAAATTCGAGGCCAGACTGGTTTACAGAGGGAGTTCCAGGACAGTCAGGGCTACACAGAGAAACCCTGTCTCGGAGGGAAAAAAAAAAGGAAAGAAAGAAAGAAAGAAAGAGAGAGAGAGAGAGAGAGAGAGAGAGAGAGAGAGAGAGAGAGAGAGAGAGAAAGAAAGAAAGAAA
>NC_034607.1:14337847-14356703 GCF_900095145.1 Mus pahari | reverse complement strand
CGAAGGTCTGGAGTTCAAATCCCAGCAACCACATGGTGGCTCATAACCATCCGTAACAAGAACTGACGCTCTCTTCTGGAGTGTCTGAAGACAGCTACAGTGTACTTACATATAATAAATAAATAAATTTTTTTTAAAAAAAAGGAAAGAAAGAAAGAAAGAAAGAAAGAAAGAAAGAAAGAAAGAAAGAAAGAAAGAAAGAAAGAAAGAAAGAAAGAAAGAGAAGGAGAAGGGGGGTCCAGAAGGGTACTATCCAATTCCATATTGGACTGTGGATGATCCACTGGCCAGAGCCATCAAGCTGTTTCTTGACAGTTTTTTTTTTTTTTAGAGATCCCTCTTGAATGTTGGATCTTATCTTTCACTAAACCTGACTTATCTTTCACTAAACCTGAAGCAAAGCCTACCTCTCCCTCCTGTGAGTAAATCTTCATGATTTTAGCACTACAGCTGGCGGTGAGTCGGTTTGGCCCTGGATGGTAAGGATGAGCCACCCACTGGAGATCCCGAATGAACCTAGAGGAAAACTCACAGTAATAGCTAGGGAATTGCCGCCACTCCCGTGGCCATATCCAGGACTCGGAGTAGGATACATCTGAGCTGGTTTGTCATGCTGTGCTTCCATAAACCCTGTGACAGGAACTGCCAAGGGCTTGTCACCGGATCACCCCTAGTTTTGGGAAAAGGAGCACCAGGGCACATGTCCCAGACCACCCAGCGAGTAGGCAGTGGGTGAGTCACGAGGATAACTGAGACATTACAAATGCTTGGGTCTTGAGGTTGGGTGATAATACTAAGGGGTTAAGGTATCAGTGCAGTTTGTGGAATCCAGTGTGCCCAACATCATGTTCCTGAGGCGTTAAAGCAGTCTGTAATACCAAAGAGAGAGAGAGATGGGAGAGACAAGGGGTGGTCGTGGAATTTGGCATAGAGCAATTAACTTGCAGCAAGGTGAGAGTCTAATCAGACAATAGGTGAGGCCGCAAGTGGTGGTTGTAAGGTTGACCCAAGAGGGACGGACACACAACCAACATTCTCCAAAGTGGTCAGGGAGAGTGTTATTCAATGGCTGATTCACTGAGGTTAAGGTTTGAACCGAGATGGTGTGACATGTGGTAGATCAATATTGTCAAAGGGTGATACTAGAGATATAAGGGCCTTTGAAGAGCATTGGATCACTACTAACATGTCTACACTTAGGGGTTGAGAGAGTGGGCTGTGTGCCCTCTGTATTTTGATCATACCTGACAGGCAGCTGTGATAAATTCTATAGTGAAGATTACCAACGACCCTTGTCTCCCATCTGGGATGCCATGGGTCCTTAATTAGGATATAGGAGAGTCCCTATTCTTCCTAAAAGGTAGAGTGCTGTGGTAGCTTAAAGAGGTAAGGTCCCATAGACTCATGCGTTTGAATGGTTGGTCATAGGGAGTGGTCCTGGGTGTGCCCTTGTGGGAGGAACTATGCCATTGTGGAGGCTGACCTTGAGGTCTTCTTATTTTCAAGCTAAGCCCAGTGACATAGTCTCCCTCTGCTGTCCGTGGATCAAGATGTATGCAGAAATCTCAGCTCCTTCTCCAGCACCATGTCGACTTGTATGCTGCCATGCTTCCTACCACAATGATAATAGACTAAACCTCTGAAACTGTAAGCCAGCCCCAATTAAATGTTTTCTTTTAAAGAGTTGCCCTGGTCATGGTGTCTCATCACAGCAATAAAACCCTAAGACAAATGCTTTACTGAATATGCATCATGTCGCCTACAGGACCAATAAGAGCAGCCTCCGTAAGTCTCTGGACAACGTCAAAAGAAATCTCTAGCTTGATCATAGAGAAAGGCCCAAGTCTTACAGACCCAGCAGAGCCACCTGCACTTTCAAAAAACACAGACTCCAGAAGAGGGCATCAGATCTTTTTACAGATGGTTATGAGCCACAATGTGGTTGCTGGGATTTGAACTCTGGACCTTTGGAAGAGCAGTCCGGTGCTCTTACCCACTGAGCCATCTCACCAGCCCCAAATCTTACAACTTTTTTAAAAAAGATTTATTTATTTATTATATGTAAGTACACTATAGCTGTCTTCAGACACTCTAGAAGAGGGTGTCAGATCTTACCCACTGCATCATCTCACCAGCCCAATCTTACAACTTTTAAGATGACATTTATACTTTAACAAAAATTTTAGAGCTGGGCAGTGGTGGCGCATGCCTTTAATCCCAGCACTTGGGAGGCAGGCAGATTTCTGAGTTCGAGGCCAGCCTGGTCTACAAAGTGAGTTCCAGGACAGCCAGGACTACACAGGGATACCCTGTCTCGAAAAAACAAAACAAAACAAAACAAAAACAATTTTAGAGCACTAAACTAAAATCACAGGAATATGAGGTGAGCTGAGCCAGGCAGTGGTGGTTAACACCTTTAATCTCAATGTTCAGGAGGCAGAGGTTGGTGGACCTTTGAATTTGAGGCCAGACTGTGTGCAGAATGAGTTCCAGGACAGCCAAGGCTACACAGAGAAACCCTGTCTCNAAAAAAAAAAAAAAAAAAAAAAAAAGGGCTGGGGAGATGGTTCAGCAGTTAAGAGCACTGACTGCTTGCTCTTCCAGAGGTCCTGAGTTCAATTCCCAGCAACCATATGGTGGCTCACAACCATCTGTAAAGAGATCTGATGCCCTCTTCTGGTGTGTCTGAAGACAGCTACAGCGTTTTCATATAAGTAAAATAAATAAATAAATAAACAAACAAAGAAGTCTGAGATGAGCAGCAGTTGTTCCCACTGTGACTATTGTTTTATTTTTTATTTTATCTTGCTTTCCTTTTTCTCTCACATAGACAAGTGGCTCGCCCGATATGGGACAGAAATTTTGGAGGAAACATAAAAACAAGCATGGTTCTAGCAGAGCCCATGGAATAGTTTAGAATACCTGGTGTGCCTGGTGCCCGACGCCAGAAGAGGTCGTGGATCCCTTGGAAATGGAGTTACAGATGGTTGGGAGCCACCATGTGGGTGCTGGGCACCAAACCTGGGTACTGTAAGAGCTGAACCATCTCTCCAGCCCTTAATCCCCTTTGACATGCATCTGGTAATGACATTGGCGAGCCGAGTGGACTAGTTTCTTAGTGTGTTCCAACATCATGTCCCAGTCCTCGGGTACTTTACAAGTCCTTGCAGAGCCCCACTGTAGTGAAGGGGTGTAGTGAGGTGCAGAAGAGACACAGAGGAAGTAAGAAAAGCCCATAAGCCAAAGGTGTAGTTGGATAGAGGCTGTGGGTGGCGACCCTTTCTAGCGCTGTTAAATAATGGCGCTGTCCTAGGCTAGAGCATAGAACAGCACTGTGCTAGAATGTGGCACTGGGAGTAAATTCTGCGAAACATAATCAAGTAATCAAGGGAAGGCTCTGAGATGGAAATGGAGCATTTCCAGTTTCTGGCTCCACTGTTTGCCCAACTTGTGCCAACGCTTAGTAAATCTTCAGGCGCCCCCTGGCGGCCACCGGGACCGCGCAGCTCGTCATGGGGCGGAGGAGGAAGCCGAGGTGCAGGAAGGTGAGGAATTCAAAGGCTCGCAGAGTCGGAGACACATTTTTATTTCCCCAAATCCTCCACACATACCTGCCCCCCCCCCCAAGTGTGCTCGCCACGTCGGTCCTTCAAGTCTCCGGGGGATGAAAACCTCACCTAAGCAAGGCGGCCAACTTATGTAGAGCCCGTGCCGGAAGCGTGGCGACGCCGCCGAAGCGGAAGCTGCAGGTGCATTGTGGGAAGCCTTTCAGTGGTCCACAAGCGGCCGGGTTCGAGACCCTACAGCCTAACCGAAAAGGGCTGGATCCGGACGGGTGTCAGACCCTAGAGAACTCAGAAGGGATGCGCAGGAAACTGGAGGGTTGTTTTGTTTTGTTTTGCCCAAGAGCATCTCTCAGCCGCTCACAGCCGCTAAGGAATCTCAGGCTGCCCGAGTCCTCCAGCGGGAGCGAGAGTCCCGGCTCTATGACCCTCGAGCCATCGAGGCGGGCCTCTCTACCCCGCCTGGTGAGGCTGCGCATGCGCGGGAGCTGAAGCACCGGAAAGATGGCGGAGGAAGGGTGAGTGTGTCTTCGGATCTCTCTGGTGGGGCTTTGCGGATCCGGTGCCATCCTTTATGTTTTTACCCTGGTGATACAAAAGGAGACTGCGGGCTGTGGGAAGGAAAGAAAAGGGCTCCATCGTCTGCGGCCAAGGTGGGGGCCGGGATGCTGTGGGGCTCCGCGACCGTGGATCGGGGCGACTTGGGAGGCAGCGAGGCGAGGAAGTGAGGTTCGGAGGGGCGAGTGGCTGCCGAGCGCATGGTTGAGGTCGCTCGGCGCGGCTGTCATGTTTTTCACAGTCTGATGCACACGTGCAGTGTACTTAGGTCGCACCCCCTCCCCCGTCATCTCCGCTTCCCCTCCTGATGTCCTGTCTCCCCACCTCACCCTAGCCCGACTTCATGCCTCTTTTTGGTGCATCTGTGATGGCCCCAACCCTTTCTGGACTCGAATTTCCTTGCCGCTAGTGACTGTGATAGGCTTCCGTTGCTAAAGCTCCACGGACCAAAACGAACATAGAGACCGAAGGCTGGGAAACTGATTTTTTTTTTTAAGGCTTTCGGGACCGGTGAGCCTTACAGGTCCACGGTGAAGACCAGGATCTCGAATTGGTTTGGAAAGCCACCGAATGTTGGTTTAGTGATTTTTTTTTTTTTTTCACTTTCGTTGATGTCAATTTTTCCTTCATCAGGGAGAGAAAAAAGATTCCTTTGGTTCCAGAAAATCTCCTGAAAAAGAGGAAGGCTTACCAAGCCCTCAAAGCCACTCAGGCAAAGCAGGCACTCTTGGCAAAGAGAGAGGTAATTCTGGGGTGGGGGAGGGGTGCGAGGGATTTTAGGTTTTTTAGGGGATGGATTTTAGTAAGATCCCTTACCAGTTTCTCCCTCACAGTCCTCCATTTAGCAAATACTTACTCAGCATCTTTCTGTGAGCAAAATGCTAGACCAGCATTTAAGGAAAAGTGAGGACATTTTTTGAATTCAAATTAAGTGGCAAGCAGGGGTGGTGGGGTGGTGGTGACTTCACGCCTTTAATCCCAGCACTTGGGAGGCAGAGGCAGGCGGATTTCTTGAGTTCGAGGCCAGCCTGGTCTACAGAGTGAGTTCCAGGACAGCCAGGGCTACACAGAGAAACCCTGTCTTGGAAAAAAAAAGTGGTAAAACACCAAATTTGTCAGGAAAAAAAATAGATTGTTTTTAAAATGTTTTGTTGTGTTTTGTTTGTTTCTTAGACAGGGTCTATACATATGGTCTGGAATACTGTGTGACCAGGCTGGCCTCAAACTAACAGATCAGCCTACTTTGGCCTCTAGAATGCTGCGATTAGCTTGCTAACTGTGGCACACTTATCATTTGAGCATTCTAGAAGGTTGAGAGAGGAAAATGGAGAGTCTGGCTGTATAGTGAGAACCCGTCTCAAACCAAAAGTATCCCAACAACTTTTAAAGTTTATTTAGAATCGTGTGTATGTGTAGATTGTGCACACAGTATATACAGGATTTTTGAACAAAAAGAGCAGAAAACCCTCTTGTATTTAATTATGCCTAATATAGTGTTGGGTTTACTGAACACTTGTATTAAATGTCACCAGCATGAGGTTACCACCAACTTCTCCTCATGTCTTAAGTTTTCTCACTCCATCTTGGCTTCCTCATATGCCCACCTTTGCAGAACACAGGAGATGAGCTCTCTTACTTATGGTTCCTGGGTTAACTGTGGAGGGGAAGAAATGGTGATGTATATCTTCTCTGCCACAGAGAAAAGGGAAACAATTCAGGTTCAGACGACTAGAATCTTTCGTGCATGATTCCTGGCGGCAGCAACGTGACAAAGTGCGTGTCCAGCGACTGGAGGTGAAGCCTCGTGCTTTGGAGGTGCCTGATAAACATTCCTTGGCCTTCGTTATACGCATGGAAAGGTACAATACCAGGGTGTTTTCAGAGTTCTGGAATAGGTAAACTTCTGGTTCAACTTCCGATGTCTCTGTAGGGAGAGAAAGCCTAACCTACGACAGCAGACTGATAGGGTTCGGGATTAGGACCCGGGTGACATAGGGACACTCAGGGCGAAGATGGGGCTCTGTTTTTGTTTTTGTTTTGTTTTGTTTTTTAAGATTTATTTATTTATTTATTTTGGTTTTTCGGAGACAGGCTTTCTCTGTATAGCCCTGACTGTCCTGGAACTCACTTGGTAGACCAGGCTGGCCTCGAACTCAGAAATCCACCTGCCTCTACGTCCCGAGTGCTGGGATTAAAGGTGTGCACCACCACGCCCAGCTTTAAGATTTATTTATTTTATTTATATGAGTACACTGTAGCTGTCTTCAGACACACCAGAAGAGGGCATTAGATCCCATTACAGATGGTTGTGAGCCACCATGCTGTTGTTGGGAATTGAACTCAACCTCTGGAAGGACAGTCAGTGCTCTTAAGCCCCCTAGTGATACCCTTTCTAAAGTAGTAACCGCAGCTTGACACAAGACATGAAAGCAGGCCAGGCATTGTGCCACATGCCTTTAAACCCAGCACTGAAGCTCTTAGGCTCCATTGCCCTCAGCCGTGAGCCTCTTGGTAGAAAAGCTCTGAGTTTGAAACTTCTGGCCGGGCGTGATGGCGCACAACTTTAATCCCAGCACTCGGGAGGCAGAGGCAGGCAGATTTCTGAGTTCGAGGCCAGCCTGGTCTACAGAGTGAGTTCCAGGACAGCCAGGACCATGCAGAGAAACCCTGTCTCGAAAAACCAAACAACAAAAAAAAAAAAAAAAGAAAGAAAGAAAAAGAAACTTCTGAGCTCTGTTCTCTTCAAGCTTCCTGGACTGGACTTTCCTGACTTTGATGGCAGACTTGGATCTGCTGTGAATATGTTCCATGCTTTCACTACCCACCCACTGAAGTAATTTGGCTTGCATAGGTAGACATACCTGTCCATATAGCCTACCATGTCCACTGTCCCCCAACACTGCTCCCCACCAATCCATCATTCAGGAACTGTCCTGTTGCACTCAGGGATTGCTCCACAAAATGGGACATGGTCTGTTTCCACTCTGCCTCCCACAACACTGAGCTCCGAGGTGAATTCTGTGTACCCAGTGAACACTAGCATTTCAGAATTGCTTGTAAACAGACAGCATGGACTGGGGTCAGACACTTTGACTGTTGGTTTCAGGATTGAAGGAGTGAGTTCATTGGTAAAGAGCACCATCATGAATCTTGACCTGAAGAAATTGTTCAGTGGCGTCTTTGTCAAGGTCACCCCTCAGAGTGTAAGAATGCTGCGCACTGTGGAGCCTTATGTGACCTGGGGGTGAGTGCCATTTTCCATGTGGATTCCCTGGTACTCAAGAGTGTAAAGCACATACACAGGGTGTTGTTTTCTAAGGTTCATGCTGTGTGTTGGGCATTTTGCTGAGGCTAGTCACCAGAAATAAAGAACCCTGGGACCTGGGGGGCACAGGGGATGCTGATAATGGCCCTAGAGTTGTGAGCTTATTCAGTTGTAGGTTATGACGAGGTAAAATGAAGGAGAACAATAGGGGGTTCATGTAATGCTTGATGCCGTGTAGTAGTGACCTTTTTGGGGGATGGTGGCTCACACCTACACCCCAGCATCGGGAGGAGGCCTGAGCTGTGCCGCTGCCAGACTTTCTCAAAGAACGATTTTAGTACCAAGCATGCTGCCTGGGCTAGCAGTCCCTGTACACCAAAGGCTGAGGCTGAAGGATTGCTGCAAGTTTGAGGCCAGCATAGGCTATGAAAATAAGACCTGATCTAAAAAAATATCTAAATTTCTAATTATATACTCAAGCTCGTGCTGGGATTTTCAGTTGGCTGTTGGTTGGCTCACCTCCGACTCCTGTACAGCTCAGGACCCTCCAGCCTCAGTGTCTAGAGTTGCAGGCATGAGCCGCTTTGCTTTTTGGCTATCCTGTCAGTTGGGTCTCCCAGTAGTCTGCTCCCTGCTTGTGGGAGGATCCTGTACCTCTCTTCTCAGCCAGTTCTTAGTGTCCCTGTTGTGCCTTATGTAGATTTCCAAATCTGAAGTCTGTCCGGGAACTCATCTTGAAACGTGGACAAGCAAGGATTAACAATAAGACAGTCCCTCTGACGGACAACACGGTGATCGAGGAGCACCTGGGTGAGCGCCGCGGCCTGGGCTTGGTGGCTGGGATCCAGGGTATATGCTTGGACCTGACAGTCCCAGCCTATTGGGGGGAAAACCCTTTATACTGGCTAGGTGGTGAACACAGGAATCTACACCCCCTTGTTTTTCAGGGAGATTTGGTGTCATTTGCCTGGAAGACCTCATCCATGAAATTGCCTTTCCTGGGAAGCATTTCCAGGAGGTCTCTTCGTTCCTGTGCCCTTTCCAGCTCTCTGTGGCCCGCCATGCTACCAAGAACAGAGTGGGCTTCCTCAAAGAGATGGGCTCACCCGGCTACCGGGGAGAACGGATCAATCAGCTCATTCGGCAGCTCAACTAGAGCAGGAGAGGTGAGGCGAGTGTGCTGACTGCCACCGGCTAAGAAGGGGTGTCTGGGAGGGAGAAAGAAACAGCTCAGAGTCAAGTGCTGGGTCCGAGCTGGCAGCCTGTGCCCTGCTCCAGACACTGCCAGCCTGCTCGCTGTTCTGCTTGAGTTTTTTTAACTTTGCAAAAGAATTTAGAGATCTGCCTGCCTCTGTTAAGCACAGACAGTGAGCTTGTGGGACCTGGTCCTGAAATGACCATTTCTATCATTTCTATCACACCTGGGTCTAACCTTGCTCTGTCCCAAGTCAACCCTGGACTCGGGAATCTATCTGCATAAACAGCAACAGGAACAGCAACACTTGCCTGGGTGGGATCTTATGTGATCACCACTCCCTAAATCTCTTTATCTCTTTGTTTAGTATCTTTCTAACAGATAAGCTGGCTCACAGCACAGCTGTTTCTATTCCTTTAGATTTTTTTGTTTGTTTGTTGTTTTTTGTTTTTTCAAGACAGGGTTTCTCTGTGTAGCCCTGGCTGTCCTGGAACTCACTTTGTAGACCAGGCTGGCCTTGAACTCAGAAATCGCCTGCCTCTGCCTCCTGAGTGCTAGGATTAAAGATGAGCACCACCACACCCTGCTCCTTTAGATTTGTTAAGCTCCTCATATATGTAAGTGCACTGTAGCTGTCTTCAGACACACCAGAAGAGGGTGACATCTCATTACTGATGATTGTGAGCCACCATGTAGTTGCTGGGATTTGAACTCGGGACCTCTGGATCAGCAATCTGCTTTTTTTTTTTTTTTTAAGATTTATTTATTTATTGTATGTAAGAAACTGTAGCTGTCTTCAGACACACCAGGAGAGGGCATCAGATCTCATTACAGATGGTTGTGAGCTACCATGTGGTTGCTGGTATTTGAACTCAGGACCTTCAGAAGAGCAGTCAGTGCTCTTAACTGCTGAGCCATCTCCCCAGCCCAAAATTATAAATTTTTGAACCCGTGTTTTTAGAGCCCTTTTCCACAAACTTAAAGGCTGTCATGAATGTCCCAGCGTTTCCCTTTTTGCTGAGACATCAGCCATGCTTCACCCCCTAACACATGCTGACTGGTTATGGTGCAGGCATTAACGCTAACTGGGA
Source organism: Mus pahari (assembly GCF_900095145.1). Lineage (NCBI taxonomy): Eukaryota > Metazoa > Chordata > Mammalia > Rodentia > Muridae > Mus > Mus pahari. Next base: position 14,347,031 of record NC_034607.1, on the reverse strand, counting down.
GAGCATTCCTGAGGAGTGTAAGTCATTATACAAACATTATTACACAAACAGGCCCATAGCAGCCATCAACACTCACAGACACTCAAACCTGCTAGCCCTGTCCCAGGGGCAAGAGCCATGTCATTTTGTCCCCTACTGAGGTCATGCCACACCCAGCACTGGTGTAGGTCAGAGGGCACTTCTTTATTGGTTCTGAGAATCTTACTGGGTAGTCTTTGTGGCAAGCAGTCTTCCTCACTGAGCCATCTTGTTGGCACCTTGTCTGAACTTTGGTGGGCCATGCTTGTCAACTAGAAGTCCCTCTGCTCTGGAGAGCTAGTTAGCAGTTGACCCTAGCACTTGAAGAAGAGTTATTCCTGTGTGAAGACAGGGACAAGCCTGTGTGTTGACCTGTTGGGAAGGGACAGTGCCTGATGCAGTTAGGTCACAGGCTAGGAAATGTCTGTGCTGCTATGGGTTTTTAGCCCGTAGTGGAGGAGAAATCCCGTCAGAAACTGATTTCAGAAGGACTGCGGGCTGGTTACCTGTGGTGTTGAAGAATCTGGAACACTGTCGCTGTTCTCGCAGACCCCGGTTGAGATTGGTTTGTTGACACAGCTGTTTTCCTTCCTTAGGTTTTCCAAAAGCACCCATGGGAAGTGTTTTTGTTGTTTATAATTATCAAGTATCTTCAGAGAAGATGATTTTCTGCCTTCAGAGACTGAAGGAGCCTGGAGAATGACAGGAAGGAGGGAGCATCGGAGCCGCTTACCACAGCCCAGTCCATGGAAAGGGACGATCTCCCTCATTGGCTGCCTGTCTCTGAACTCAACACAAGCGTGGGGGAAGACTTACCCTGCTCACCCTGCCTTGTAGGTGTTTAATGTTGGGTGGGCAGCTAGCCCAAACCTCCCTCCCACCCCTCCAAGACTCAAAGCAGTGGACCAGACCAAGGAGTACACGTGATTCTCGACCAAGAGGGTCCTGGTTTTCCTTTTTATTTTTGTCAGGGTAGGTGGCTTTGTGTTTGCTTTGTTGGAGGCAGGTGTCCCTGTTGGCCCTCGCTGGCCTTAAACGCCACAGCAGTCCTGCCTCCTCCTCCTAGGTGCTGGGATTATAGGTGTACACGCCTGGGGATTTGTTCCCCAGAAAAGGCAGTTAGAAAGGCGACCACGCCCATGCTTGGTCTTGTGGTGAAAGGCCAGGTTGCAACTGCACTGTCTGCTTTGGACTCTCAGGCTTGCTGTCCCTGGGTCAGTGTAACATCATTTGTGCCCTGACCTGCAGTGACAGTCCTTCCTGTAGCTCAGGGTTTAGGAAGGAGAATCCCTGTGCTAGAAAAACATGCACGCACACATCCATACACTGTGCTTGACTCCATGACAATGACACACACCCTCTTAGCACCTAGAAGTGTTTGTGAGGGCAGCCTGCTTTTTTATGCACATTGGTCTGTTAAGATAGTCCCATTCGCCCTGCGTGGTGGCGTGTGCCTTTAATCACAGCACTCTAGAGGCAGAGGCAGGCAGATTTCTGAGTTCTAGTACAGCCAGGGCTACACAGAGAAATCCTGTCTCAGAAAAAAAAAAAAAAGGCTATTTGCATTCTGTGCTACAAGAGGGGACTGAAGTTTAACCACTTGTCTTCTATTAAGAACTAGTGTTTGGCTGGGCCTGGTGGTGTATACCTTTAGTCACAGTGCTTGGGAGGCAGAGGCAGGCAAGCCTGCTCTACAGAGTTCCAGGAAACCCAGGGCTACACATAGAGAAAATGTTAAAGACGAAAAGCCGGACAGTGGTGGTGCACACCTTTAATCCCAGCACTTTGGAGGCAGAGGCAGGTGGATTTCTGGGTTCGAGGCCAATCTGGTCAACGCATTGAGTTCCATGACAGTCAGGGCTATACAGAGAAAGCCTGTCTCAAAAAAAAAAAACAAAGCACACACCACTACACATAGCTTCTTTAAAAAAAAAAAAAAAAAAAAAAAGTGCCTCAGAACATGCCAATGACAAGGCTAGTGGTTCCAGAGAAAAGCTGCCTGGGATCAGTGTTCACTACTGTAGAGCATTGAGAAATGAGGTGGCCAAAAAGTGCATCGCAATCTTGGACAAACAGTCATGGCTATCTAACATTCTGGGATCTAAGCCCTGCATCTTCCCAAGTCGGGGAGCATGGTAGTGCTGGAGTGCTTGCCTATGGTGAGAGAGGCCTGCGTGAGCTGAGCTGAGGCTTCCATTTCTGGCTTGCTTGGAATTTGAAGCAAGTTTTTTTTCTATATAGTAAAAGATTGTTTTTAAGGTTTTTGTGTGTGAGTATATGCCATCGGTGTGGGTCCCAAAGTAGCCAGGAATTGTCGCACACCCTGTAGCTAGAGTTACTGGGAAATGCAGGCTCAGAGGTGGAGGCTGGGACCAATTGTAGACCCTCTGGTGGTGCACTTGGCTTGTGCCGGCAGCCCCAAAGGTGATGGCTTATTGTGAGCCTGGGTAAAGATGCTTGCCCAGCAGACCATGAATTCAAGGCTTGCTTAAGTAACACCAAGTCTTAGGCCAGCCAGGGTTACAAAGACTCAAGAGAAACAAGGGGTGCTGCCCTCTGTGAGTTAACACCCCCCCAAACAAGAATGGGGTTTTCCATATTGCTGGAGATGAGCCAGGTCTATGAGGACCTTGACTGCATGGATAGACACACATTCTGGCAGCTCATATACTGCCATCTGGGTTCTGTAGGCTATGGAGAAGCAGCCACTGAGCCCGTTTGAAGGACTGCTGACAAGCTTGGTGTGGTGTCACTATGGAGGCACAGGACCCCAACTCCAAAAACACTCGAGGGGGCCCAAGGTGGGCTCTGGTTAAAAGTTCACCCAGTCCCCTGGGCATCTAGCACCCGGTTTCACAAGTCCTGCGGGGAGGAAAAGGAGAGCACCCGATGCTCCTTCAGAAATGCTGGGTTTGATACTAGTTTCAGCCTTGGAGATGGCTCAGTGGGTAGGTAAGGTACCTGCTATCAAGCCAGAGCTTAACGGGGGTCAGGTGCATGATGGGAGGAGAAGGCCAACTCCCAGACTGCCTCTGCTTGCACTACCTGACTTGGTTCCAAGAATCAGGGTTTTTTAGGATTTTATGTATCCAAGTACACTGATACCAGAAGAGGGCGTCAGATCCCATTACAAATGTGAGTCTCCTTGTTTGTTGGGAACTGAACCTTGATCCTCTGGAAGAGCAGTCAGTGCTCTTAACCACAGAGCCCTCTCTCCAACCCCCAAGAACCAGGATTTCTATGTATCACTCTGGGAAGGAACGTTTCCATCAAACCCAAACGACTGCAAAGTTAGAAATGGCTTTTGGATATCAGTTTATCGTTATCAGAACAAGCAGATCCAGGAGGTTGTGCCCTCTTACGGTGACAAGGGAACTTATTTCCGTTACACAAAGGGACTAGAACACAGTATGGAGTTGGACTGCTGGCCTGGTTGAGATAGGTCATGGCAGATGCAGAAAGATAAAGGCAGCAAGTGTCCAGACTCAAGTTCCTGTAGGACTCAGTCACACCCTCCGGATCTCCGCTCCCAAACACCTCGAGCATCAGGAAGTCCTTGGGCCTCCGTCGAGCTGGGCGGCTGAGCTGCTCCGGGACGGCTCCTCGACGGCCGGAGGCTGCGTCCTCGTGTCTAGGGCGATGGTGCGGGATGAGGCCATCGAGCCCGCGTCTTCCCAAGGCTTGGGCCTCCGAGGGAGCAGAGACGCGGTGGGTTCCCCGTGGGTCGCACTGATGTGGCGTTTCTCCAGGCCCGGGAGCTCCTGGCCCTTCTGGACCAGGTGCAGGAGCTCCGCCAGGGTCACCGAGGCAGGAGCGGGCTCGGCAGACGCCAGTGCTCCGCTCGGGCTGGAGACACCGCCACGCTGGTCCATGTCCCACCACCACCTCACCCCCCGGGTCACAAGCACTTCCGGGTGGAGTGGGAGCAACCACCTTCGCGGAAAGTGCAGGGGAGGCCAAACACCGTATCAAGGTCCAGTGTGGACCTCCAGAACCCGGGCTATTTGTGCAGAAGCTGTAGCCCCGGTTACCCTCCAGCTCTCATTCCACAACGTGAGATGTGCTGCGGGCCGGAGGTGCGGGGTGGAGAAGTGTGTGCAGAGTGAGCCAAAAGGTGAAGTTTTGCACCCAGTGAGACATTTGTGAGGAGGCAAGGCTGTAACAAAAGCACCTCCCTTTGGCAGGAGTAGATGCGCACGCAGGATGCGCGCAGGACCGGGAGGGTCTTCTTGATTTTTTTTTTTTCTTTTTTGCTTTGTTTGTTTGTTTGTTTGTTTTGAGCCTCGCGCTACAGTCCAGACTGTGATTCTGTATGCTTTTCCCAAGCAAGCAAGCGCTCGTCACATTTGTTAATTGTGGTACTAAGGATCAAATCCCTGTTTTGTTGATGTTGTTGGTTTTGTTTTGTTTTGTTTTGTTTTATTTTGCTGTTGTTTGGGACTTGTAGTCGATTTTGGTTTGAGGCAAGGATTCAACATCTCCTGATGTCTGCTGCGCTACACCTCCCAACTCTGATGTTCAGATTTGTGTATCAAAGCTAGCCTGACAAGATACAGTGGCCCATGCTTGTATTATCATATGCTCGGGCCATAGAGCCAGCCTGAGTTACACACTGAAACATATAAGTATATAATAAATAGCTTGATCTGACACGGATCAAGAAATCAGTAAGTAAAGCATACTTTGCATAATGTTAAAAGCACACAGCGCCGGGCATTATGGGAATGGGGATAAAGTTCAATAGTCCTACCTGCTGAGCCATCGCACCCACTTTTTGGGTTTCTTGGGGTGGTTTACAGCGATGGGTAAACATGCTGTGTGCTTTTTTTTTTTTTTTTTTGGTTTTTCGAGACAGGGTTTCTCTGTATAGCCCTGGTGGTGTGCCACCACGCTGGGCATCAAGGACTCTTGTACCCAAGGCTGACTTTGAACTCACATATAGTCTGTGTGTGTGTCTGTGTTTCTGTACGCGCGCACATGTTTCTGTGTGTGTGGGCGCATGCGAACCTGACTGCGGATCCTGGTCTCTGCCTTCGAAAGGGCAGAAGTAGGCAGACCGGCACATCCAGCTGGCATTTACCTGGGTTTGTGGGAATTCAAATTCTGACCCTCGCATCTGCACGGCAGGCACTAACTGCTGACCGTTCCCAACCCCAGCTTTGAACTCCTGGCCCTCCACCTCCGCCAGTGCTGGGATTACAGGTATTACTGGACACCACCATGTCCAGTTTTGTATGGTGCCGGGAATGGAGCACAGGAGTTTGTATGTATTAGCCAAGCACTCTACCAACTGAGGTCCATCTGCAGCCCCACTTGCATATTTTTCCTTATGCAATGCTGAACCATATTGCAGAACTCTGAGAAGTAATTTCTTCTTTTCTTTTTTTTGGGGGGGGAACTGAGGGTTGAACCCTGGGCCTTGCCCATTCTACGCAAGTACTCTATCACTGGGGTGTATCCCGAGAACAATTTCTTTTCCTTATAAATTAATTGCCTGGTGTGTGGGATTCTGCCATAGCGCCAGAAGGTGGAGTGATTTCCGTAACTGTCACCTGGAGGCATCTCGGTGCAAGCCTTGGCGCCGAGCATGTGGCTGTGCACACTGCCCAGTGCTGGGACAAAGGTCACAGGAGTGAGGCTATGAGGATTTCACTCTGTCATTTTACAGAAATAGTAGAACGCAGCTAGTGGTGTCACGTGGTTTCCGTGTTACAGGTAAAAGAAGGAGTCTGTGAATTACAATGATTTTTTTATTATATTTTATTTTTTATTTTTTATTTTTTGGTTTTTCGAAACAGGGTTTCTCTGTATAGCCCTGACTGTCCTGGAACTCACTTTGTAGACCAGGCTGGCCTCGAACTCAGAAATCCGTCTGACTCTGCCTCCTAAGTGCTGGGAGTGCGCCACCACTGCCCGGCAAAATACAATGATTTTTAAGTGTATTTGATTCAGGCCTGCATCCAATTCCCACCTCAAACTTTGGGGGCCATTTCTCTCTCTTCTCTCTTCTCTTCTCCTTGGTTTTTTTTTTTTTTTTAAGATTTATTTATTTAATATACACTGTATAATTTATTGTACACTGTAGTTGTCTTCAGACACTCCAGAGGAGGGCACCAGATCTCCTTACAGATGGTTGTGAGCCACCATGTGGTTGCTGGGATTGAACTCAGGATCTTCAGAAGAGCAGTCAGTGCTCTTAACTGCTGAGCCATCTCTCCAGCCCTCTCTTCTCTTCTCTTCTCTTCTCTTCTCTTCTCTTCTCTTCTCTTCTCTTCTCTTCTCTTCTCTTCTCTTCTCTTCTCTTCTCTTCTTTTTCAGACAGGGTTTCTCCATTTAACAGCCCACACTGGCCTTGAAATCATAGAAATCTGTCTGCCTCTGCTCCCGAGGGTGGGATCAAAGGTGTGTACTACCACAGCCCAGCTTATCTTTTTTATTTTTCCCCCTTTCTTTCTTTCTTTCTTTCTTTCTTTCTTTCTTTCTTTCTTTCTTTCTTTCTTTCTTATTTATTTATTATTATTGTTTTGTTTTGTTTTTCAAGACAGGGTTTCTCTGTGTAGCCCTGGCTGTCCTGGAACTCACTCTGTAGACCAAGCTGACCTCGAACTCAGAAATCCACCTGCCTCTGCCTCCCAAGTGCTGGGATTAAAGGCATGTGCCACCACTGCCCGACCCCCCTTTATTTTAATTTTATTATGTGTCTGTGTACCATGTGCATGCAGTACTGCCAAAGGCCAGAAGAGAGCAACAGAACCCTTGGTTCTGCTTTCATGTCGGTGTTGGGCTTTGACTTCTCTGGTCTTCTGGAATCACTGAGCCATCTTCCCAGCCTGGAGGGCACTATTGAGGGTCCCCAGTGAGCTCTCCTGTAGCCCCTGCAGCTGTCTCTGCATCCTGGTTCATCCAAATTCCCGGACCTGACAGAGTCAGTGCAGCTCTTGTGCCTTCTAGCTTCTGGGTCTGGTCAGGCTGGGAGAGAGCAGCAGCAGGATAGATGAGAAGGATTTGGCAGGTTTCATTCTGTCTCCCCTCTTCAGGATCACGTCAGCCGCGGTCCCCCCACACAGCCCTCTGGTTTAAGGGCTCTGACACGACTCCCTTCTCACTCAGGTGCTACGTTGCCTTCTGGGGACCCCCTTGCCCTTGCCCACACTCTGTCCGTGGACTCTACTAAATTCTCCTTAGACTTTCCAGTGTCGTTGAACCATTCTTTCCCGCCCTCCCTTACTAACACTAGAAGTGGTTCCTCCCAGGAGCAGACAGAACAGAGGGTCAGGGTTAAACCTCCCACGCTGTGCTAGGGGACATGCATGTGACTGGTAATCCCCTTCTGTGCGAGGAGATCGTGGATAGATGGTGTGCCGAGCTCTGCCTTGTTGCTTGTTCTTGTTCCATACGGAAACACAAGGGTCCTCAACATCTGACAGAAGGGGAGGATGCACCTTGAGGGTAGCTTGGATTGACACCCTGGTTGAAGGCTGGCCTTGAGACATCACCCTGAGATCGCCAAGTTCCAGGACTGATTAAACACTCAGCCCTTCTTTTCTTTTCTTTTCTTTTCTTTTCTTTTCTTTTCTTTTCTTTTCTTTTCTTTTCTTTTCTTTTCTTTTTTTTCAAAACATGGTTTCTCTGTGTATCCCTGGCTGTCCTGGAACTCACTTTGTAGACCAGGCTGGCCTCGAACTCAGAAATCCGCCTACCTCTGCCTTCGAGTGCTGGGATTAAAGGCGTGCGCTACCACTGCCCAGCATTAGCCCTTCCTTTCTTATAGAATTTCATTTTGTAGTCCAGGAAGGCCTTGAACTTATCACCCACCTACCTTAGTTGCCTGATTCTGGTATGAACTCCCACACCTGGCCTTCCAGATGTCCTTTGCAAAAGTCAGAAAGGAAAGAGTTACTGAGTGGGCCAGGCGGAGCCAACCTGGTCTACAAAGTGAGTTCCAGGACAGCCAGGGCTATACAGAGAAACCCTGTCTCAAAAAACAAAACAAAACAAAACAAAAGAGTTACTGAGTGGACCTTGAGATGGGTCAGGGACATTATGTGTCTCTATCTATCTACCTATGATATCAGTGTAGAGCTATAGATATAGACATGCAGTGGCATAAACACCCACCTCGGCAAGGGGGGAAACAAGAAGCAAATTCTGGGTGTAAATTGTGTTCCGACTTCCATACATGCACTGTTGATGCACACACACACACACACACACACACACACACACACGCACGCACGCACACAAACTGTTAAACTGTGCTGGAGGTGTAGCTGAGTTAACAGAGCATTGGTGTGCATGAGGCCCACGAAGCCCTGAGTTCAGTCCCTAACCCCACATAAAGCCAAGCACAGCGGTGTGATCCACCCTGTAACTCCGATGCTTGGGAGATGGAGGCGTGAGGGTCAGAAGTTCAAGATGGTGAGAGGGCAGACTGGGCTCTGTGAGACCCTGCCTCAGAGAGGGAGATGGGGAGGAAGAGAGAGGGGAGGGAGGGGAGAACACAGGATGCTTGGAATGCAAGGTTATCCAAGTTCAGTTCCATGGATGCTCCATCCAAGACTTGGGATTTGCCATGTGGGCTCCAGCACCTGGAAGGGGCACTGATCTAGCCTGTTACTTTGGCTAATTAAAGCTGTAAAGTTTTACTAGCAACCCACAGTTGAGATGCTAGGACTCTGCTGGCATCCCGTGGAAGGAATCAGAATTTTTTGGAGATGAGAACGCTGGACTGGGTTTATCATATGAACTCTAGCCACCCTGGCGGTCACACAGTTAAAGGAGCCAGAAGACATTTCCAGAACTAAACCGTTAAAAAATGTATGGGTGAGCCAGGTGGGGTGGCTCATGCTTGTCATCCCAGCACATGGGAGTTAGGACAAGAGTAGTCTAAGGCCAACCTGGGCTACTTAGCAAGATAGGAGGGGGGGGGGCTGGTGAGATGGCTCAGTGGGTAAGAGCACCCGACTACTCTTCCGAAGGTCCGGAGATCAAATCCCAGCAACCACATGGTGGCTCATAACCATCTGTAACAAGATCTGACGCCCTCTTCTGGAGTGTCTGAAGACAGCTATAGTGTACTTACATATAATAAATAAATAAATCTTAAAAAAAATAAAATAAAGAGTGGGCCAAAGGGAACAGCATTAACTGGAGATTGCCTAGACCA
>NC_034607.1:14334984-14337802 GCF_900095145.1 Mus pahari | reverse complement strand
AAAAAAAAAAAAAAGATAGGAGAGTGGGAGGAAAATCAAGGAAAAGTACTGAAGAGATGACTCAGTAGGTAAGACACTTCCCCAGCAACCCTAAGGATCTGAGTTCAAATCCCTAGCTCCCTCCTAAAAGTTGGATATGCTCTAGATTCCTACCACCTTAGGCAAAACAGGAGGTGGAAAAGAGAATCATGGGAGCTTCTGGGGCTGGACTGGAGAGAGCAATACAGACAGAGAAAGAGAGACGCAGGCCTGGAGAGATGGCTCTGCGGTTAAGAGCACTGGCTGCTCTTCCAGAGGTCCTGAGTTCAATTCCCAGCAACCACATGGTGGCTCGCAACCACCACCACCTGTAATGGGATCTGATGCCCTCTTCTGGTGTGTCTGAAGACAGCGACAGTGTATGTATTTACGTAAAACAAAATAAATTAAATAAGTAAATAAAACAGGAAGAGAGAGAGAGAGAGAGAGAAGAGAGACACTGTCTCAAACAAGGTGGAAGAGGGTACACACCTGAAGTTGTCCTCTGACTGCATTATGTTCTGTGCAACCCTCATACACCATCTACATTCATATACAATACACATCACAGGAAGGAAGGAAAGAAGAAGAGGCAAGAGGAGGCTGCCAGCCTTCTTGCTCTGATGGCTAGGGTCGCTGCATGGGTCAGCAGCGCTGGACTCCCTCGTCTGACTGTAGTTAATGTCACCCTGGTCATGTAGAAGACAAACACTGCGATTCTTCAAAGGTGGGATCCGGGCCCAGTAAGGATGTGGCTCAGTGTAGAGGGTTGGCCCAGCACACGTGAGGCCCCTTCATGGATTGCTAGAATGAATGCTTTCAGTGAGGAAAAACCAAATAACTTGGTTTTCCTCAGTCTGGATTCCTCAGCTAGGAACAGGCAGTTAAGGCCCAAAACATGAGTTGTGAGCTGCCCGGGGCTCATAGCCAACATGCAAGTGACAGGTCCATGGGCATCCTTATTCGTCCTGGGTGAGGAGCTTTGGAGACCTTCTGGGGCTTCTGGGAAGAGAGAACAGACGTGAGGACCAGGTAGGGGAAGTTCCCAGACTAACTGTCCCTGCCCTCCAAGAGGGAGACAGGAGCTGGACTGGGTATGGGTCACAAAGCCAGCAGCTGCTAGCACTGGAGATCCTTGCCTTTCTGTCCCGTGGTCCCTCTCCCATCTGCACTGTGGTCGGAGAGCCTGGGCCAGCACTTCCCCAGACTGGAGAATGACAGAGGCAAAGTCGTTAGGGGCACCTGCCTCCCCCTCCTCCCACTCCAGGGCGGGAAGCCACCATGCTGCACCTGGGCCAGCAGGGCCTGGGAACAGTGGAGCCCACAGCACCCGAAGCCCCTCCCCCGCCAACCCGCGTCCTTGCGCAGGGTCAGGAGAGGGCAGGAAAGTGGCCATTAAAACTGCCCTCCCGGCACAACGGCACAGTGGGGTGAAGCTGGCACAAGAATAAAGAAGAGGAAGAAATAAAGCTGTGTACAGAAGAGACAGCAACATGTAATATGGTGCCTTCAAGGGTCAGGAAGGGCTATCCTGCAAGTAAGCTCAGGTTAATTAGTTCCTGTGTTCGTTACTCACACCAAAATTTGTCTCCTATCAGGGAGAGAGGTGGAGTCCATAAAATTAAACTAAGCACACACACAAAGACCATTGCTTTTGCTTTTGTTTTCTTTTTTCTTTTGTTTTCTTTTGTTTTCTTTTTCTTTTTTTTGTTTTTTTTTTTTGTTTTTGTTTTTGTTTTGTTTCATTTTTGTTTTTGTTTTTTTTGTTTGTTTCGAGACAGGGTTTCTCTGTATAGCCCTGGCTGTCCTGGAACTCATTTTGTAGACCAGGCTGGCCTCAAACTCAGAAATCCACCTGCCTCTGCCTCCCAAGTTCTGGGATTGATTAAAGGCTTGTGCCACCACACCAGGCTTCCTTTCATTTTTTGAGGCAGGGTCTCACATTGCAGTCCTGGCTGGCCTGGAACTCTCTGACATACTGCTGGCACCCTAACCAAGCACACACTCTAACCAAGCACGCACCGTAACCGAGCACCCACCCTAAGCTCAGCTCCAACAGAGAGCAGAACTGAGACATGAATTCTCTAGTCATGGGAGAACTTTCTAGGTTTAAAATTAATTTATTGGTCCCTAAACAAACAAACAAACAAACAAAAGGGCTGGGGAAATGGCTCATTGGTTAAGAATGCTGGCTGCTCTTCTGGGGGACCGTGGTTCAATTCCCAGCACCCACATGGCAGCTCACAACTGTCTGTAAGTTCAGTTCCAGGGTATTCGACACCCTCACACAGACTTACATACAATCAAAATACCAATGCACATAATAAATACATAAATAAACATAAATACCCAACCACAGAAGAACCACAGGTTTGGAAAAAGCCATCAGGCATTGCAAGCCAGGAGGTGGTGGGCCAGGGATCAGAATTCAAGGCTGGCCTAGACTACATGAGAGCCTTTGAAAGAAAGTAAATAAATAAACAAGGCCTTGTTTTCTGTGTTACCACCCATTAGGGAAATGCAGCAAAACTATAATTGGATGTCCCTCACATCCACCCACTTGGANTAGCTATCTAGACCCTAGGAACCATCTGGTGTTGGTGGTAAGGGCCTGTAACTACGGCACTTGGGGGATTTAGAGCAAGAAGGTGGAGTTGGGTCTATCCTGGGCAATGTCATGAGACTGTCTCAAAAAAAGAAAGAAAGAAAGAAAGAGAGAGAGAGAGAGAGAGAGAGAGAGAGAGAGAGAGAGAGAGAGAGAGAGATAATTTTCATATTAAATATCCTGGCTGAAAAATAA
>NC_034607.1:14318988-14334449 GCF_900095145.1 Mus pahari | reverse complement strand
TGGAACTCACTCTGTAGACCAGGCTGGCCTCGAACTCAGGAATCCGCCTGCCTCTGCCTCCCAAGTGCTGGGATTAAAGGCATGTGCCACCACTGCCCAGCTTTTAGGGATTTTTTTTTTTTTTTTTTTTTGAGACAGGGTCTTGTGTAGCCCAGGCTAGTCTTAAATTCTCTTTGTAGATTAGGATGGCCTTGAACTTCTGGCCCTTCTGCCTTGACCTCCATGCTGTGACTGCAAGCACACCCCTCACCTGGTTTATGTAGGTTCCGATGGAACCCAGGGCTTCAGGAATGGCAGAGAAGCACGTTATCTGCCTCCTGCTCAGCCACTTGGAGGCTATAGGGGGAGGGGGCATCAAACAGTGGGTAGAGCCAGGCAGAGAGGAACATGCTTTTAATCCCAGCACTTGGCAAGCAGAGGCAGGTGGATCACTGTGAGTTTGAGACCAGCTTGGGCTACTATCTAGTGAGCCAGCCAGGGCTACCCCAGAAAACCCTGTCTTAAAGACAAACCAATACAGTACTGCCCTCCACCTTGAGCAGAGAAGTTTCTTCTGGGAAGAGGAGCAGCTAAGGCAGACTCAGAGCTGGCCTGAGTGCAGAGACTGAGCAACAATTGCATGCTGAGTTCCAAACGAGGTGTCTACATCAACCCACACACCGCCCGAGGCCCATGGAACATCGTGGAAGCGGGGCTGGAAAGAACACGAGAGCCAAAGATGGGGAGGCAAGCTGCGAAAATGCTGGCTGCCGCCCTCACGAGCGTGCTGCGACTGTGGTTACCTGCATAGGATTCTCACAAGATTAGCCAACATTCCAGTGCTAACTGGACTCACGGGGTTATTAGAGAGAGAGAGAGAGAGAGAGAGAGAGAGAGAGAGAGAGAGAGAGAGAGAGAGATCTCATTAAGGTTGTAGGAAGACAGCTGTGGGATGTGTAGGGGAGTGGGGGAGGAGAAGTGGATGCATGTATGGAATTGCCAAGGAATAAATAAATATATTAAATAAAGGAAAAACCCAACACTTGGGAGGTGGAGGCCGGAAGAGCAAGGTCAGCGTTGGCTACGGAGCAAACGCAAAGCCAGCTGTACTGCAGGAGACTGTGTCTCAAAAGGACAAAGGTAGGGGCTGGAAGAAGGGCTCCCCAGTCAGAAGCACATATTGCTCTTGCCAAGGACCTGAGTTTGGTGCCAAGCCCCTAACTAAGTCAGGTGGCTCACAAGCCTCTGTGACTCTATCTCCAGGGGCCAATTTAGACACGCATATTTAAAACCAGTTGTGTGTCTGTGTGTGTGTGTGTTGAGCCTAGGTCTCTCTGTGTAGCCCCCTGGCCATCCTGGAACTCACTTTGTGCATGAACTCACAGAGACCTATTTATTTGTTTCTGTCTCCCAAGAGCTGGGATTAAAGGTGTGTGCCACCATGTCTGGCAAGGATAAAAATTCTAAAAGCAAAAATAGATTAACCAAGGAACTAATTGATTCAGTTAAATTAAAAATGAAAAGAAGCTTTGGTGTGGGGATATAGGTCAGTGGCAGAGTGGGGGCTTAGCCTTCAGGAAATCCTAGGGGTTCACCCTGCTAACATAACCACTAAGGTAAAATAATAAGGAAGGTTGTAACCGTACGGCAAGAGGTTTCCTGAGCATCTTTTAAATTCTAGGAACAGCAGCAGAGTCTCCATGGTTAAGAGCACTTGCTACTCTTCCAGAAGACCTGGGTTCAAGTCCCAGACCCCATGTTAGGCTCACATCCATTTGTAACTCCAGTTCCATGGAATCCAGTGTTGTCTTCTAGCTTCCTTGGTCACCAGACACATACATGCTACATAAGCAATATATAGGTAAGACACTCATGTGGATGAAGGAGGAAGGGGAAGAGGAGGAGGAGGGGAGAGGAGGAGGAGGAAGAGGAGGAGAAGGAGAAGGAGAAAGGAAGGGAGGAGGAGGAGGAGGAGGAGGAAGAAGAAGAGGAGGAGGAGATGTTGTCCAACCTTGGCCCTGCTAGCCGTGACCTTGGGCAGGCCACTCAGTCTGTGGGACCCTCAGTTGGTCATCTGTGAACTGAAGCAGCTAGAGGATGACAGGAAGAGCTGCACGTGGAGTCCTGCCATCCCATCCCCCCTGGGACTCTCTGTCCAGTGGATGGCAATTGCTCTCAAGTAGAGCCAGGGACTAGGCTGGAGAATCTGGGGTAGCACACACTTTTAATCCCAGCCAGCACTCTGGAGGCAGAGGCAGGTGGATATCTGTGACCCAGAGGCCAGCCTGGTTTACAGAGTGAGTTCCAGGACAGTCAGGTCCACACAGTGGAGACCTTGTCTCAAACAGTCGAGCCTCTGGGGACTGTGAAGTGTTCTTCAGAGAGAGAGAGGAGGTTATGAGAGGGTGGGTACCCAGCCCCTGGGATGGGAGTGGGACCCGAGTTCCCTGACACCCCTCCTCCCCAGAAAGCACTGGGAACTAGGGGGTAGAGCAGAGCAGCTGGGGTACAGCTGGGTCTGTGGTCTGGGAGGCAGACTAGGGGAGCCTCCTGCCCTAGCCCACACCTCAGAGCTGCAGCTGGGCCTGTGGCCTGGGAGGCAGACTAGGAGAGCCTCCTCCCCCAGCAGGTAACTCCCGGCTGCAAGTGGGTCATGCTTCTCCACGAGTGGGCCATGGCTAGGACATGGCTGCTGCTGCTGCTTCTGGGCATCAGGTGTCAGGCTCGACCTTCAGGTAAGTCCCTCTTGCCTCCCTATTTGGCTCTCACTGAGTTCATCCTCTGTACCAGCTGAGCCTCTACAGCGATGAGTGGGCACCATGGCCCTCTGGTTCTGAGGTCTCATGGCCTCCTTCTCCAGAAGGACATACTGGTTTTTGTTTTTGTTTTTGTTTTTGTTTTTTCCAAGACAGGGTTTCTCTGTATAGCCCTGGCTGTCCTAGAACTCACTCTGTAGCTCAGGCTGCTCTTGAACTCAGAAATCTCCCTGCCTCTGCCTCCCAAGTGCTGGGATGAAAGGCATGCGCCACCACTGCCCGGCCCACTCTAACCTTCTCTCTGTTCTACCCAGTGTTGGGGATTGGAAGGGAGGTAGAAGCTGACTGCCCTGGGCTTTAGGACAGAAGTGCTTGGGGTGGAGAAAAACAATCTGGGAAGCTTTATAGAGAAACTGAATCACTTCAGGAGACAGGGCCCTGGGGTCACTCCCAGCCCTCTCTAGTCCCGTTGTTTCCAAGGCCCTAGTGATATTAACACAAATACTATTTCCATTGCTTAGGCTGGAGGGATGGCTCAGTGGTTAAGAGCACTGGCTGCCCTTCCAGAGAGGTCCTGAGTTCAATTCCCAGCAACCACATGGTGGCTCACGACCATCTGTGATGGAATCCGAGAACACTCATATACATAAAATAAATCTTAAAAAAATAAAGTATTTCCAAAGCTTACTTACCAAAACATTACGTTATCTGTACTCTTCACAACACCCCTATTGGGTGATTATCGAGAGATTTGGACCTCAGTCGACTGAGGGGATTGAGTCAGGGGCTAACCTCGGCTCTGTCTGTGGCCTTGTCCTACACTTGGCCCACAGAATGTTGGACATTCTTCAAGGCAAAGAAGACAGATTTGTGGTCACAGAGGCTCCAGTGAGCATGCTCTGTGTTCCTACACCAGTCATCTGGCTGTCTAATACTTTCAGCTGATCTTCCTCGTTTCTCTGGCACCCTAAGCATCTCTTTATCTTGGCCACACAAGAGTGCATAGGGTCAATTTAGTTCCAGTTGCTAATATTGGGGGTTTTACTTACATTGCAGAAGCACAGATCTGAGTCTGCAGATTGAACACTGATCCCCCCAGGCACATGCGCCACTGGCACCCCGTATCTTTTCTCTCACACACACACAAAGTAAATTTTGTTGTTTTTTTTGTTTTGTTTTGTTTTGTTTCGAGACAGGGTTTCTCTATGTAGCCCTCACTCTGTAGACCAGGCTGGCCTCAAACTCAGAAATACGCCTACCTCTGCCTCCNAAGTGCTGGGATTAAACATGTGCACCAACATAGCCTGGCATACAAAGTGCATTTTTTTTTAAATATTATAAGAACATAATTTTTTAAAAGATTTATTTATTTATTTATGTATATGAGTACACACTGAAGCTGTAGAGATGGTTGTGAGCCTTCATTTGGTTGTTGGGAATTGAATTTAGGACCTCTGTTCGCTCTGGTCAACCCCCTTTGCTCTGGTCAACCCAGCTCCCTCAGGCCCAAAGATTTATTTATTATTATAATTAAGTACACTGTAGCTAGCTGTCTTCAGATGCACCAGAAGAGGGTGTCAGAGCTCATTATGGATGGTTGTGAGCCACCATGTGGTTGCTGGGATTTGAACTCTGGACCTTAAGAAGAGCAGTCAGAGCTCTTAAATGCTGAGCCATCTCACCAGCCCCAAGAACATAATTTTTAAAATATATTTATTTACTTAATGAGTACTTATGAGAAGTATATGAGTACACTGTCATTGTCTTCAGACACACCAGAAGAGGGCATCAGATTCCATTACAGATTGAAGTGTTGCGTGTGTAGGCGCTGGGAATCGAACCCAGGACCTCTGGAAGAGCAGCCAGTGCTCTTAACTGCTGAGCCATCTCTCCAGCCCAGTATATGTTTTCTTAAGAGAAGGAATAAGTGGAGCTAGAGCAATGGCTTACTGGTTAAGAGCAGTGGCTGCTCTTCCACAGGATCTGAGTTTCATTCCCAGCACCTACATGATGACTTACAACCACCTATGACTCCAATCCCAGGGGATCCAATGTCCCTTGTGGTCTGTGCTAGCACTGTTGGCGTGTGGGGCATGGACAGACTTGCCGTCGAAACACTCACAGACATAAAAATAAAATAAAATCTAAAAGAAAAAAATTAAAAATAGAGTAAGACCCCAAGCCGGGGCTGGGGGCACAACTCTGTTGAGAGAGTTCAGTTCCCAGATTTGGCATGCCGTGCGCCCAGGGTGTGGACATGCCTGTAATCCAGTCCTCTGGAGGTAGAGCCAGGAGGATCCAGAATTCAAAGTGCTCCTCGGCTGCATGGGAAGTTTGAGGCCAGCCTGGGCTACCTAGTAAAATGTCTCAAAAAGCAAACCAAAGCCGGGCGTGGTGGCTCACGCCTTTAATCCCAGCACTCGGGAGGCAGGGGCAGGCAGATTTCTGAGTTCGAGGCCAGCCTGGTCTACAAAGTGAGTTCCAGGACAGCCAGGGCTACACAGAGAAACCCTGTCTTGAAAAACAAACAAACAACAACAACAACAAAAAGCAAACCAAAATAAGATTCAGATATGGGGAAAGGTTAACCATTTATTAACTTATATTATTGCTAGCTCACTCCTGTAGGGCGATAGTCTGTCTTCTCATCTCACTCGGTGCTAGGAACCAATCCCAGGGCTTCCTGTGTTAAAGAGAAGCATCCTTCCGCTGAACTTCGTCTCCCTCCTTTTATTTACATTAATTTTTACATTTCCTGTACATGCATGGGTGGGTGCATGAGTCTGGCAGTCATAGGACAACTTTCAGGAGGTTTTTCAGGTTTTTGTCTTCTACCAGGAAGGCTCCTAGGTTTGAACTCAGATTTGGAAACCTACCCTTCCTCAGTGAGGCATCTGGTCAGCTCCCATTTTAACCAGCCCAGCTTAACACTGCCTCATGCCACACAGCTCAGCCACCCGGCTTCAGTCTCCCACATTCTGGGATTACAGACGTGGATAGCCTCGTCAGCCGTCCTCTGCTCTCACCCCACGTCCTCCTCCTCCGCCCTTCCCTGGAGAAGCATCAGCTCGCCTCAGGCAGCACAACACGGTCTTACAACCACTTGTTTATGAAGCTAATGCCTTCCCCACAGGACAAAGTTCCTCGAAGGCCCAGGCGGTGTCTTTCTCAGTTTTCTATACCCAGGTGGCAGAGGAAGGAGTTGCTGGGCCGTGGTGGCGCACAGCTTTAATCCTAGCTCAGGAGAGCACAGGCAGGCAGATCTCTGAGTCCGAGGCCAGCTTGGTCTACAAAGCTAGGGCCACAGAGAGAAACCCTGTCTCAAAAGGAGTGGGGGTGGGGCTCACAAAGAATAGACAGATAGATAGCAGGAAGACCAGTGGACGATGGAGGATGGATGCATTATAGGAGAAAGGTGGCGGCAATGGTTCAGTGAGTCAGCACTCTGGCTGCACCATCATGAGGACCTGAGTTCAAATCCTCAGCATGCATGTGAAAAACCGTGCATTGCTCAAAGTGTGCTTGTAATCCCAGCGCTGGGCTGAGTCGAGACGGGAGGATCATACTGGGGGCTTGCTGGATGCAGGCCTAGCTCTGGGTGCAGTGAGAGACCCTGTCCTAAGGGAACAAAGGGACAGATGATGATGGAACAGGTCAGTTAATATCCTCCAGTCTCCACGCACACACACACACACACACACACACACACACACACACACTCACACACTTAAGGGTTCTTGGAAAAGTCAGTTGTGTTGGATGGTGTTCTGTTAAAGCAAGCACATGAAAGGACACATAAGGAAGGACTCTTTGCTAAGGACATGCATGTATTGGTCTGCCTTACATTGGTAGTTGAGCTCCATTTGTCATTTGTTGGGTCTCTATAGAGAGAAATGCATTAAGAAACTTCAGGTGGCGGATTTCTGAGTTCGAGGCCAGCCTGATCTACAGAGTGAGTTCCAGGACAGCCAAGGCTACACAGAGAAACCCTGTCTCAACAACAACAACCAAAAAAAAAAAAAAAAAAAAAACAAACAAACACACAAAACAGGAATGTAGAATAGCTCAATAATTTCCACACTGAGGCTATGCTTAAATATGTCTTAAAATAACTATTCTGTTTGTTGAATATTAACAGTTGAAAATAATGAAATCATGTTAAAAAAAAAAAAAAAAAAAAAAGGAAGGGAGGTGTGGGCTGGATTCTGGGTACCTGTGGTTTCTTTCCTCTTCCACCCTTCTCCACCCTTTCAACCCCTAACACTACATAGGAGAGGAAAAAAAAAAAGAGTGGAAGGAGACGGGTGGATGTTATTGTTAGACTCCTGGTTGTGCTGGTTAGGGGCATTAAGTTGGGGAGAGTTTGATCTTCACCATCAGGGTATCTAATTTCTTCTTTTGTTTTCTTCTTTGCCCACGACTACTTAGCAAGCAAAGACCGACAGCAACCAACTAACACCTGCCCACCGGCCAACGACCCACCCCATCTCTCGGAGCCATACACCCTCTAAAAAGTGCCCAGAGTTCCAAAGGTCACACAGTCGTAGAAATGATCTGCAGCTGGCAAAACTGTGCCCCTGCTGGAGCAGAGGCAAACCATAGTCAGGTGCTTTGGAGAATCTGAAACAGCCCCTCATCCCCACACCTGGGATTAAAACGAAAGCACAGGCCTTTTTTTTTTTTTTTTTTTTTTTTTGGTTTTTCAAGACAGGGTTTCTCTGTGTAGCCCAGGCTGTCCTGGAACTTATTCTGCAGACCAGGCTGGCCTCGAACTCAGAAATCCACCTGCCTCTGCCTCCCGAGTGCTGGGATTAAAGGCATGCGCCACCACACCCAGCTCTATTTCTGTGTTCTTAAGGAAATAAAAATTCTCACTCTTGCAGGCATCGCTGGCAGCCCCTTTCCGTCTCTGGCTCCACCTGTCACACTGCTGGTAGATGGAAGACAACACACACTGGTGGTTTGCCTGGTCCTCGATGCGGCACCCCCTGGCCTTGACAACCCTGTCTGGTTCTCGGCTGGCAATGGCAGGGCCCTAGATGCCTTCACCTATGGGCCCTCTCTGGCACCGGACGGCACCTGGACTAGCCTGGCCCAGCTTTCCTTGCCCTCTGACGAACTGGAAGCCTGGGAGCCCTTGGTCTGCCACACCAGGCCTGGGACTGGGGGCCAGAACCGGAGTACACACCCCCTCCAGCTGTCAGGTGGGGGTGGGGCCTGGG
This sequence comes from Mus pahari, assembly GCF_900095145.1. Classification (NCBI taxonomy): domain Eukaryota; kingdom Metazoa; phylum Chordata; class Mammalia; order Rodentia; family Muridae; genus Mus; species Mus pahari. The sequence goes on along the minus strand of NC_034607.1, from coordinate 14,326,492 downwards.
GTCCTGGCCTTTTTCATACCATGGGGCCAGGATATGTTGGGGAGCCTGTCTACACTTCCCCCAGTGCTGGATTATAAATATTGGCTACCATTACCCGTTTGCTTGCTTGCTTGTTTTTTTGAGGCAGGTTTTTTATCTGCGTAGCCCTGCCTGTCATGTTTCTTATTTTTTTTAAACATGGGTCCTGGGGATAGAACTCAGGTCCTTTGCGTGTATAGCAAACACTGTCATGATTGAGCATTTGGGTCACCTCAGTAGTGCCCTGCCTACAGCAGAAGCTGTAAAAGAGTAGGTTCCATGTGGGAGGGGACTGCCATGCCTCTTAGGGCTGTCAGGCAGGGAGGTGGGAGATGGCTCCTCAGGAATTGCTAACAAGTGGGCTCAGGGTCTCCACATATGTCCTGCAGGTTGACCAGGGCTAGGCGCAGGTCTGGGACTCTGAGGTGCTTGACCTCCCGTAGCCCTCATTCCCTTCTTCTTGACTCACAGGGGACTCTTCGACAGCCAGGAGCTGCTTTCCGGAGCCTCTCGGGGGTAAGTCGTCCGGGTTCGTGGGTGGGGGAGGGATGGTGGCTGGGAACAAGCGTCTCAGTGCTGGTACCTGGCAGGTGGCATTCAGCTTGAATTCAGCCATAGGTCCCATGAGGTTGCTGTTGGAAGACTGAGAAGTTTCCAGTAAAGGGACCGCCTTGCTTGGGGCTAGCCTGGGCTTCAGCCTTCCCTGGGACAAGGCGGGGATTTATTCCTGAACCCCAGTGGAGCAGCGCAGATGAGAGCTAAAATAAGGAGCCTAATGGCTCCTTGGGTAGGGGGGTGACAGGTGGTCTTGGTATGAAAGCCTATGTGTTATCTGGTTACCTGAGGTGCTAGAGGAGCACTGGCTGATAATTCCCACGTCCATTTCTTGCCCAGAGACACTGCACTATTTATTCTTTGCATCAGATGCTCATTCCTGAAGCCTGCCTCCCCTGCCAAATAAAATGAGGGCTAAGCAGGAAGAAGGCACTAATTATTAGCAGTAGAAACGAAGGTTAGACACCGGGAAAGAATTTCCTCGGAGAAGGAGGCGGAAAGAGAGAGTGACCAACACAGGGGACAGGCCCTCCCTGTGGTGGGCTCCTGGGGACTCCTCATGGCTCCTTCTTCTGCAGGGACACAGCGCCAGGTACTGTGGCTGAGCCTACTGCGTCTGCTCCTCTTCAAACTGCTTCTTTTGGATGTCCTTCTGACCTGCAGTCGCCTCTGTGTGCTGGCGGGCCAGGGCCAGCACCTCCAGCCACCACCCTCATGCAAGTCCCTGCCTCCCACCCACGGAATTTGGACATAGTTATGAGTCTTTGAGCTTAGATCTTACCCACCCCTCTGAGCCCAGGGTGGTGATGGTGGACACTACTGTTCCCTGGGCCAGGAAGCACAAAGTCCAGGCTGTGAGGAGGCCCGCTGGGCCCGGAGCTCAGGATCCCCACTCAGTGTTCCTTGTTCAAAGTGGGGGGTTTCGTTTTGCCGTTTCTGTATGTGCTCTGCCTCTTCTTGTAAATGGAGCTGTCGGAGACTGGACTCTTGCCTCTCCTATCAGACTGAGACTTTGGGAAGAAAAGGACTCAGTGTCAGACAGGGCGGGATACGCCTGGTAACTGGGCACAATACAAAAGGCATACACAACACAGGCACGTCACAAAGCTTTTCACTTGGGTGTCTGGGGAACATGGTGCGGTACCAGACATAGAGGAAGCAGCCATCTGGGCAGGCTGTCTGGAGAAAGAGTGGGAACCTGGAAACTGCAGAGTCCGGGGTCCAGGGAGGGGCTGCAAGGACTCTCCTTCCACTACTGTCAGTCACTGGACGAGGGTCCTTTATGTTTCCTGACCCTGGCACAACCTCTGTGAGAGGGCGGAGCGGAGCCAGGGAGTCAGGGGTAGTGCTAAGCTGCTCACTTGTACAGACTTGACAGAAGAGCGCAGGGCCAGGATTCCTGGGGCGTCAGGCTCACATCCAATGCTACCAGCAGAAGACAGTAATTGCAAACCTACGCACTATTAATTAAAGGTCGTTATTCATTTGACAGATATTCACCCAGCATCAGCTAGGAGCCAGGTGCTACAGAGGTTTGCTGCCTTCGTGAGGGTTTTACTGCTGTGAACAGACACCATGACCAAGGCAACTCCTATAAAGGACAGCATTTCAATGGGGCTGGCTTACAGTTCAGAGGCTCAGCCCATCATCATCATGGTGGGAAGCACGGCAGCAGGCAAGCAGGTAAGGTGCTAGAGGGGTCACTAAGAGTCTCACGTGAGGTACTGAGAGTTCCACATCTGCATCCGCAGGAATGAGAGAGTGGGCCACTAGGTTTGGCTTGAGCTTTAACCTCAGAGCACACCCTCTCGTGACACACCTCCTCCAACAAAGCCACACCTCCTAATAGTGCCACTCCCCATGGACCTATGGGGGTCATTTTTTTCAAACCACCACTTCTGGCTTTGTTGGTTTTCTTTCATTCCCTAGAGAGAGCTCTTGCGTGGAGATCCCACAGGGAAGGGGGAGAGAGGGGTTTACTTCCAACCACACGTCCTTGGGTGTGTGTCTGAGGACCTGAGAATAGGTGCCCATGGAAGCCCCCAGAGGCCGAGATGGAGTTATAGATGGCTGTGAGCCACCTAATGTGGGTGTTGGGTACCCAACAATCTCCGTGAGACCATTTCACAGAGGTGAACCTCTGATCTGTAAGCCGTCTCCAGTAAAATGTTTTCCTTTATAAGAGTCGCCTTGGTCATGGTGTCTGTTCAGAGCAGCAAAACCCTAAGGAAGGCAGCAAACCTCTGTAGCACCTGGCTCCTAGCTGATGCTGGGTGAACATCGCCGATTCCTTGAATCAGTCTTCCTTCCTTTCTTCCTCCTTTCTCTCCTTCCTTCTTCCTTCTCCATCCTTCTTCCCTCTCCTACCCTCCCTCCTCCTCTTCTGCGTTTTCTTCTACTTCTTCTTCAAGACCGAGTCTCGCCACATAGGTCTGGCTGGCCTCCAACTCACAGAAAGCTGCTTGCCTCTGCCTCCCGAGCGCTGAATATCCACATACGTCGTAGAGAGGCAGGGCCTCTTCAGTTGAACTTGGAACTCTTAACTAAATCTAGAGCTCACAGACTCGTCTAGTGACTATTTTAGCTAGTCGGCTTTCTCCAAGAGTCCCATCTCCACAGGACATTGGGGTTTCTGGTGGCATGCCACTCTTACATGATAGTCACATGGGTTCTAATGATCTCAATTCTGGTCTTCATGCTTGTGGGGTAAATACCACCAAGCCATTTTCCCAGCCCCATCTCCTGCCTCTTTCTGTGGGTCCATTAGGGAGCAGGGGCACGGCTTCTGGAAATAAAGCTGTCCCCCATCCCTACAGGAATTGATTCTTCCCCCGCGGCCGGGTTCAGGGAGGGGTCCATCGGTAGCCTTGGTTTCTGTAGACATTGTCCCTTCCCAGCCCTCAGCCCAGGGGTTGAGCACAGGCTTTAGTGTTGGTTTCTTTAAATGTCTGCTCAGCAGGGCCTCCGTCCAGAAGTTGAGTTTCTTCCTTCTCAACCGTCTTTGCTCTGTTCTTCAACCCTGTCCTGCTCCCGTTGCTGAAATCACCTCTGTGGCTGAATAATTTATCTCTAGGAGGGGTTTGAAGTCTTGTGAGTCAAGGGTGCTGCTGGTCAGCTTCTGAGCCTCCCCAAGTCTAACAGAGCCTAGGGCAAGTGGAGACAACCTGGAGGCTGTTCCAATCCTGTGAAGTTCCACACACCATAGCCTCATCTAGTAAAAGTGTCCTGAGACCAAGTGTCGGGAGCCATGAAATACCTTAGTCTCAGGGCACAAGAAACCTTACACAGATTTATTGGAAAACATACAGGAGAGTGGCTACCTCTGCTCAGGAGAGGAGCAGCAGAGGGCTGAGCAGGAGGCAGACTTTATAAAGAGCTTCTTGGGGGTGGAGCTTTCCAAGGTAGCCTGGGATTGGAACAATTTTTTTTTCCGTTTTTTTTTTTTGTTTGTTTGTTTGTTTTGTTTTCTGAGACAGGGTTTCTCTGTGTAGCCCTGGCTGTCCTGGGACTCAATTTGTAGACCAGGCTGGCCTCGAACTCAGAAATCCACCTGCCTCTGCCTCCCAAGTGCTGGGATTAAAGGCGTGTGCCACCACACCCAGCTGGAGCGATTTTATGGCCTGATTTTGGAGCAAGTTCAGGGATTGGAGGGATTTTGTGGCCTGATCTTGGTTCACCCCCTTCTTCACCGACCCCCAGCCTGGCCACTCTCCTGCCTCAAAAGGCTGAGAATGGGTGTTATGGCCCTTAGAGGAGTCTCAGGGACGGGGCTTACAGACACAACTGCTTTAAACTAGTCACCACTGACTACAAAGGACAGGCTGGGCATGGAGGTCTTCGTAAGGGCAGCAAATCCACCCAGACCTAGAAGGAAACTCAATGGAAACAGAGCTTTATGGACAAAGCTGCGTTTGCTTTCAGCTTCCAGTTTAAAGCAAACCTAAGGAGTCAGAGTCCCCCTAGGACCAAGGCTGGCCTTGAACGCTCGATCCTTCTGCTTCGCCCCAAAGCCGTGGTCTTTCTTTCTGCCTCCACCATCCCTCCTGACTGATATTGCCCACTTTGTATCTGGTGCCAGACTGAGTCCAGGATCTCACGCACAGGAGGCAGCCACTCTGTAGCTAAGATCTGTGTTCAGTCAGGGAGTCCTGATGCTGCAGAGGCAGAAGGGAAGTGTAAATGTCCAATGCCAGGTTCCTGCCTTTTAGGAGCACAAAATCCAAATAAATAACAGAAGATGCAGTGATACTACACACACACACACACACACAAAAAAAAAAACACTGGGATGTTTATTCACCTGTCCCACACACTTTAAGGTGGTTTTGTTTTGGAGATAGGCCCCCCCCCCCACACACACACACTATATAGCCAAGAATGACAGGTCTATGTCAGCCTGGAGATGGATCGCCAGGGTATATGATAGTCAAGTGCTAGGCAAAGATCTCGCCGTGAGCAACAGCCCTAATTTTTCTTTTTTAATCCCATTAGTTCATGAATTGATTTGTGCTTTCCAACAGGCAAGCCTCAAGATGTAGGAGGATCACTCTTATCTGTTTATTAATTCTAGTTTTCATAAGGAGAAATGCGAAGTTACTGGGCATCTGGACTGTTGTGAGTCCCTAAGTATCTATTCGAGTGAGTGGCTGTAATAAACCTTAAAAGCCGGTGTCTAGTGAGGGCTTGCAGCTTTATAAAGAAAGTCATGGATAGGGTTGATTAGTTAGCTTAGCGGCTAAAGGGGGCCACCATTAAGCCTTAAGGATCCGAGTTTGAAACCCAGAACCAACATGGTGGAAGGAGGCAACTGACTCCAGTCGTCCTCCAACACAAAATAAATATATAAAGACTTTTTACTAACACCTTAATAGGGGAAAAAAAACCCACGAGGCCCGGTGTGGAGGTGCACTTAGAAGCAGCTGGACTTCTGAATTCGAAGCCGACCTGGTCCACGCAGTGAATTCCAGGGCAGCCAGGGCTACAAAGAAACCCTGTCTCGAAGAACAAAAGACAGAGAACAAGAAACAAAACCATGAAAGATAGTCCGTTATCCAGGGCTAGAACGCCCAAGGCGGGTTCATCCAAGGTATGATAGAGATCCACCCGCTAGGAGCTGATGCTCCAGCTACTGAGCCTCGGTGAGCTGGCGGTGAGATCGCTATAGGGCGCCAAAGCCACCATCCGCTCTCTGATTGGCTGAGAAAAAAAGATCCTTTTTCCCATTGGCTATAAAGCAGACGCCGAGCGAACCCATTGGTTGCGTGGCCCGCGGGCCTTGGTCCGTTTCGCAAGCCGCTAGAGGCTACGGGGCGAGGGGCGGGCCGGAGCTCGCCGTTGCCGTGGTTACCCAGAGGCACGTGCGCAGTCCCGGAAGCGGCCAGGGGGGGAAACTGCTCCGCGCGCGCTGCCGGAGGAAGCGCCGCCGGGTCCGCTCTGCTCCGGGTCCGGCTGGGCCATGGAGTCCATGTCTGAGCTCGCGCCCCGCTGCCTCCTATTTCCTTCGCTGCTGCTGCTGCCGCTGCTGCTCCTTCCCGCCCCGAAGCTAGGCCCGAGTCCCGCCGGGGCCGAGGAGACCGACTGGGTGCGATTGCCCAGCAAATGCGAAGGTGAGGGGGCGGGGCCGCGGGGCGTAGCCCAGCCCGAGGGGCGGGCGGGGGCGGGGCCTGTGGGCAGGGTCTGGGCTGGGGTCTCCTTGGCGGTGCTGTGTGCTCGGCGGCACGGCTGGATGCTGGGACCCTTGGCTTACCTGGAGATCCCTGCTTTGGGGCGGACCCGGGGGTAGCTGCTCATCTAGACTAGAGGTGGGGGTGGAGGGAAGGCTTCGTATAGGAAGCCTGCTGCGAAATGAAGAGTTGGCCAGGGAAAGCATCGTGCAGAGGAACCCACTCCGCAGAAACCACAACAACAGAGGCAGATGAGGAGGCCCTGCGAGAAGCCAAAGTGCGAGTTTGAGGAACTGAAAAGATCCATATGACGTCGAAAAGGGAACCTGAAAAATTCCCCGTGGTGCTTTCACTACAGCCTAATTTGTGTATGGTTTTTGGCTTCTTGAGAACAGGTGCTGAGTTGCGCATATTTATTGGCAGACCAAAAAAAAGGAGGGGGGGGTTTGGATTACATAGGATTATATGGAGGGGCAGTGAGTGTATGTGGAGAGAAGAGATTCACACTCAAGCGGATCAAGAGGTCACTTTTCGAAAGCATAGAGTGCAGAGGAGACTGAGGTAAAGGAGGTAGATTTTAAAAATAGAGAGGACAAGGAACTGATACCTCCCTTTTGTCCTGTTCTTCATTGCTCAGTTTCCTCTCTGACCTTTGCAGCCATCGCCCTTCTTTCTAAATCCTCAAAGGCCCCCTCCCCTGAGTATTCTGGAAATCCATTTTACTTACCAAGCAGATGTACACAGGCCAGATGTTCCCTAAGCACTGGGAAGTGGGCCTGGTGGTTTGAGACACATTAATCCTCCCATTTGAGCTCTTAAGTGTGCGAATGGGGGCAGTGGACATGGCTCAGTGGGTAGAGTGATTGCCGCGTAAACCTGAGGATCTGAGTTCAGATCCCCAAGATGGACATAAAAAGCCAGACGCTGCAATGTTCGTGCATCCGTGATCCCCGCACCTAAAGAGATGCACAGGAGACCAGCCAGTCCAACCAAATGATCACGCTCCAGGTTCAAGTGAGAAAGAAACCTTGTCTGAAAAACAAAAGATGAAGAACAGTATTGGAAAGGAACTCTGGCCTCCATGAGCATATCCACACATGTGTGTGCACAAACAATGTAACTACATAGGACTTTTTGTTTTAAGGGAGACTCCCTAGAGTTAATGTGAGTTCACTGGAAGATACCTAATAAAAGGCCTCAGCTTCTAGGATGCGGTCCCTTCCCCTCTCCACCAGTCCTGGGGTTTTGTTTTCTTTGTTTGTTTGTTT
>NC_034607.1:14315114-14318678 GCF_900095145.1 Mus pahari | reverse complement strand
GGCAGAGGCAGGTGGATTTCTGGGTTCGAGGCCAGCCTGGTCTACAGAGTGAGTTCCAGGACAGCCAGGGATACACAGAGAAACCCTGTCTCGAAAAAGCCAAAAAAAAAAAAAAAAGGTTTTTATTTATGTATGTATTTTATATACATGAGCACTCTATTTGCATAAGTGCCTGCATGATGGAAGAGGGCATCAGATCCCATTCCAGATGGTTGTGAGCCACCTGGTGGGTGCTGGGAATTGAACTCAGGACCTATGGAATTAGCAGCCAGGACTCCATCTTTCTCCTTTTCTTATTCACAGCCCAGGTAGCTCCTTTCTTTTCCTCAGGAGACATCCCCAGACACAGGGTCATAGAGTTGGCAAGGCTCTGATAGCTCATCGAGGTCTAAACCCATTTTGTAATTAGTAGAGATTATTTTCAGTCATGGAGTGATTTGGCAAACTTTGACTCTTCGGCACCTCTTAATACTTTATTTATTTATGTTTATTAGTATTGCATCTTTATTATGAATTGCTGACTGTTTCTGGCTCACAGAGCCTGCCTTCAGGCTTAGTAGTCAAAGTGGAACAGGCCTCAGCACAGAGAATGGAGAACCTGCCCAGAGAAAGTGGGTGGAAGTCCGTGGGGGTCTGGGGTCTATGCCATGAGTCTCCCACAAGTCTGGTTTATGTCTAAACCGGATCTTACCGGGATAATGGTTCCTTGAGAGGCCCTGGGAAGGTAGGGCTTTCTTGAGGACATTTAATGCAGTGTGGGGAGACAGAGTCAGAGAAGCCTCTAAAGGGTTTTTCCAGAGCCAGGGGCACATCACGCCCTGAGGGTGATAGCCTCCTTGTTTGTGGATCTCACACCTTTCTCTTTCACTCTGAGCATCAGGACAGGTGGGGCTTTGTCACCATCCTCCTGTCCCCAGCGCTCAGCACAGGCCGCTTCTCAGTAACTGCTCGAAGTGGGTAAGGAGAAGGAAGAGAACAGTTGCACACAGTGGGCCTCTCTGGAGCACATTAACTTGGCAGCCAGAGAGAATTGGTAGGAAACACATGAAGTCAAGAAATAAGACAGCCATAAAGCACATCTCAGGGACAAGGAGAGAAATTTAATATGAACTGTTGGACAATTCCCATTAATTTCCTGAGTGCATACTCTTTTAGGGTTACACAGAAGTTTGTATTCACAGGAAACACATTATGATATGTAATTGTTTATACTGTATAATTGTTGAGATTATTAAAAATTAGATACCGCAGTGAAAAACATTGACGGCTGTTCATTGTGAGTAGAAGAAGGATAACAGTTTGCCTTCTGTTCTGTCAGCTTGATGTGCGTGGATAATTTATTATTTTTATTCTAAAATCTTGTTTGCATTTACTAATATTTGCTGGGCAGCTGGAAGGGTAGATGGGCATGTACCACACTGCGCTGTGGAAGTCAGGGGGCTACTTACATGAATCTCTTTTCCCACCTGTGGATCCTGGTGACAGAACACTGGTCACTAGGTTTGGGAGTGACCCCAGTTACCTGCTGAGCCACCTCTCTGGCTCATTATTTTTATTAATTTTTTAAAAAGATTTATTCAGTGTGCATGTATGTACCTACAGGCATGTATGTATGTATGTATATGGATATATGTACTCTGTGTGTGTGTGTGTGTGTATATACCTCATTCATTGCAGTGTTTGCAGAGGCCAGAGAAGGCATTGAATCCCCTGGAGCTAAAGTTAACTGTTTTCTGTGGGCTGCCATGTGGGCACTGGGCACGGAAGCCAGGTCCTCTGCAAGAACCAGTGCTCTTAGCCACTGAGCCCTTTTATCCAGCCCTACTCATTGTTTAAGACCAATTTTTTTCGAGACAAAGTCTCACCATGTAGCTCTGATGTCCTGGATTTTGTTATGTGCAGAGGCTGGCCTTGAACTCACGATACACCTGCCTCTGTTTCCTGAGTCACCACTTAGGATTACAGGTGCAGGCCACCACACCTGGCTATGTTTTGACATTTCTCCTTGTCTCCTGTGTGGCCCAGGCTGGTCTCAGCTTCAGCAGTAGTTCTGATTAGACATATTAGCCCCCCCCTACCCCCCGTAAAGCAATGGGAGTTCAGGGATCGAGGCTAGGAACAGACATAGGATAGCGCAGTCCACTTGTGACCCAGGTAGGAAGGGACACCCAGCTGGTTTGTTGGGCTGCCTGCTGGCCTCCCAGAAGCAGCTCTGTGAATGCAGTGCCCACCGTGTCTTCCTTCTCCAGTGTGCAAGTATGTTGCCGTAGAGCTGAAGTCGGCTTTTGAGGAAACGGGAAAGACCAAGGAAGTGATTGACACAGGCTATGGCATTCTGGACCGGAAGGCCTCTGGAGTCAAGTACACCAAGTCGTAAGTGAAGGGTGACTTAGTGACCTGGCCTGCTGCTTGTCTGGTTTTGTTGGGGAGGGATTGGGGAAACAGGGTTGTGGTTCCTATTTTCTCCCATCCAGGCAAGCCCACAACAAAGTCTTTGTCACAATAAGGGACTCAATTTGTTCACTGATCCTGCCACTGACAGGCTAGGTGACCTTCATCAACCCTTTCTCTGTGCCTTAAATTTCTCATCCAGAAAAATGAGACCAAGAGGAGACCTGATGGATCCCAGCCACTCGGATCTCACGATCCAGTGTGATTTATTTAAAAATTGCTAACATGGAGGGCTGGAGACCCTCAGCGGTTAAGAGCACTGGTTGCGCTTTCCAGAGGTCGTGAGTTCAATTCCCAGCAATCACATGGTGGCTCCCAACCATCTGTAATGGGATCTGATGCCCTCTTCTGATGTGTCAGGGACAGTGTACTCATATACATACATACATACATCATACATACATACATACATACATACATACATAGAGCTTTAAAAAAAAAAATGGGACTACCAGAGTTTTGTTTTTTACATACTTAAGTGAGACAGGGTCTTTCTGTGTAGCTCTGGCCATCCTGCAACTCATTCTGTAGACCAGGCTGGCCTCAAACTCCGACATCCACCTGCCTCTGCCTCCTGAGAACTGGGATTAAAGGTGTGTGTCAACTGGATTACCAGATTTTTATTTTGCCCGATACAAACATAAAAAACAAAAACACCTTGTGTCAGTTAAGATCATCCTTTTAAAATGACATGAGGTGGGCTGGAGAGATGGGTTAGCTCTTAAAAGCACTGTTTGCTCTGTGAGAATCCTGGTTCAATTCCCAGCACCACTGTAACTCCAGTCCCAGGGGAGCCAGTATCCTCCTCAGGCCCGTGGTACACAGACAGACATGCAGGCAGAATAGCCATTTACATAAAGTAAAAAGTTAGAAAAGTTGAAATGACACAAGGACCAGCTGGTGGTTCACAGGTCAAGAAGCCTGGCAGCAAACCTCATACTCGCAGACACACACACGAAAACATAATTTATAAAAAAAAACAACATGAACATCCTGGAGATTTTTTTTGTTGTTGTTTTTGTTTTTTTGAGACAGGGTTTCTCTGTATAGCCCTGACTGTCCTGGAACTCACTCTGTAGACCAGGCTGGCCTCGAACTCAGAAATCCGCCTGC
>NC_034607.1:14313342-14314354 GCF_900095145.1 Mus pahari | reverse complement strand
GAGACCCACGGGGCGAGACCCACGGGGCGAGACCCACGGGGCGAGACCCACAGGCTGAGACCCACGGGGCGAGACCCACGGGGCGAGGCCCACGGGGCGAGACCCACGGGGCGAGACCCACTGCCTTGAGAGTGCCTCTGCTCCTCTAGGAGCCTGAAGTTCAGTTCCTCGCATCCACTTTAGGTGACTCTCAACCACCTGTAACTCTAGCCGCAGGGAATTTTGGTGCCTTTTCTGGACACTTTGGGCACACTTATAAATGACATACACATTACACATACATAAACAGACACACACCACCTAAATTAAAAGCATTTTTTTAAACAAAAAAAAAAAAATGCAAAGGACGCGTTTTGCGGTCAGAATGATCCCTGTCTAGGCAGTGTGCCTACCCATAGCCCTTCACTTGGAAAAAGGCAGAGGCAGTGAGGTCCCCGGAGGTTTGAGGCCTCCTTGTTTGGCCTGATGAGTTTTGGATCTCCCAGAGCACATAGCAGAACAGGAGGGCAGTGGAACAGAAGAGGATGTGCTGGGGACAGTGTCGCAGAGCTGGTGTTCCAGCCGGGACCCTGACAAGTCCGTGCTCATGCCCTACTTGGGCACTGCGTCAGTGTTAATTACCAATTTGTCAGCAATCCCCTAGGGCAAGGGCCGCTGGGCATGTCTGTGAGGATTATCTGGATTAAGGTTAGCCTCTGAGAATGTCTGTGGGGACTCTTGATTACAAATCACTATTATGTGGCAAGCCCCCCCCTCCCTCCCTCTCTCTCTCTTTCTCTCTCTTTTTTGATTTACAAGACAGGGTTTCTCTGTGTAGCCCTGACTGCCCTGGAACTCACTCTGTAAACCAGGCTGGCCTTCAGTTCATAATGGATCTGCCAGCCTCTGCCTCCTAAGTGCTAGGATCAAAAGTGCATACCAGCCGGGCGTGGTGGCGCACGCCTTTAATCCCAGCACTTGGGAGGCAGAGGCAGGCGGATTTCTGAGTTCGAGGCCAGCCTGGTCTACAAAG
>NC_034607.1:14309366-14312752 GCF_900095145.1 Mus pahari | reverse complement strand
ACACACACACACACACACACACACTAACAGATAGGAAGGGAAGGGAGGGAGGAAGGAAGCCAGCAAGCACAACATTCAATCAGGTTAGCTTCCAGGAGAAATGAATTAGAGAAGCCCTTAAAGTGAGCAGCTGGAGTTCTCCATCAGAAGTCCCCTACAGACGGGTGTCCCCTCATTCCAGGCTTCCAAGTAAAAGAACAAACACCGGCAGTCAAATCAAGCTCCCACCAGGATCCAGGAGGAAACAGGGATGTTGTAGCCATGGCTAAGCTGCCGTGCCTGGACTTCCAGCTTCCCTTTCCCACTGCAGACGTTCTCATTTCATGACAAGCAGTAATAGCATCTGTTGGAAATAGTTTGTCTCGGTGCTCAGAGCACAGAGCGCAGAGTCTCTGGAGATGAGTCTCTAGGCATGCCCACTTTATTGTTTTTCCTCCCTCCCACAGAGTGGGGGGACCATCCCATCCCCAAACAAGGCGCCTTGAGGACACTTTGAGAAACACATGCTGACCTGAGGGGGTGGTGGGAGGGACAAAGCTACTCTCAGGGTTAGCGGCTCCGTGAGCTCGGACAACACCAGTTTGCAAGTGTCCTGTACATTACACTGTGATTGGTGCTCACCTTGATGTCTCGACGACTCCACGTTTGCTTCCGTGTGGTGCTGCTAAAACAGTGCAACAACCAGATGGGTGACCTCACAGCCTAACAGGAAGCTTGGCCGTGCTCAGCGTAGACAGGTCCGCCAGGTCCCAACAGAGAAGATGAGGTGATGACCCAGGAGGTGCAGACAAATGACTTGAGAGAAATGGGGTGCTGGGTGCTGGGTGCTTGCCTTTAATCCCAGCATGGAGGAGGCAGAGGCAGGTGGATCTCTGAGTTTAACACCAGCCCGGCCTCCACACAGCAGAAAGAAAGCAGTGGTTACCAGTTGGGGGATGGCTGCGGGCTTTGATTCTGGTGCTCAGCAACTATGAAGTGTGGTACTCACCTCTGATCCCAGTGATGGGAGGGCTGGGCTGGAGGGAGCCCTGAGACCTGCTCCTACCTCGGTCTAGTTCAGAAGGTGAGCTACAGATTCAGAGAAACCCTATCTCAAAAGACCAGAGCGATCAAAGACACATCTGCCTGATGTTGGTCTCCACACGTATGTGTGCGCATACATGCGCATCTGCACAGAGGTGCACACAGGAATTTGTACACACACATGGTTAGTAGATAGGCCTGGGGATACACATTTTTAATCCCAGCACTCTAGGCAGAGGCAGGTGGATCTCAGAGTTTGAGGCCAGGCTGGTCTACACGGAGAAACCCTGTCTCAGGAAGAAAAAAAAAAAAGTAGTTAATAAGTTGTTTATATGGATCACTGGGAAAGACCTGTTCATGATGTCTTCACTAATAGTGACAACTTAAAAGTCTGTTAAAGAGCTGGAGAGGGGCTGGAGAGATGGCTCAGTGGGTAAGAGCACTGACTGCTCTTCTGAAGGTCCTGAGTTCAAATCCCAGCAACCACATGGTGACTAACATCCATCCGTAATGAGATCTGACGCCCTCTTCTGGTGCATCTGAAGACAGCTACAGTGTACTTAGATATAATAATAAATACATCTTTTTTTAAAAAGTCTATTTAAAAAAGGCTAGTTCATTTTACTTTATAGGGAAAAAGTGGAAGTAGCCAAGGACTTGTCTCTCATGCCTGATGTCCTGGATTTGATTCCTAGGACCACAGATTTTCTAAAAAGTAGGAGCTGGAGGGATGGCTCAGCAGTTCAGAGTACATGCAACTCTTTTAGAGCCGTATTCCAATGCCTTCTGCTGGCCTCCACCAGCACCTGCACACATGTGATGTGTGTACATGTATGTGAGCTCACACATGCACAAACACACACACTCACACAGATTTAAAAATAAATTGATTTAGGGTTAGACTCGGTGATCACTTTTGCTGTAGACAAACCAAGATACTGGGTTTGATCCCATGGACACACTCACACACAGACCCTTCCCTTAGATCTGTTAAAATGTTGTCTCTCTGGTCTGTGTTCCAGCATTTCAGAGCCCCCAGGCCAGATGACCTATCTTCCTTCCAGCTCTGCCTTCCCATTGGTGAGATGTGCAGGTGTCGGGCAGCAGGGCTGGAGGGACGGACCACTGGTCCATGAGGAGGGGAGGGGAACTTAGCGCCTCTCCTGCTGCTGTCTCGGCAGGGACTTACGGTTAATCGAAGTCACTGAGACCATTTGCAAGAGGCTTCTGGACTACAGCCTGCACAAGGAGAGGACTGGCAGCAACCGGTTTGCCAAGGTTGGCTTTGTGCTTGCGCCTCATTCCCTTTGGGCCCTCGTGAATCTTAAGTGTGTCTGCTGGTATGTGTGTGATTGGCAGGTCATGCCTGGGACCCGCCTCCTTTTCCTCCCTCAGGTTCCTGGATACCACAGTGGCATAAGGTACATTCTCCATGTCAGGCACAGGCAGAAATGCCCCATGATGGCAGCTCACATGGGTGTCAAACACACTAGGAGTCAGCAAGATTCTCACAGGAGTGTGAGGGGAGATGCCAGAAGACGGACTTGAAGGACCTACTTCCCTGTCTTAAAATAATCAATAGGAGACAGTGATTATCACCAGAGCCACCTCCTCAGACCCCTGTTAGGTACCTGTGTATGCAGTGGCTTTCCCTGCAGAAGGAGCTGGTTACTGTAGGCGCCTGTTTGTCTCCGCCCACATTTGCCCTCTGTCCGAGGATGTCCCCCGAAGCCCCCAAGGCCACGAAGCAGATGTTTTGGATCTGTCTTTGAAGCTTAGTGGGTATACTTAGTCGATCCATGGTTGCTTCCATAAAAAGTGTTTCAAAGTATTTTCTCCTGCTCAAGTGCAGTGTGACTCACCTGTTCATCCCAGAATTGAGGAGGCAGGATGACCTTGAACTTTGAGGCCAGCCTAGGCTACTCAGGAGTCAGAGAACAAAAAGAAAACAAATAAACAAACAATAATTGGTAGCAGACTATTGGAAACAGACTTTAGGGCATGGGTTTGCTAGGCCGTGCGGTGGCAAACAAGGAAGGTGGGCCATGGGGCGCACAGCGGTAATGCCAGCACTCAGGACAGAGGCAGGGGGATCGCTGAGGGTTTTTGTTTTTTTAATATTTATTTATTTTATTTATATGAGTACACTATAGTTGTCTTCAGACACACCAGAAGAGGGCATCATATCACATTACAGATGGTTGTGAGCCACCATGTGGTTGCTGGGAATTGAACTCAGGACCTCTGGAAGAGCAGTCAGTGCTCTTAACCACTGAGCCCTTTTGCCAGCCCGGGATCTCCGAGTTTTAACCCAGCATAGTCTGCATAGCACGCTCTAGGCCAGATGGGGCCAGAGTGGGATT
>NC_034607.1:14306972-14308684 GCF_900095145.1 Mus pahari | reverse complement strand
CCTGGTCTACAAAGTGAGTTCCAGGACAGCCAGGGCTATACAGAGAAACCCTGTCTCAAAAAAACCAAAAAAAAAAAAAAAAAAAAAAAAAAAAAAGAGTGGTGAACACTGCCGGGCACTGGAGCGATGGCTCAGCAGTTAGGAGCACTTACTGCTCTTGTAGAGGAGCCAGATTTGATTCCCAGCACCAGGTAATGTTTCATAGGAACCAGGCGTGCACACAGGGCAGACACAACACACGTATAGTTAATGAGGCTGCTTTAAAAACAAGGAAGGAAAGGAAGGAAGGAAGGAAGGAAGGAAGGAAGGGCACTTGCAACCCTTTTTTATCCAAGCAATGTTTACACCACTCTAGGTATATCGGAACAGTGAGTAAGAATAGACATCAGGTAACTCTTAGGCCAGAGAGATGGTTCAGTGGGTGAAGTATAAGGTCCTGAATTTGGATCCCCAACACCCATAAAGCCGGATGCAGGAGAATGTGCCTGCTATCCCAGGGTTCCTGTAGCAAGGAGGGAGGTGACCACAGGAGACTTCCCAGAACGCCAGAGCCAGCAAGTCTGCCATATACATTGGCAAATGAGAGACCCTGTCCCTACCAGGGTTGAGGGGGAGGGGAGGCCCAGCACCCAAGGTTCCCTCTGTCTCCACATGCACATCCACCAACATAAAACATGCAATATACACACAGAGACTAAAAACAAAGAGATAAATGTTGTGTCAGGGTTTCTATTCCTGCTCAAGCATCATGACCAAGAAGCAGGTTGGGAGCCGGGCGTGGTGGTGCACGTCTTTAATCCCAGCACTTGGGAGGCAGAGGCAGGTGGATTTCTGAGTTCGAGGCCAGCCTGGTCTACAAAGTGAGTTCCAGGACAGCCAGGACTATACAGAGAAACCCTGTCTCAGGAAAAATAAAAAAAAAGAAGAAGAAGAAGAAGCAGGTTGGGGAGGAAAGGGTTTATTCATCTTAAACTTTCCACATTGCTGTTCATCACCAAAGGAATTCAGGATTGGAACTCAAGCAGGTCAGGAAGCAGGAGCTGATGCAGAGGCCATGGAGGGATGTTCTTTACTGGCTTGCTTCCCCTGGCTTGCTCAGCCCGCTCTCTTATTGAACCCAAGACTACCAGCCCAGAGATGGTCCCACCCACAAGGGGCCCTGCCCCCTTGATAACTAATTGAGAAAATGCCCCACAGCTGGATCTCGTGGAGGCATTTCCCCAGCTGTGTCAAGTTGACACACAAAACCAGCCAGTACATATTGGCCGAATATTTAGTACTATAGGGCACCCCATCTTTAGGGGGGGGGGTTTGGAGTCAGTGTCTTATTTTGGCTTTGTGGTTGTGGGCCCTGAGAGCCTCTGCTTTACATATGTACATGGCCAGTGTGGCAGGAGTTTGTGTAGAGCCGTTTTGGGCATTGAAATTGTGTCCTGAAACCAAGTTGGCGTCTACTGAGCGCTTTCTATGAACTCGGGCCGGGAGTCTGGGACACTCAGACAGCGGCTTGGTTTGCCTTGGTTTTTAGAGACAGGGTTTCCCCCTGTAGCCCTGGCTGAAACAGCAGCTTTAAATTTTTATTTACTTACTTTTTTACTTATTTATCTCTGTGACATAGC
This sequence comes from Mus pahari, assembly GCF_900095145.1. Taxonomy (NCBI): domain Eukaryota; kingdom Metazoa; phylum Chordata; class Mammalia; order Rodentia; family Muridae; genus Mus; species Mus pahari. Next base: position 14,307,065 of record NC_034607.1, on the reverse strand, counting down.
TCTGACTGCCCCGAAACTCCCTCTGTAGACCAGGCTAGCCTCAAACTCCCAGAGCTCCATCTGCTTCTGTCTCCCAAGTGCTGGGAATTCGGC
>NC_034607.1:14305766-14306961 GCF_900095145.1 Mus pahari | reverse complement strand
CCTCGAACTCAGAAATCCGTCTGCCTCTGCCTCCCGAGTGCTGGGATTAAAGGCGTGCGCCTCCATGCCCGGCTGCCCACCTTATTTTTATTCTTTTAAATTTTGAGACAGGATCTCACTATATACTTCTGGTTGGCCTAGAACTAAATATGTAGAACAGGCTGGCTTTGAACTTTCAAGAGATCCATCTGCCTCTGTCTGTTTCTGGAATCCTGTGACTAAAGGTCCTAGGTGGCACTCCCAAGCCTCAAACAAATTTAAAAATAAATAAATAAATAAAAAATTCACCCAAAGATATTTATTTGGTACTTAGAAGATAAAGAATGGTGATAGGTAAATATCTGAAGTCTTCGTTGTCCATAATTAAACCACTCAATTTGATGGGAATGTCTAGCCATTGGAGAAGGAGCCAAGGATAGCTTATATTCTGGAAAAGAAATCTAAGTTCACAAGACCAGAGAGCAACTTCATACGGGGTGGAAGGACAGGTTGGTGTGTGTAATGGGTGGCGGGAGCCAGCCTGAGGAGGGAGAGGTCAGGGCCAAGGATGAGCAGCCTTAGATGGATGCTCCCAGATGTCACACACCGGAAAGGGAGGTGGAGGCAGAGATTGTGCTGCATCCTGCATCTGGTCGCCTCTTCCAGGGTATGTCGGAGACCTTTGAGACGCTGCACAACCTAGTCCACAAAGGGGTCAAGGTGGTGATGGATATCCCCTACGAGCTGTGGAACGAGACCTCCGCAGAGGTGGCTGACCTCAAGAAACAGGTAATGGCCCTCAGCCTGCACTTGGTGGGGTGGGCAGGACTGGCTGCCACTGAGGAGGGCCGCCCAGAGCCATCCACCCACCCACCCACCACACACACCAGGTGTATTAGTCAGGGTTCTCTAGAGTCACAGAACTTACGGATAGTCCCTATATAGTAAAGGAATTTATTGATGACTTATAGTCTGCAGTCCAATTCCCAACAATGGTTCAGTAGTAGCTGTGAATGGAAGTCCAAAGATCTAGCAGTTGCTGAGTCCCACACGGCAAGAAGGCGAAAGAGGGAGAGCCAGACTCCCTTCTTCCAATGTCCTTATATGGTCCCCAGCAGAAGGTGCCACCACACCTTTAATCCCAGATGACCTTGGACTCGGAGATCTCCCTGTCTTAATCTTCTGGATTCAATCACCACTGTGTCTCAAGATCTCC